>NC_090438.1:848204659-848507689 GCF_031143425.1 Pleurodeles waltl | reverse complement strand
TGAGTAGTTATAGTTAGTGAAGAATTTGTGGATGAAAGGAAGATTTTGTTTTTGGTTTTCTTAATAACTTTCATGTTGTTTAACTATTACTGATGAAACGTTAAACAAAAAAAAAAGTTCATCCACTTTGGCTCCTTCATGGAAGGTTTCTCGCTGATCTTTGAAACAGGAGCCATGATAAAGGAGGAGCCAAAAAGATAGATATTCTCATGCTAATTTCCAAAGGTAACTTTGCTCTCTGCTACAGAGAAAACAGTTGAAATTGGGCACTGCAAATTTGCAGAAAAGTTAGAACTTTACTCAGAAATTGTGCTTTCTGTGATTTGGTATTAATCGGTTTTACAGTTTTCGAGAAGTAAGGCAGTGGTTGGGCATGAAGGGGATAACCTTTAGAAGAAGCTAGAGATATATGTATGGTTGGTCCTGTGGTACCCTCTTGGCCATTTCAATACCATAGTACTGGTGCTGTGGTACCAAAACAAACTTATTGGATGTCCTTAACATCAGAAGAAATGTTCCAGCTGCCATTAAAGAACTCAAGTTCCTCATGACTTCAAAAAAGTCCTTGGACGAACATCTAATGAAAAAAGACACAAAGACTTGTGAAAAAGAAAGAGAAATAAAAAAATACAACAAAAAACATTTTAAAAGTTTAAAAAATTCAAAGTTGAAAATACAGTTGTTTTTGAGTGGAAAAATTTGATCTGCCAGTGCTGTGTTTTGGGCCCTTCCAGGCCCATGCAATAGACCCATCCACACAAGTCGGGGTACATTTTCTATCACATGGCATGTGGGAATGCTGAGTGGTAGCACATTTGTGGATTCTCACAAATTCTGGACCATTCCTTCAAGGAAATATGATGAAAAGGTGTTTTTTAGCCGAGGTTTAAGATGCATGGAAGTCTCAACACCTTAGACTCCCTTATGTGTCTAACTTTTGTACATGTCTGTGTTTGTTACATTTCCCAGGGTTGATGCCGAGCCTAGGCCTAAAGCCTCATCTACACACATTACAAACAAGAGTACTTCGGGAGTGGAAACATTTGACCCGTCTGTTGTGTTTTGTGACTTTTTTTATCATGGGAACTAGTTCCACCAACACAAGTGGGACACTGTTTTTATTGTGAGACATCTGAGAATGCTGAGTGTATTAAATTTAGGGATTCTCACTGGTTCCGGATCTTTCCTTTACAAAAATATGGAGAAAAATCATGTTTTTAACCAAAGTTTGAGGATTGCAAGGTGTTCTGAGTAACAAAGCCTTGTGGGATCCATTCAAATCACACCATCCTGAACGACCCTGGTATATAGTATTAAGAAATATCTGGGTTTGATAGGATTCCATTTGTGACAGGCTAGTCAGACACAACATTCTCAATTATCCACATCGCCAAACCGGGAGATTTTTCTTTTTTCTTTTTTGATGTCTCCACGTTGCATTTTAGAGTGATTTGTGTCTCAGGCACCAGGTCCAGCTGCATATATTATGTACCATTTTTTCTATCAGGAGAATAGTGGGAAAGTTATGTGCTGGATATTTTGTTAATTACCACAGCTTCTCAAACTTTCACCCACATATATATGAGGTAAATGGGGGTTGCTATCCAAAGCTTGAGGGTTGCAATGCCTTCTGCTTAAAATTTCTTTGTTGAATCCACACAAGAATGATCAGCCTAAACACCCCAGGTTGTCTAGTTTTCAGAAGTGTCTGAGTTTGGTTGCTTTCCTTGGGTGTCAGCTGAGCTAGTGCCCTAATTCTGCAGCTCCTCACGTTGTAAAAAAAATAAGGTGAAATAAAATGTCTCCAGGTTGTGTTTTGGGGCCTTTTGTATTGCAGGCACCCTGCCCAGATACACGTCAGGTAATGTATTCCTTGGGAGCTATGTGGAAACACAAAATAGTAGAACATTTGTAATTAGCAGTTGGATTTGTCTGCATGTTTTGTCTTTCAAATGTATGGCACTGTGCAAGAAAGGAGACATTTGGTAAAAGGCCCTCTGAGTCACATGATGAAATGGGGAACAAATTCACAGTCGTACACAAAAATGCTGTTTCTAAAGTCAGTATCTTATGTACATTTCTGAAATACATAGGTTTCCTTCAAATCCTAATGGAAGGACTCTCAGAAGACTGCCTGCTTCTGTGAGCTGCTGTGTAATTGAACAGACTCCTTTGCTGCACCTGGAGTGACTGCTCTGCTGCCTGAAGCCTGCCTTAAACTATTAGAGGCCTGCTCCTTGAATCCCGGTTCTCTGCTTGAACCCAGGACTACCAGAGTGACTCCAAGGGCTAGCTGGCTGTCCTTCTAATCAGTGTCAAAGGGACAGAATAGGCTCAACCTGAAGATGCACCTGGGAACCATCCTGAGTGAGCCTTTACCCTCCAAGTGGTACCTCTCTAGTCCTGGAGCCTTGAAAGTGGTGATAAAGGTCCCCAGATAGCCAAAATCTAAAACTTGGACATAAAAAAAATTTGGGAAAAAAAGTGCTCAGAGTACCGAGTGGAGACCATGACCTGCCTGCTCGTCAATCGACCCAAGGTGCATCAATGCTCTCAGCCTTACTGAAAGAGCTCCCTCTTCGTTCTTCTCTGCAGCAGCAAACCCTGTTTAGTGGCACTTCACACAAGGGGTATTCGATCTTGTGGAGCCTAATTGGGTACAAACTTCAGCTATGCCAAGCTAGAGATTTTAGACTTCCAAAAAGAGACTAAGGGCTGTATTTATAGGCCCCTAGCGCCACAGGAGCGTCACTTTTAGTGATGCGCCACTCCTGTGGCGCGAAGCACAGCACTGTATTTACAAGGTGGCGTTAAGCCACTTCTTGTGGCTTAACGGCACCTTGTGCATACAGCCCCTTCCCACACAGCACTGTGCGTGGAAGGGGCGTGCAATGGGTGTTGCTGTGGGCATGCCACAGCAACACCCATTGCATTTTGACACTACCTCAGATTTAAGAAATCTCATAAACATGAGGCAGCGCCAAAATCTAACGCCACCCCCAGGGGTGGCATTAGCAGGGCACACCAAGGAGGAATACTTTTATTCCTCCTCTTTTTTTTGCTTTTTCTATGTGTGCTGCATTGTACAGCACACACAGAATTGCCAAAGTGCCATTAGTGATTGTTTATGTGCAGGAAGGGACACCTTCCCGCACATAAACAATCACACCCCTCAACACAGACATCCTTGCACAATGGTGCAAGGATGCCTTTGTTGGCCCTGGGAGCTACATTTTGAGCCAGCGCAGGGGGAAACACAGAGGTACCCCATATTCCCTTAAATATGGCGCATCAATGCCTTTCTAAAGTGAAGCAGCGCTGACAATTTTGGCGCAGCACCGTGCTGCGCCACATTCCAATAAATGATTTACTGACTGTATTTTTGTCATTTTTGTGTCAACTAAGTTATTAAAATATTGGGGGTGTCTGGAGAGCACAAAAGCAGGATGGCCACTGCATAGCAAGCCTCTGCTGGCCTACTCCATAAATCAGCACAAATCTGCAGTGCCAGGGTGCCAGACACTGATTAATGGGCTTACTCACATGCCTTACCTGAAGGTGCCACGAAAGATGACATTAGTTTGGTGGTAGCGGCTGCAAGAGCTTGAAAATACAACGAGGTCTGCAGCAGCCTGCCCTGCGGCCTGGCAAGACACATTGGCCTATTCCCTCATGCTGGAGAACTCTATCAAGGCAGCTGGCCCTGTGCTCGCAGGACAATGTACTGCTCTCACCGGGTGGCCGCATCACACCAACTAAGGCGCTCTCCCAAGGAGACTCTTTGCTGATGATCCCCCCACGCTGCCCCAATGGGGCATTTGCTCTGGGGGAAACTGATAATTATCAAGGAGATGGGCCTGCATCTTTATTCCCTGGCACCCAATGCCTTTCATGGCCTGAGAGGAGAGGCGTTCTTCTGTTGTACATCCTGCCTAGGTGACCTTTGTCTTGTAATGTGGCAGCATTTACCTCCCCCACGACAACTCAACAGTTAGGGTTAGTCCGGTGCTGTGGGGGCTGGTTTGGCAGGTAGTGACTTGTAGGCACCGCCACATCATCACCTTTGGAAAGGAGTGCGCTGCTGGTGGGCTCCAACCACCTTGACAGGGATTCCAGAGCCCAGGTCCACTGACCTCTGGTGGTGCGGTGGACTCTCAGGAGCACATTCCTGCATCTGGTGCCAGCTGCATATGGAAAGCTGGAGGGGGCACTAAGCCAGCTGGCAGGGACCTGTGGCTGCATCCCGTCCCTGCAGGCCAAGTTAGAGACTTGCCTCCCCAGACTGGTGAACTTTGGATGACATGCGGGAGAAGGGCTCACAGACATCGCTTGCTCATTGGGCCTGACTGATGGCCCTAGAACAGACAATGTGGGGGTAGGTGGGAGGCAGGGGAGGGTTCACGTAAGTGACAAGGGAGGCCACTCTCAGGGCCTGTGGCCGTGATCATATTGGGGGACCTCTGATGTTTTGAAGACCAAGTGAGATGTGGAAGGGGAGCCAGCCACTTCTGGGGATGTCACCAGAGGGCCTGTACATCTCTATATTCCCACCTGCTGACTTCCTTAGTGCAGTCTCTAGGTGGTGCCCTTGCGTGTGCACCTTAGGCACCCCAAGTGTGAGACCCGAGGGTGGTGGACCTTAGCAAACAGCCCTCTCCTCTGCCAATGTGCCATGAGGAAGTTCGAGGCCCACCAATCCAAAATGGCATTGAAGGGGAAATATCAAACTGCCACACAGATCATGAGAGAATAGCTGATAACCCTTTGAAGCAGCCCCAAACCGCCAATGTGCAAGACCAAGACATCAAAGAAATGGTGGTGGACATCAAAAACTGCCATTGCACTATATACCTCTTAACCATCTGCATTGACCACATTAAGGAGAGAGTAGACAAGCACGATGACTGCCTCGACCATCTGGAGACTGTGCTGCCAATGTGGAGGACATGCAGACCACTTCGGGAGAGCAATTCCTCTGCATAGATAAAATTCTAGAAGTCATTAGGCAGAAAAACAAGGACCTTCAACTGCGCTCCAGGCGCAACAGTCTTTGCATCATCGGGGTACCTGAATCCATTGCTATTGACAAAATCAAAGATTACATTGAACATATGTTGTGGTCCCTCTTTGAAGTTGCTCTATCAGCAGTCTTCAAGCCTACCCGGGGGCACCAGCATGACCCATGGTTGCAGGACTTTTCAATTAAAGAAACCATGACACAGTACTACAGTTTACATACGAGTGGCACACCATCCAAAACCAGGGCAATGATCTTTCCTTTTAACCTGATATCAGTCTCACAGTACAGATGACCCAGTGTGAATTTCTTCCTGTAAAACAACAGTTCCAGAAAGTGAAAATACCCTACTCCCTAATGTATCCAGCCAAACTAGGAATTTAGCACAATGGCAAACCTCAATATTTCACTGAACCCAAGGTGGCAATGTAGTTCAACTATCCAACTCCAAGGCCAGCCCCTGTGAAGGCCTGTCTCGCAAGACAACGGCCAACTCATCGATAATCATTAAGTAGCTCTCCCTTGCTGCCCACATCGACACAATTGCCTATCAGAAACCCCACTCTCAACTTTAGTCCTTAGGTTTTTCCACTGCATGACTTTACAATAGAACCTTGCTGATACTATCAATGCCTGATATGTTGAGACATCTTTACGCAGGTTGAACACCCATGACAAACCTGCACCAATCCCCACCGAGGGTTCTTCTACTGCCTGTCAGCCATCTAGTTCGTTCACAATTGGACAGGGCACCAGGCTCTCTGTCACTTCAGTGGATGATTCCCAATGTATTCTGCTATTGTTTGGGGTTGTTTTGGGAATGGGAAAAGGATTAAGTCTCTCAACCATTTTTGGAGATTGAGGTGGGTGTCTATGTTGATTTGTTTGCATTTCCTTGTTTGTCTCTTCCCTGATCCACAGCTCGCAACACCATTACTCAACCTCCACAGGCCTGCACGAGGTGCTCTGACAGTCCCTAACATACCCAGTATCCCTTCTTTAGACATGGGCTGATCATCGTACAGTGCCTGACCTGGAATATCCATGGACTAAATGACCGATGGAAAGCCAGGCTGGACAACACATACATCACTAGACATTGCTTGGACATCTGCTTCCTGCAAGAAATCCAGTCAACCCAAGCAACTCTCCCCTGCCTTCAGGCAGGGTGGAATTGCGGACATGTATGTGTCACTGTACTCCAGTTACGCTCTGGGTACTGCCATTGTTATCCACAAAGAGCAGCCTAGAGTTCTTTACAGAGGTTTGGTGTCAAATTGCCACCATGGGCCCTGGAGCAATTATCTGTGGTGGCGATTTTAATGTCATCTTTCATCATACTATGGATTACTCTAGTAGCTCAAGAAGACCCCACCCCAATGCCGAGGAGCAGTTCCACAAGCTTATGCATGACTACTGCCAGACTGATGTCTGGCACCTGAAACATTCTGACAGTGCAGGGGCACCTGCATTAAGACTGCACCTGGCACATGTTCCAGGTAGACTACTGGCTGCTCACCTATGATGCCATTACCTGGGCTGCAGATGTGGTGTATCTACCCTGCAGTCACCCTTGTGGGTGAATATCGTAGCCTATAAGCTCAACTTCTACGTGACACATAATGTACAAGTCCTTGCTGGAATTGCAGAGAAACCCTCTTCATACAATGAGGAGGCCCAAAGGGAAACTCCCTACCTCCACCTGGAAGCTACTGCGAGGCTTTATGACAAAGGTGATTGCCCTGGGAGTACACTGGCAACTATGCCGCCGTCTAAGTGTTGGAGCTTCTGATGACCTGCAGGTTAGCTACATGAAACCTTAATACCTACTGCAGACCTTGACACTGTTCTATTATCAGCAGTACAGCACCTTAGTAACACATGATGTGGCAGCTTTTGCCACATACCTTAACACAGTGCAGATGCTATGGCTCAATCCAGCCTACTGCTTGTACCTAGATGTCCCCTTCATGGTGGAGGAGGTGACCCAGGTGTTTCGGAGCTTTCTAGGGGACAAAGCACCAGGAGTTGATGATCTCACCACATCCTTCTGCAAGGAGTACGGTGAGATCCTAGCCCTCACCTCCTGGCTGTGTTTGAGGACTCCGTGACGGCCGGTGTGCTCCCGTTGTCTCTTCAGGAAGCTGTCATTATAACAATACTAATACCTGATAAAAACACCAACCGCTGTGACTCCTACCAGCCGTTATTGATGATAAATGTCCATAACAAAATATTTGCTAAACTTCTAGCCATCCGGCTACTTCCCCTTCTGCTGTAAATGATATGCCTGACCCGTCAGGATTTGTGCCAGGCCGCTCCATGGCTCATAACCTTCACACAATGTCCACCCTCATGCACTCCATAGATACCCAGATGCAAAAAGAACAGATGATGGATGGAATGCTGAACAATTTCAGACATCCACCCCTAGTCACAGATTTGGGCCTATATCCACTGTTTTTGCTCACTATGCCATTGCAGTTTGGAGCCAGCCATATGCAAATCAGTCTTGAGCTTGTTCCCCATGGGAGCAGACCAGTCAAACTGGCAGGCCAGGTCCTCCCTGGACCAAAAACATGCAGTCTGGGACCTGTTTCAGGGTATCACCCCTCATCATCCAGGTTGGCTTGAATACGGTGAGATAACAAGCATGATACCAACGTCTGAGCATATCTTTCCCGCTTACGGTGACCAATGTCAGATATTCAACCCCAGACTTGGCCTAAATCCATTGTTCTTTTGCTCGCCACAGATCCCCAGCTGGCAGCGGCTGCTGCCTTACTCAATGCCACTTAGGCATATGACTCCTCAGAATGGCTGTACGTATTTCATCTCCTCCCACAACTCAGGTTTAGCCTCCAGTGCTTGCTTGTGGACAATATTATGTTATATGTAAGAGAACCCCAAACAAATCTGTCTCCCATAATATGCAAAGTGGAAAGATTTGGCGTATACTTCAGCATAAATATAAACTGGGCTAAATCCACCTTATTCCCCCTCACTCATGGCACGCAACCATTTGAGTCCAACCACAGTCTACAGTGGGCTGATGGACCTGTTTACTAACTGGGCATTTGGCTTAGCCGAGACATGGACGAACTCTGACGAGAAAACTATAGATGGGCTAAGGCCTGGCTTGAAGTGCAGGTCCTGGCCTCGGCCTGATTATCCCTCTCCAGGGCTGGGGGAGAGCCATTTCTAAAATGATACCCTGCCCAAATTCTGATATCTTTTTCTCAATTCCCCACTTCCGTTCACCAAACAATTTATGAATCGACAACGCTCCAATTTATTCTCTGGGCAGGCAAGCAACCACCGATTACGTGGATGACACTTAAACTGCCCTTCAGTCAAGACAGTCTGAATGTGCCTGACATGTGCCTATATGCCTACTTCACACAAGCCCAAAATGTTCATTTCTGGCTTTACTGCACTCAGTTCCAGTCTCATATGGCTGTGGAAGGGGACCAGACAGCTCCCAGCCCAAGAACTACTGCGCTATATCAACATTATAGACCTCTGTGCGCTGAAATCAACTCAGTTGCTTGTGTCTGCTGGGTGTGATATGGCCTACATCATCACAGCCAGCTTTCCTGTATCCGTGTCCATTCTATGACAATCACAGGAAATCCCATAATTCCACTGTTACAAGATGAGGGTGATAGACAGCAAAACTATCAGCGTGGCCTCTTTACTTTTGGTGACCTCTACCAAGGAGATCATTACCTGTCCTAATGAGGCCCCCTTAACCTTAAGTGTTTGATGCCCTTTTCTACCACCAACTTTGTGCTATATATTAGGCAATGCACAATACCTTACAGTACCGCCCCTAACAATGAAAGCTTTAAAACACCTATTAACAAATCCATCCCCATGTGTATTGGTCACCTGATTGTATGCTAAAATGAAGGACAAGGTGCCAGTATGTGTCACTGTGGCTCACTTGGCATGGGAGCAAGACCTCAATCCTCTTATCTCAGAAGCACAGTAGCCATTTTGAACATACAGACGCTCCCTACAGACTCCTGTTCATTCACTTCAAATTTCTTAATAGACTCTATAGAAACCCGGTACAATTGCATCATATGGGCCTGGTCGAGGAGGTGTGCTGCCTGAGATGTGCTGCCCTGCAGGCCACATTCCTGCACCTTGCTTAGAACAGCCTGCATTAAGCCAGCTATTAGACTGACACCTTATTGCAATATAACTGCTACTGGCTAAAGGGTGGGTGGCCATCCATTTAGGGAGGAGGCCTGCACCAAGACTTGCTGACTGCATGTGGGAGACAGCTTACTGCGAGGAGCAGCTCTCATTACTGGGAGCTTATGATACTGCGTTCATGCCTGAAGGACATTTGGGAATCATTGATGTCCTATCTGTGGCTCACACAGCACTATGCGGCTTCGGACGCGGAGGGGACTCAGCCAGTTATGGGGACAGAATCCCCCACCTGAGATGTTGCATCCAATATCTGATCGTTTGACCTAAATGCATCCACCGTTGAGACTGCCATGCTCTGCGACACCCACAGACTGCCTGCCAATTTGACCTGGACAATCATTCTGATACGATGTTATCTCCCTTTTTCCAAATTGTGAGATGGTATAAAATGATGTATACCTTACATTCTCTGCTTCCCCCCTCCATGTTTTCTTTTTGTGATTGATTACCCTCTTGATGTTTATTCTCTTAAATACCAATAAACAAATTAAAAAATAATAATATATCAAAATCTGCTCAATGTTTTCAAAAGTGTGGGATTTTTCTTGTGTCATGTTTTCATTTCATTATTGCTTGTGCGCTGCATATATGCTTTACACATTGCCGCTAAATTAAGCCTGACTGCTTTTTATGCCATGCTATCAGAGGGTTACACACAGGTTAATTTAGTGACTTTAGAGGTTCGCTCTGACAAGGAATGTGGCTGTTGTTTGAGCAGAGTTTCCACCTGTCTGAACCAACAACCCAATTTTTCACAATGCCAATTTTAGGAAAAAACATGCTTTCTTGTATAACACATCTTTGTGGCAAAAAAATACTGTTTAGCTATGTTCAATCTACAAACCCTGTACACCTTTAGAATTCTCAGGATGATGGCAAAAAGGATGCAAATTTGAATTAGATACCTTATGAAGATCCCCACAGCAAGAATGAGCCACATTTAAAATCATACAGCCCATTCCTGCCTTTTCCCAGCGCAGGCACACAATGTGCTGCCTAGCGCCAACACAGGCAAATGTGCACCATGGTGCAAGGGTGCCTGTATTGTAAGCAGGATTGTTTTTTGCAGGAAGGGGCCCCTTCTTGCACAAAAACAATCCCTTTAGGTATTTTCCTCTCTTTAGGCATGATGCAGAATGCAGCACACATAGAAAGAGGAAAGAACTAGGAGAAGAAGCATATTTCATCTCATTACGCCTCATCTCAGAGGTATAGCCGTTTTAGTGCATTCCCAGTTCTGCCACTTATGTTAAGTCTGGGAATGCTGGAAAAAGGCAGGAATGTGCAGTATTATTTTAAACAAGGAGCGTTCCTGCTGTTTCCTTGTCACGCACTGCAGTGCAGCAAGGTGACTTGATGTGCTGCACTGTGTGACCTTTTGATAAAGTGCCCCTAGTTTATGGAAAACCATAGTTCTAGAGAAGATCATGCATAAAGTAGAGCAAACTACCAAGTAATTTGACAAAATATGGAGCCGAATGCTGAAGTACTCTACACCCTTGCTTTTGAGGCAGGAATTCCACCATATCTTGGAGCATTTGAGCCAAGATGTAATAAGATTGTGCACCTGAATTGTGTCACTTTTGTGTGCATCAAATGCAAACTCATTGTTGGCCTAACTTAGCCATGCAAAGTCACTTTGAAACGCTTTGTGTAATTTAGCAAATACAAAGACACGCAAGGTTCTAGCATCACTTTGCATTGGGCATGCATTAAATGAGTGGACTATGCATACATCCACAAACCCAGATTTACAAATACTGGTAAACCTGTGTTTGTGCCAATTTGGTTTGTCTACCTAGAAGGCATAATGAGGGAAAATATCTTTATTTCTCCCTGTTACTTCCTCTTTCCATGTATGCTGAAGCATACATGGAAAGAGGAATATGTCTCCTGCCCATTATGCAGGTACCGTTGCACTGTAGTGCAAAGATGTCTTTGTTGGAGTTAGGCTGCACACAGTGCCCCAGTGCATTGAAAGAGTAAACATTATCCTTATGCCTATAAATATGGAGCATTCCTGTTCTCTCCCATTCACACAATGCACCACAGTAAGTTCACTCGCTGCACCAGCTTGTGTAAAAAATAGTAAAAGTGCCCCTTCATCTTTTTGAGGTAGATTACTCTGAAATAATTGAACCTTGTCCTTAGAGCGTTATAAACAGGGAAAGGATTAAGCCCCAAGGAGCTAAAACACGCAGACCAGTGTGCTTGGAAGGGGTGAGGGCTGCAGGAGTTAAGTTGGGGTGTTGCAGTTTTAGTTCTTGTTTTTTCTTTACAGGGGCGCTGCAAGAATTGTATGCTGTAGGATCCACAACTATGTAGTCAATTATTGGTTACAGATCATCTGACTAGAGATGGGCTGATCATGCAAATTATTGGTGCACTGTAAGGATTTTTGCAATGTGGTGCATAATCAAAATGTATTTTATCATTTTATATGCTAATAAAAAAAATACAGAGAAAAATGGCAAGTCACTCCCGCAAACTAAACTCATGCTAAGAGATGTCTATGAAATTCAAACATGTCACACATGGCAATACAAAATGCTAAAGCAGAAAGGTGTTCCTTGGGCAGAAATATTTGTCTTCTGTAGCTCGGTCAGTCCCTACATTCCGAGCCTAAAAAACCGAAGACATAAGACATCAGTTTGCCATTGCAACAGTGAACACACTAAAGACAATTTGTAGAAAAAGAGGTGGGCCGAATTTGTTACACTACACCATGCCTAGTCTTAGTTTTACTTATCCTTGGGCAACTGTGGACATTACTTATGTAATCTTGCTTACAAATATCCTATGCCACATAGTACTGTTTGCATAAGAAATGCATTGCTTAGAAGAAAGGAAGTGCATAGTAATAGTATTGAACATCAGGCTCGTTTGCAGAAGAATATTTATATTTCTGGAGTGGCAGATCTTTCTTCAGGTAATCTGTTAGAGCCCAATCTTTACCAAACTACCAAGGAATAGGTTTCGGCTGTGATTCGGGAGACAGACCAAAGCAGACCACTTCATTCATTGACCCCAACACTATGCTCACACATTTGTTCATACAGAGACATGAAAACGTCATTAATTTCTCTCGCCATGGGATCGTTGCCAAACGTCAAACTCAAGAGTCAGTCCAAGTAGTCATATTTTACCCAAAAATGTATGAGAGGGTTTGTGGAGAAAATGGGTACCAGGCTAAGGCAGTTTGATGCATAACCTAAGGTTGAATGAATTCTCCGCCTTCCAGATAATGCAGAAAATGTTAAATATTGAACTTCAAATACACTGTTCAGATTATCATGGAAATTAAGAGATGATGTCTGGCGAGATAATCGGATGTTCTGTTTTTCCCATGCACATTACCACGTTCGGACATGTGTTTATCCCCCTGAATCTCATTTTAGATGGTGCATGACCTTGAGGTGTACTCTCAGTCACTTCAGCACAAAGTGCAGTTGCACCTTTTGCCAGGACCGTTAAACTGTAGAGAACGAGTGATGAAGGACCTGCATTAAAGACATTCTATGAGATTTAAACCTGTCAGCCCTGTAAACAGGAAGTTGAGTCCTCGTACAGGATGCAGGCACTCTTATCTTTTTTAAATTAACTAAAAGAATCTTAGCTCAAGAAACAAAATGGCTAAAGGACTGCACAACTGCTCCAAATAGAAAATAGTCATACATATCTCCTCTCACTTTAAAATACTGCAGGTAAATAATACTGCATTACCTTGAATTATATGATGCCAGATGTATGGAGACCCAGCTTGCAGATGGTGAGTTATCAGCCTTTGGGAAGAGATCCCTTCCACTGGTACCCACCAAATTCAAAGGGACGTTGGTTACCTGACAGCACTCTGCTTGGATTACAGTCCCTGAGAAAATCTCATCTCGGGATCCAAAGGTGATGATATTGGTATGGTGGTCATCTCGAACCCCACAGAGCCATTACAGATGGTGATGAATCTGCTTTCTCTGTTTTGGTTTCTAGGGAAGTGAAGTTAAGTCGGGCCCTCTCCACCTCAATGATGGTCAAAAGTCATTGTGGTACATTCATTGCCTAGAAGAAAGGAAGTACATAGTAATAATATTGAATATCAGCCTCGTTACAGCATATTCGGGACTTGGATGAATGTATTCTGTGATTACACTAAAATATACAGTGAATTACATGAGGCCGCTGATAAAATACAGGCAACTGAATACTGCAGTTATCAACTACTGCATCACAAGTTTACTCTTGGAAACAATCACTCATGTGACTATGTCTAATCAATGTGTATCAAATATTCCATGGCTCATAATGATCAAGGAAGCACTGAGAGCAAATTTATAAGCTCTGGGTTTTCTGTGAAATGACGATCAGCGTGCACAGCACACTGACATCATTTCACTAAAATGTAAAGTGAAAGAGCCTATTAGCTCATTTCACTTTCACTGCCTTGGTTCTCAGGGGGCTATCTCAGCACCCCAAGCACCATGGACGATGGGAGGGATATCATTGGAAAGAGGAGAATCTCCCCTTTCCAAATGCAACCCTCCAAAAGGGCAGTCCCCAAGAAGGGATCCACCCACTAGCACCAGGGAGAGGGGAGCGGCACCTTGGGCAAGGGCGTTTACTCCCCCCTTAATATTTTGAGCATATTCAGTCATTCTGCACCCCTGGGGGACAGATGGGGGCAGTAGTCCCTGATCTGCGTGGGGGGGGGGGCAGAAATCCCACTAGGAACCAGAGATTATTTTTTTATATATATCTAGGAGTGGGGGCTGCCCTGAATGGGCATTGTAATGCCCTACATCCTCCCAAAAAGTGACACAGTCTTTCTGCCCCCTGGGGGGCTGATGGGGGCAATAGCCCCTATATGCCCCCCCAGGGAGCAGTAAGCCCATTAGGCACCAGGGATGTATTTTTTTTATTCATTTAGGGGTAGGGGCTGCCCAGAATGGGCCTTACAATGCCCCACCCCTTCCCCCCCAAAAATGAGCACAGACTTTCTGGCCCCCGGAGGCAGATGGAGCCAATAGTCCCTAATTTGCGCCTACTAGGCACAAGGAAATTTTTGTAATTCCTCTAGGGGTGGGGGCTGCCTAGAATGGGCTTTGCAGTGCCTCCCCGCCAAAACAAATCTGCACATTCTTTCTGCCCCCTCTGAGGGGAGGATGGGGCAATAGGTCTCCTTTTGTTGCCCTGCATGGCTTAATAAACCTAGAGTAATACAACTCAGCACAAATCACAGCTCTGCCTTACTGTGCCCTGGGAGAGCGTTCCATGGGTGGAGCGTGGGTGTTCCCATACATCTCCCCATGGATTTTGGCATATATTCCCAGCTTTTCCATTACTGGTAGCCCTGGGAATGCGTCAAAAACCTATGCCTCCCTGGGTGAGTCGTAACGATGAAAAATATCTTTATTTATCCTTGTACCTTCTTCTTTCTATGTGTGCTGCATTTTCTAGCACACGTAGAAGGAGGAATATGCCTCAGATTATTGTTTTTGTGCAGGAAGGTGTCCCTACATGTACAAAAACAATCCTGCTTACAAATCAGGCACCCATGATGCAAGGGTGCCTGCCTTGGTGCTATGCACACACTGTGCCTCCACACAAGGAAAAGACAGGAATGTGCCATAGAGTGTTATGTGTGGTGCATTCCTGTCCTTTCCCTATTATGCAGCACATCAAGGTTACTTGCTGTATAGTTTATTGATAAATATGCCCCTCAATATTCTAGAATTTGTTTTCAGTCCTTGCTTTCTGCACGCTATTACCAGTGGTTATGAAAATGGCATTAGTCTTCAAAATAACATGTGGGGTGGCATCTGACATAAATAGTGAATCCTTAATATTGTTTAAAAAAGTTATCCCCCAATGAAGGTAAAATCCCCAAATCTACACGGAGCGTGTTATGCTCTTAATTGAAAGTGGGAACGTGATGTTTGTGTCAGATGGTATTTCTGACTACCATATTCTTATATAAAACTAATTTGGACTAACGGTCAGTAAAAAGAACCAGTGTTTTTGTAAGTGACCAACGCTACTTCATTTGTATCAATCACAATTTGGAAGATATCCAAAGCATTCAACGGTGTTTTGAATACAATGTCTCTAGAAGAACGAGCTTTCACGTTTCAATTTAAAAAAATCTCTCAGTTTATCCAAATGATTGAAATAAAATTACATGTATTCTTCAGGTATTCACACTGACCTAAACTGTCTTGCAAACTCTGGTTTTACACTTTAAGAAATGGTAACTACAAATTCAGATTTATGCTCCATCAATGATTATAAATCAGCTGAGAATGTGAAAGATATCAGTAAGCTAAATCCGTTGCAGAATAGGGACGCCAGCTCAAGGGATTCTTACAGAAACATTAATTTTAATCTGCACCATCTATGTAAGCAGAGAGAAATTACCAAATTGATAAATTCATGCAGCACTTCTCTGGGAAAACGGACAGAATCTATAGTCAGTCATATATCTTGTGGTATTGCTGGCAAACTCATTAGTGTGCACTGGTATCCATTATAAAGAACATCATAAAGATGAAAGCTGTTAAATGAGAAAATGATCCTAAGTTCTATTTTATTACACTAAAGTAGGATTGAGTCATTATTCAAACTCATAAAGGAAAAATGAAAGAAAAGTCTTAATTCTTTGACATATTGCACTGAAAGTTTGTAGGGATTGGTAAAGCAAAAAATCGCTTAATCCACTTAACAGTGTGAGTCTGTTTTACCCCAAAATTGGCATAGCAATGTACAGCACGTCTACATGTATTTCATTGGGATAGATGTTAGAGAGGTCATTCATTTGTTGATCAGGACAAAGGCATTCAACCTTGTGTTAAATGCTCTATTTTATCCTCACACGCAATCCAAAACCAAGGCAAATTCGTTTTTAAAAAGCCATTGTGCAGTTTGGCCCAGATTTTCTTAATAGGCACGCAGAGCAGTTCAACAGTGAAAACTGCTATGATGTGTGAGAAGGAGAGAACAGGAAAGCTTCATATTTACAGGTAAGGTATGTCTCTCTCCTCCCCTCTCCTTAGAGCGGTGTTGATTTTAGCTGCTGTGCACCCCAAACGCACCTCTGCACCAAAGTGCAAGGGTGTGTGTGTGTGTGAGTCTAGCATAGGGTTTTGTACTGGATGGGTACCGTTCTAGTACAAAATACTATGAGTAGACACACTTTAAAACTTGTCCTGCATTGTATGTGTGCTGCACAGTGCAGCACGCATGCAAAGTTGGAAAAGAAAGGAAAATTTAATAATTTCTCCTATTAACGCCTGCTTTCATATGGTGTTAACTTTTGGTGCAAAACCCTGTCTACTATCGTTTGTAGATAGGGTTTGCGTCTAAACTCACGGGTGGTTCCATGGGAACGCCCATGTACCACCCATGTAATTCTGCCTTGGGCTAACTAATGGAAAGCAGTGCTTTGCCATGCTTTGCATTAGGTTTAGGGTACTTTCCAGGGCAAAGCAAGTTTTGCGCTGGAAAGTAAATGGGTAAAAAAAAAAAGATTTTGCGTTGATTTAGGTCACTTTTGTGATGCAAACATGGCGTAAAATTTCAGTAAATACACCCCTTTGTGTCCTTGCTTTTGAGAATTCATGTTAAAAATATACACTGATTTAGCACGGATAAATCAGAAAGCACAATGTTTGGCATTATCCTAACGTGCCGTGCTAGGGTCTATATTATTACTTACATAGTAGCAGCAACCAACGTTTTCCTGTTTCATCTGATTTGCTACTGGAGAGTAACCACACTAATGCTAAAACAGGGTTCGGGGTAGTCTGTTTGAAAGATTCTGGGGAGTAGGTCTAGGTAAATATTGGACCTTCATGATCTTGATTCAGATATCACATAGGTTCCCATTGTGAGTATGGCATAACAGTACCACCATGCCAGACTAGAAGTTGTCTGGTTTTCCTAGACCCGGCACTACTGTGTCAGAAAATATAAGAGATGATTGTAGCAGATGTTAATCTATGCCTGGTAAAACCTCATGTTCTCTAGTCAGGGATTGTGGGCACACCAGTCACTGTTTAACCCCGTGGGCGCCAAGGACGTAATGGACGCACTAGCACTCCCCCCGGAGGGCTGCACCACCACCTCTCCATGCAGGGCTGGAAGGAGAATCGCTTCCTCTTCCACCCCAGTGACGTCTGATGATGTCAGCATGAGATCGCGTGCTGACCTCATCAGAGGTCACCTCCCATCGCACTGGCAGCATGATTTGAGAGTGATGTGGAAGAGAAATGCTCAGCATTTCTCTTCCGCTTGGGAGGAGGAGGCAGGCAGAGGCATAAAAGGAAAGTAAGGGCCTTTCCTTTCCTGTCTCTGCAAGCATTTCTGCTGCCCTATAGCAATGAGATCGAGCAGCAGAAATGCCCACTAGACACCAGTGATTTTTTTTTTTTAGACTTACTCATAAGGGGAGCGGATCCTTGGGCAAGGGCCGCTCCCCGGGGGCAGATCGGCCTAATATAATTAGGCTGATGAAACCCCCTAGACCCCAGGGATATTTTTTTTGTTCATTTTTTATTTTGTGGGGAGCAACCGCTTAGGTAAGGGTCGCTCCCTGGGGGGCAAAACTACTTTTAGGCCATCAGCCTATTTTTATTAGGCCAATCTGCTCCCAAGGGGGGCAGAAACCACTAGACAACAGGGATTTTGATTTTTTTTACACTTACGCATAAGGGGAGTGGCCCCTTGGGCCAGGGCCGCTTCCCAGGGGGGCAAAATATTTTTAGGCCGTTCCTGCCCCCCTTGGGGCAGATAAGCCTATTATAATAAGGCGCTCTGCCCCCAGGGGGGGCAGAAACCTCTAGACATCAGGGATATGCATATATTTTTTTAATTACTTTATATTTTTATGTATGGGGAGCGACCCCTTAAGCAAGGGTCGCTCCTCTGATAGGCAAATTGTATTTAGGCCGTTTCTGCCCCCCTTAGGGGCAGATTGGCCTATTTTGATTAGTCCGATCTGCCCCCAGGGGAGTGACCCCTTAGGGAAGGGTCGCTCGCCTGGGGAAAAATTTATTTTAGGCCATGTCTGCTTCCCTTGGAGACAGATCGGCCTATTTCTATTGGGCCGATCTGCCCTCAGAGGGGCAGAAACCACTTAGGCACCAGGGATTGGCGTGTGTGTGTTTTCTTTGGGGGGCAGCCCCTTGGGAAGGTTCGCTCCCCATTGGGGCACATTACTGTTGGCCGATCTGACTATTTTTGGAAGGCCCATCTGCTCCCAAGGGGGGCAGAAAGCCCACTAGAGACCAGGGAAGATTTTTTTATTTTTCAAAATAAGCGGTTGGGTGACCATACCCCCAACCCAAATAAATGGGGCCTAAGTTGTTCTGCCCACCAGTGGGCAGATGGGGCAATTACCCCCGATCCATACCCCGGGGGGGGGCAGAAAGTCTACTAGATGCCAGGGAATTAAAAAAAAAAGTGTGGTGGTGGCTACCAACCAGTATGGGCATGTTTATTCCCCCACCCCAACTGAAGGGGGTAACAGTCTTTCAGCTCTCCCCCTTCAAACTAAAACATCTTTTTCCATGGCAAGCAAGAGGACATTTGATTAATTTGGGTTTTGGTTTTACATTTGGGCCATGAGAGCTTGGCTAACTCTCAAAATCGTCCCACTTGTAATGGTGAGGGCTTCACTTTTTGGACTTTGGTACGCTGCCATGTAGAAAAAACCACAAGACCTAGACACATCTGAAAACTAAACATCTGGGTGAGTCCACGGTGATGTGCTTCACCTGCACCCTGCACCATTTTCCTACCCACAATGCCCTGCAAACCTCCAATTTTGCTGGAAATCACACATTTGTTCCAAATTTTTGTGGTGGGACGTTCTGGAATCTGCAGAAATCCACAAAAGTCCTACCTTCCAGCATTGTTTCATCTATACCGGTAAAAGTTTTTCCCCCAAGTGCCAGCCTAAAAATGTTTTTTTTTTCAAACCGGCCTTTTGGACCCGCTTTGGTTCCCCCTCAATCCTCAATTTCAACATGTTTTTGCTCTTCCCTGTCACAGGCACTTGACCCACCTACACAAGTGAGGTATCATTTTTACCGGGAGACTGAGGGGAATATTGGGTGGTAGGAAATGTGTCCCAGTGTGGTGATCCCACATAGAAATGTGTGAAAATATGATTTTTTAGCTAAATTTGAGGTTTGCTGAGGATTCTGGGTAAGAAAACATTGGGGGATCCACGCAAGTCACACCACCCTGGATTTCCTTGGGTGTCTAGTCCAAAAACGCAGGTCCCCCAGCAAAAACAGGTAGTTTAGTATTTGATAATTTTGATGTGTCCACATAGTGTTTTGGGCCATTTCCTTTTGCGGGCACTAAACCTACCCATCCAAGTGAGGTAACATTTTTATCTGAAGACTTGAGGGAATTCTGGGTGGAGGGACATTTGTGGCTCCTCTCAGATTCCACAACTTTCTGTCACCGAAATGTGAGGAAAAAGTTTATTTTTTTAGCCAAATGTTGTGGTTTGCAAAGGATTCTAGGTATCAGAACCTGGTGAGATCCCCACAAGTCACCCCAACTTGGATTCCCCTAGGTGTCTATTTTAAAAAAATGAACAGGTTTGGTAGGTTTCCCTAGGTGCTGGCTGAGCTAGAGGCCAAAATCCACAGCTTGGCACTTTACAAATAACAGCTCTGTTTTCTTTGGGAAAATGTGATGTGTCCACGTTCTGTTTTGGGGCATTTCCTGTCACGGGCGCTAAGCCTACCCACACAAGTGAGGTACCATTTTTATTGGAAGACTTGGCAGAATACTAGGTGTAAGGACATTTGTGGCTCCTCTCAGATTCCAGAACTGTTTGTCACCGAAATGTGAGGACAAATATTTGTTTTGGCAAATTTTGAGGTTTTCAAAGGATTCTGGGTAACAGAAAATGATGAGAGCCCTACAAGTAAGCCCATTTTAGATTCCCCTTGGTGTCTAGTTTTAAACAATGCACAGATTTCATAGGTTTCCCTAGGTGCAGGCTGAGCAAGAGGCCAAAATCTACAGCTAGGCACTTTGCAAAAAACATTTAAATGTAAAAATGTGATGTGTCCATGTTGCATTTCTTGTCGCGAGCATTAGGCCTATCCACACAAGTGAGGTACCATTTTTATTGGGAAAGTCGGGGAAACACAGAATAGCAAAACAAGTGTTATTGCCCCTTCTTTTTCTCTAAATTTTTTCCTTCCAAATGTAAGACAGTGTGTAAAAAAGATGTCTATTTGAGAAATTTCCTGTAATTCACATGCTAGTAAGGGCACCCCGGAATTCAGAGATGTACAAATAACCACTGTTTCTCAATACCTTATCTTATGCCCATTTTGGAAATATAAAGGTTTTCTTGATACCTATTTTTCACTCGTTATATTTCAGCAAATTAATTGCTGAATACCCGGTATAAAATGAAAACCCATTGCAAAAAGGTGCAGCTCATTTATTGGCTCTGAGTACCTAGGATTCTTGATGAACCTACAAGCTGTTAGGAGGCTGACCTGGTTTGTAGTGGGTACCTTGGGTTCTTACACCTTCACAGAACAGTCTACAAAGTCTGCCCAGGCCTGTGATGACTCCTTTCTGGTCTCTCTGAACTTAAGTCTGTGCTGTTCAGTCATTAAGATCAGACCAACTAAGAGTGCACCTTTAAGAATTTGGTAATTATCTGCATCATCCTGTCTGACAATAAGAAGTCTGTCTCTTCCCTTGCCAGAGAGGGATAACCAAAGGATAGCAGCCCACTGTACATGAGGGACCCTCTGAACTTTACAGGCCCTCTCAAGTACAGCAAACCACTTATAGATGTCATCACCATCCTTGTAAGGAGGGACAACTTTGTGCAGATTTCTAGAATCAAATGAAGGTTCCCTAACATTTGTATTTCTAAAACTGCTCCTGCCACCATGGGGAACTAACCCCAAAACCTGCCTCTCTTTCTCCACAGCCAGGGATTCCCTTCTAAGGCCAACTGTTGCTGCATTAGCCTCAGGCTGGCCTCCTCTAACCTCAGATTTCTGAGTTCCCTATCTAGGGACTGGTCCTCAGGGTTAAAATTATGTGAAGCCTCTAGAACAGAGGTAACATGAGCGTGTGCAGAGGCAGACCTATCTCTAGCAGGGGCCACTCTAGTGACCTGGCCTATAGGGGTGAAGGGAGCCCTACTTGTGTGTGAACCCTTCCCACTACCAGTTATACTAAGGGGCATTATTGACAGATAGGTCTGTGGAAGGACCCTCCCCAGGATTGTCATTTTTCTCCTCTGAGCATTCCTGGTTGGAGTCATCCTCTACTTCTTCCCCTGTCTGATCTGGACCAGTGCTGAGTCCCTGGTCATCTTGGAGGAGAAAATTTAAGAGAAACTCCTTATTGGGGTTCTTCCCAATCCCTAAACTTCTGTCAATGCAGAGACCCCTCAAACTGTTAAAGTTTAGATTCTCACAGGTAGTCTTGACAACTCTAGGGGTAGCTTTTACAGAAGACATATTGAAAAAAAGAAGTTAAGGAAAGTGAGTAAAGAGTTAGTAGAAAAACAGAGATAACTTTTTAGAGAAAAGAACAAAACTTTTTTCAAGACTTTGTAAAAACTTTTGCAAAGTTTAAAGAACTTTTAGAAAGTTAGAAAATTGTTTCTAGGTATATATTATATATGCTCTAAGTATTGGAGCAAGCTTTTCTTGTGAAAAGCACAGGTAACAAAGTGGTAAAGCAATTGCAAGTACTTATCCAACCGCTGCACCACCCATGTAGGAGGCTGGCCTGGTTTGTAGTGAGTACATTGGGTACTTACACTTTATACCAGGTCCAGTTATCCCTTATTAGTGAAGCAGTAGTGTTCTGGCAGCTTAGGCTGATAGAGGTGGCTATAGCAGAGCAGCTTAGGCTGAACTAGGAGACATGCATATCTCATGCAATACTACTTATAATTACACAGTACCTACACACAAGTAAAGACAATGCTCAGTGTTACCAAAAATAAAGGTATTTATTTGGGTGACACAGTACCAAAAATATCTTAGAGACAATACTCCTTATGAAGGTAAGTATTATACACAATATATACACTGGGCACCAAAATTAGACAAGTAAATAGTCATGGAACACTGCAAACAATAGGAAATGCTTTAGAATGCAATGGGAGAAAATAGGTCTAGGGGCAACACAAACCATATACTAAGAAAGTGGAATGCGAATCACGAATTCCCCCTTAGACAAGTGTAGTGTGTGTAGAATCGCTGGGAGAGAAAGAATACACTAAAGGTAAGTAAATTACCCCACCCCAGAGCCCAGAAAAGCAAGTGTAAAGTACTGCAAGTTTCCTTAGGACACACCACACATTGTGATTGGGATTATGCAGTAACCAACCAATTCTGCAAACAACAACTACTGGATTCCTGGACCTGAAGACCTGCAAACGAAGGAGACCAAGTTCAGAAGTCAAAAGAAGTTCCAGGAAGGACAGGAGCCCCTAGCAACCCAGGAGAGGGTGCAAATGAAGAGTTCCTGGTTAGTCGAAAACTGCAGGAATGCACCCTAGGAAGTTGCCTGTGGGTTCTGGCATAATGAAAAGGATGTCCCACAATAAGAAGATCGTTGCAGATGTAATTTCGTGTTGGAAGTCAACAACAAGTCTTGGCTACGACAAAAGGGCATTTTGTGTCAAAATGACAATGGAGGGACCAAGGAGGGATCTGGGGGCCTTAACTCTGCTTGAGGAGGAAGCATTTTAGAGAGCCCTCAGGATGCCAGCCAGCGCCCCAGTAGGTCCCAGGACACAGGGACAAAGGAGGTGCAAAACAGAGTTGATGCAGCACTACAAAGGAAGGTCCCACGCTGCCGGAGAACAACTCAGCGAGTTGAGCATCACAGGATGGAGTGCTGGGGACCTGGGCCAGGCTGTGCATGAAGGAATTTTGCGAATAGTGCACAGAGGCCTCAGGGGGTGAAGAAGATGCAGTACAGAGGGGTAGCATCGCTCTCTGGGAAGACAAGGTCTTACCTCCTCCAAATTGCATCAGCAGGACCTCAGGACATTCTATGTCAATGATGTCCAACATCTGTGTCCTTATAAGCATGCTTGTCACTGTGAGAGGAGTGCAGGGGTACCGGTCGTCATCTTGGAATGTGCCTGCTGGAGCAGGGGAGTGACTCCGTCACTCCACAGGAGATTTCTTCAGCCCTTCTGGTGCAGGATGAAGACAGGGAGTCCCCAGAGCATGCATACCAAGGAAACTGTTGCAGTTGCTGACTTGGAGCTGAGGTTGCAGAAGAAAAGCATCCCTTGTGGATACTTTGTTAAAGTTACAGCGGTTCCTGGAGCAGGCTTCGGTTGACCCGAGGTCAGAGGATGATGAAGTAGTTGCAGAGGATTCCTGAAGGAAACTTGCAAGCAGAATCTGAAGAGAACCCACAGGAGAGACTGTAAATAGCCCTGGGAGGAGGATTGGCTACCTTATAAGGTATGGACCTATCAGGAGGGGTGTCTGACATCACCTGCTGGCACTGGGCACTCAGAGCCCTCCAGAGTGGAGTGCCCACACACCTTGCAAAGCAAGATGGCTGAAGTCTGGGACACACTGGAGGAGCTCTGGGCACCACCCCTAGGGTGGTGGTGGATAGGGGAGTGGCCAATCCCGTTTCCTTTGTTTAGTTTCATGCCAGAGCAGGGGAGAAGGCATCCCTGAACCGGTGTAGACTGGCTTATGCAAGGAGGGCACCATCTGTGCCCTTCAAAGCATTTCCAGAGGCTGGGGGAGGGTACCCTTCTGCAGCCTGTAACACCTATTTCCAAAGAGAGTGGGTGTAACACCCTGCTCTTAGAGGAAATGCTTTGTTCTGCCTTTGTGGGACTGGGCTACCCAGACCCCATGAGGGCAGAACCCTGTCTATGAGGTGGCAGCAGCTGTAGCTGCAGTGCAATCCTCAGAGAGCTGGTTCGGCAGTACTGGGGGTCCATGGTGGAGCCCCCAGGATGCACGGAATTGGCTCCCCAATACCAGATCAAATTTGGAATGGGGGGACAATTCCATGATCTTAGACATATTACATGGCCATATTCGGAGTTACCATTGTGAAGATACATATAGGTATTGACCTATATGTAGTTCACGCGTGTAATGGCGTCCCCGAACTCACAAAGTCCCGGGAAACGGCCCTGAACTATGTGGGGGCACCGTTGCTAGTGCAAGCATGCCTTCACACTTAGTAACTTTGCACCTAACCTTCAGCAAGTGAATGTTAGACATATAGGTGACTTGCAGCGCTGCCCTACGCCAAAAAATTGTAAATATGCCCCTAACTATTGCTTGTTCCCAAAAGCACCTGAGTTCTCCTGGAAGTACAATACCCTGTAGCACAGTAACTTTATTCAGACTTTACTTTTATGTTCTACTCAATAAGAAATCCCTGTGTTCCTGGATTTTGACATTTATAATAGGTCTCTTTTCGCACTCCTTCATAATTTGCTTCTGAACTGGGGGCCTGATTCACAAAGATAAACTTATACTTTTGTGTAAGTTTACGTTTGCTTTAGAGTTCACAAAACTGCATTTCATTAGTAATTTTAGGAGTGCAGACACTCCGCAGTTGGGGCGAGAATTCCGGACATAAAAAGATAGGCATGATGTATTTGTTTATTTGCCGAGCTCTCCGCACTTACTGTGGATCCTCCACACATTTAAACCCACTATTAAATTGAAGCCTTGTCTGCAGCTGCTCTTCACATTATGAAGGGGTCACAAACCCAGAGCATTAATTATAGCCCTAAAATCCCAATACAGCGTCTTATGTGGATGCAACATCTCACATCTACAAGCCCTAGTGCACAGTATTATTGTACTCTGATGATGATCTTCTGAGTCTCACCGAATTTATATTTTGTTAATGTTTCAGAGATTTGAAGCAAAATATATCCACTAAAAGTATAAACTTAAAATTTCAATAAGAAATTAGATCGATCACTAGTTTGACAACCAAGTTAACACTTAAGTTCTAATAGTGTTAATGATAAAATCTAATTGAAGTGCTAAACAGCACATCAGCCTTATGGCACCCCAAGCTTCCTGATGAGAAGGATCACGTAATGTCCCATACAACTGTACAGTGTCCAGGTCAGCTGAGATAGAGCTCGAAATTTGCAAGCTGCTGCAAAATCGGCTTAATCTGACTCAATGCTTCCTTGGTGCGATTCTCAGGGACTCAAGGAGCTCTTTTGGTAGGCAGTAAGAGGAACCAAAAACGGCTGAAGTGATATTAATCTCCTTGATGATGTGGAGTGATTATTTTAAAAACTGAGGCCCAGATTTATACTTGCTATGCGCTGAATTTGCGTCATTATTTTTATGCAAATTCGGCGCAAACCTAACTCCAAATTTATACTTTGGGGCTAGACCATCTAGCACCAAAGTTTTGGAGTTAAAGTCCTGTTTTGCAAGCGGGAAACCACCTTGCGTCAATGAGATGCAAGGTAGGCATTTGTGGGCAAAAAGTGACGATTTGGCCTTAGCACCATATCTATCCCTCCGTGCTAAAATCAAGCATGGGGTGAAGGGGGCCTTAAATAATGGAGCTAAGCTTGCTTAGCGCCTTTATTTAACGATTGGGTCAGGGCAGGCGTTAGGGGACCTGTGATCCTATTTCCATGGTTAGAGACCATGGAATGGGCCCACAGATCCCCTTCCCTGGCCCCAGGGACACCCCCACCGACACCAGAGGGAGTAAGGTAAGTACAGGTAAGTATTTTTTATTTTATTAAAAAGTGCCTTGGGGGGGCCTAACTTGGGCCCCCCTACATGGCACTGTGCCCAATGACCATGCCCAGGAGTTATGTCCATGGGGGTTGTGCGTCAAAAGATGACGCTAGCCTGGTTAGAGGCATTTTTATACTTGCGTCATCCTTTGAAGCACAACCTCCTGTTCCTCCTATACCTCCCCCACCCTGCTAGCGGTCTTTTTCAGGATGCTGGCTGGGCCTTACACCCGGCTACCGTCATTCCTTAAATATGACACCTCGCCGGCGTGTTGGAATGGCGCTAGCCAGTGGTATACTTTTTCACGCAAACCTGCATTAGAGCAGTTTTGTGTGAAAAAGGATAAATATGCCCGAGTGTATTCACTGCAAAACTTCCTACTACCTCTCTTTGATTATGGGATAGTTTGGCCCATATTTATACTTTTTTGTGCCGCATTTGCGTCATTTTTTGATGCAAAGCGGAGCAAACTTACAAAATATAATTCTAATTGAAGACAGCTGCGGATTACTGCTTGGTGCAAGAGATGTCCCACGTCAAGTCATTGGATGCAGGCTGGTTTTCAGCGCTGGATTCCGCCAACAATCCTTGGTTCACGCAAGGATGCGTTTTGCGGCAAAGAGGTGCTGCCCGGGTCCAGGAGGGACCTGGGGGTCTTGACTCAGACTGAGGGGGCAGAGGGGGCTCTCAGCACTTCAGAGAGCCCTCAGAAGATCAGGCAGCAGCCACAGTAGTCCCAGGACAAGGGGACAAAGGAGTTGCAATGTGTGGTCGTCGCAGCACTACACAAAGGGATCTCATGCAACGGGAGAACAACTCAGGGAGCTGAGCAGCACAGGATAGAGTGCTTGGTACATGAGCTACACTGTGCATGAAGAACTTTTGGAAGAAGTGCACAGAGGCCCAAGGAGCTGCAGAAGATGTGATGCACAGGGGTACTGTCTGGCAAGGGGAGGCAAGCCTTACCTCCACCAAATTTGGACAGCTGGACCTTTGGACAATCAGGATCACTTCGGTCCACCACCTGAGCTCCAGGAATCACACTTGTCAACAGGAGAGGAGTCCCAGAGTACCGTTTGCCGCTGCAGAGAGGTGCCTGTTGAAGCAGGGAAGTGACTCTGTCACTCCACGGGAGATTCCTTTGGTTTTTCTGGTGCAGAATGAAGACAGGCAGTCCTCAGAGTATGCACAACCTGGAAACTGTTGCAGTTGCTGGCTGGAGCTGAAGTTACAGGTCACAGTAGCCTTTCTGGATACCTTGTTGCAGTTATAACGGTTCCTGGAGCAGCCTGATGTTGATTTGATGGTCAGAAACTGAAACAGAGGATGCAGAGGAGTCCTGGTGGTGTCTTGCAACCCGAATCTGAGGAACAGTCAGGGGAGAGACCCTAAATAGCCCTTACAGGGGGATTGGCTACCTACCCAGGTATGTACCTATCAGAAGGGTTCCTTGATGTCACATGCTGGCACTGACCACTCAGATGCTCCCAGAGGGTCCCCACACCTTGGAATCTAAGATGTCTAATGCCAGGCACACTCTGGAGTTGCTCTGGGCACCACCCCTGGGGTGGTGATGGACAGGGGAGTGGTCACTCTCCTTTCCTTTGTCCAGTTTTGTGCCAGAGCAGGGTCTGGGGGGCTCCTGAACCGGTGTAGACTGGATTATGGAAAGAGGGCACCGTTTGTGCCCTTCAAAGCATTTCCAGAGGCTCTGTGAGGATACCCCTCCTATGCCTGTATCACCTCTTTCCAATGGGAGAGGGTGTAACACCCCTCTCCTAAAGGAAATGCATTGTTCTGCCTTCCTGGGATCGACCGGCTCAATCCCCAGGAGGGCAGAAACCTGTCTGTGAGGTGGCAGCAGCTGGGCAGAGGAAACCTCAGAGAGCTGGTTTGGCAGTACTGGGGGTCCTTTGGTGGAGCCCCCAGGGTGTATGGAACTGGCCCCGAATACCAGATTTAGATTCGGGGTTCAATTTCACAATCTTTAACACCTCACATGGCCATATTCAGAATCACCATTGTAAAGCTACATATATGTATTGACATATATGTAGTGCACGCTTATAATGGTGTCCCCACACTTACAAAGTCAGGAAAATTGGTCCTGGACAATGTGGGGGCACCTTTACTAGTGGAAGGGTGCCCTCCCACACAGTAAGTTTGCACCTAGCCTTCAGTAACTGAAGGTTAGACATGTAGGAGACTTAGAAGTTACCTGGTGCAGTGAAAATGGCTGTGAAATAGTGTGTGCACTATTTCACTCAGGCTGCAGTGGCAGTCCTGCAGGAGTGTTTGTATGAGCTCCTTATGGATGGCAAAAGAAATACTGCAGCCCATAAGGATCTTCTGGAACCCCAATGCCCTAGGTACCTAGGTAACATAGAATAGGGACTTATAAGGGGGTGTTAGGCTTGGCATCTTTGGCGTAGTCTCCCCTAACTTTTTGCCTCTGTTTCCCATGTTGCTGATGTGTGCTGGAATCAGTTTTTGATGTTTTTGTTACTCTGGGCACTTTACCACTGCTATCCAGTGCTAAAGTGCAAGTGCTTCTATGTAAAATGTATGTGTGATTGGATTTCTATGATTGTCATATTTGATTTACTGGTAAGTCCCTAGTACATGGCACTAGAGATGCACAAGGCCTGTAAATCAAATGCTACTAGTGGGCCTGCAGCACTGGTTGTGCCACCCACATTAAAAGCCCTATAAACATGGTTCAGACCTGCCCCTGCAGTGTCTGTGTGTGCAGTTTTCAACTGCCAATTTGACTTGCCAAGTGTACCCACTTGCCAGGTCTAAACCTTCCCTTTTCTTACATGTAAGACATCCCTAAGGTAAGCCCTAGGTAGCCCCATGGGCAGGGTCCAGTGTATGTTCAAGGTAGGACATATACTAATGTGTTTTATATGTCCTGACAGTGAAATACTGTCAAATTCGGTTTTCACTGTGTCAAGGGCTATCCCTCTCATAGGTTAACATGGGGGCTGCCTTTAAATATGATTAAAGCATAGATTCCCTTTGGGAGCGGATAGACAAGTGGAGTTTGGGGTCTCTGAACTAACAATTTAAAAATACATCTTTTAGTTAAGTTGGTTTTGAGATTGTGTGTTTGAAAATGCCACTTTTAGAAAGTGGGCATTTTCTTGCTTAAACCATTCTGTGACTCTGCCTGTTTGTGGGTTCCCTGTCTGGGTCAGTTTGACAGTTGAGTTGTTTGCACCTCTCTCTAGACAGTGACACAAAGGGAGCTGGGGTGTAGCCTGCATATCCTGATGAGCTATCTGTGTTGGGAGAGAGGGAAGGAGTGGTCACTCACGCCTGAAAGGGCTGTGCCTGCCCTCACACAATGCAGTCTCCAACCCCCTGGTGTGTGTATAGGGCCTGGCCTGGGCAAGGCAGGATTTCACAAACAAGAGAGACTTTCCTTTGAATTAGGCCTACTTCAAAGGCCAAAATGGGTATAAGAAGAGCAGCCAAACCCCAGGAAAATTAGATCACTTCTTAACATCACAAGGAACCTCTGCCTGGAGATGAGCTGAAGAGCTGAGAAGTGCTGCACTGCCTGTTACTGTGCTTTGTGGAGCTATCTGCAGTTGCTGCTTCTGCCTGGTGAAAGGGGACAAAGACTGTCCTTTGTTGTATATTCCTGCTTGTGAAGAAATCTCCAAGGGCTTGTCCTGAGCTTGCCTCCTGTTGTTGAAATCTCAGGGCCATCAAAGACTTCCCCTGACAGCACCTGGACTCTCTGCTGAGACTCTTGCCCTGCCAAATGGTGTCCTATCCAGTTCTTGGGGCCTTGACAGGTGAAGCTGGCAGACCAAGATTGAAAATCCACACACAGATCGCCGTGCGGGGAACATTTTTAATTTATAACTCGACTTGTGTATGGTGGACTTTTGTTGTTTTGGTGTTGTTTTGTTTAGATACATTTTCCTATTTTTTCTAAACCTGTGTTGTGTCATTTTGTAGTGGCTTCACTGAGTTACTGTATGTGTTGGTACAAATACTTTACACCTAGACTCTGAAGTTAAGCCTGCCTGCTCGTGCCACGCTACCAACGGAGCTGAGGGTGATTCTCCTTTACCCTGACTAGAGTGAGGGTCCTTGCTTGGATAGGGGGTAACTTGACTGCCAACCAAAGACCCCATTTCTAACAGGGGGGTCCACTGTGCCAATCTGAATTGGAATATGGAGTCAGTAAACTATAGTGACAAATTTGATAAAGAGAGAGAGCATAAGTGACACAGTACAACACACTGACATATAGGCCACAAACTATGAGCACGGGCATCTTGACTATTAGGATCCCAGTGTGACAATAAAAACACACTGATAAACACTGACAAATAGGTCAAAAATGGGGCTAACAATGCTATAAGAAAGCCAGCTTCCTACAGTGAAGAGCAGCAGATGTTAAAGCCACTGCACATGCCAGGGGTGAGAAGCACGCACAGGTAAACTGCGTTCTGCTTGCAGTTGACCAAGCTTTTGCTGAACTCTGCACTGCAAACAGAGCGCAGAGTGGCAAAACTCCATGGACTCTGCCTGAGGAGCAGACTTTACCGCCCACCCTTAATTTTGAGTTATTGTATGCAATCAAGGTGCCAAAAAGAAGTTCACAGACAAATTTTGTGAATGTTGTCCTTATGTTTCATAATTAATATTAAGGGCTTGATTTAGATATCCCGCCAGCCAAAATCTAAACCCCTTTATAGCCTATGAGATTGAAATTTCGGCTGAAAGGATATCCATCACCGTTGTGATAGAGTAACTTGTCCGCCAATATCTAAATCATCCCCTGTATGTTTGGACTCAATGACAAGAAATGACGTATTTCTGTGTTGTGTCAGTGGTGTAACAAAAAAACTTGCACTTTGGTACATCAGGTTCCTCTGCCATGGATGTGTCATATTTACAAAATGAAGCACCATGGCAGAATGATCATACCTGCATAAAAATAAAAGACAGTTGCTTCCATGTGTGTCGTAATTTAGCAAAAATGTAATGCTACTGCTGCAAAAGTGATTTGGGGCTGACTTGCCGCAATTTGCCCCAGTCACTTTTGAGTGCAGAATGTGTCAAAAAAGTACAAAAAATGATGTTTCATAGAAAAAAATGGCATACTTCACAGAAGGCAGCCATGGAGCAGGCAGCGGGCAGTAGTAGCAGAGACAACAACCCCGGCAGCAGACACGATGTCTAGACAGACTCCCAGGGGAAGAGGAAGAGGAAGTCTAACTTCAGTGAGGAGGAGAATAACATCTTGATCACTGAGGTGCAGATCACCAACATCAGCTCTTTGACACCTTAAAATTACCACTAAGGGGGAAAGAAGCAGTTTGGCCATTCATAGTGGAGAAAATCAACAGTGTGGAATGAACAAAGAGGACTGGTACCGACTGCAAGAAGTGCTGGCACGATTAGAAGCACAAGACAAAGGAGAAACTGACTAAGAACCTGAAGGCAGCAATGTTGACTGGAGGAAGGAGTCCTGCGCCCCAGGAAGAGATGGATGTCTTGGAGAAGCGTGTGACAGCTATCAATCTAAACATGTTAGCGGCTGGATTCCGCGGACATGACAGTGCAACACATAAGGAACCACCACAGACACAGGGTAAATATCAAGAAGGGGCAAAGGGTGCAAAAAATGTCATTTTGTGCAGTTCAGCTAGCCATGTCCCATTGCTCTAGTGCACTGCCTGCAGGGCAAAGGGCAAGAATCTGGATCATGTCGCATTAAATGCCACTGAAATGCCACTCACACTGCCCAGTAATATGTCGCACAGCTCAGTCAGGCTTCATCACATGTATCTTTTACTTGTGTGAAGTGCAGCACCAGTACAACCCAACCTGTGTATCCTGTCACATGTAGTGCAATGCACAGTATGAATCACCAGAGCTACAAGTCACACAATACAAAGTAAAATAAGGGCCCAATCACAATGATAGTGGTGAAAGGCAAAGACGCAAGACACCTTGCTCCACTGCCCTGTGCCACACGGAAAGGGCAGGAATGGCCTGTACCAACAATATGACACGTACTCCTGTCCTATACCCCTGCACTAACACACACCGGGGTGATGATCGCCAAAAGCAAGAACCATGTCATCCACATTGCAAGGATGTCTGCATCGCGGGCAGGTTTGTCACTATGTGAAAAGAGTCACCTTTCTGCACAAAAACAATCATGTCAAGCTTTTCCTATGTGTGTGGCAGAATGCAGCACACATAAAAAAAGAAACTAGAAAAATAAAAGATTTCACTCTTTGTTATGGTGCCCCCTGGAGGAATAAGACTTGTTTGCACTATCGAGATCACAAAACCTTGGAAATCAGAGAATACAACTAAACTCTGGTGTGCTGCATCTGAAAAGCCACCACAGTGCCCATGCTATGGCCCTTGACATAAGGTAAGGCAATGCAGTGACTTGTGCTGCTTTTCCGCACTCCACATTTCCAAGCACAGGAAAAGCAATGCAATGTGGCCTCCTGTGGCCTTGTAGAAATGGGTCTGCTATTTCCACCATTGGTATGTCACAAAAAGTGATGTAGTGGTGGTGGAAACTGCATCAACATATGCCTGATGGAATGGAACTACACATCATACATGGACACCTGACCCCTATACAACCTGATGTTAACAATGAAGACCTTGTAGCATGAGGCCACTGTGTCTTACATGAGCGCATAAACATTAATATGCACTGTTATGGAAATCAAAAGCATGTGCTTGTCAAAGGAGAATCAGCTCACTTCAGGCTGTGCTGAGGTGTGGGCTATGTAAAGTATAAACACACAGGAGCATACCAAGAGCCTTGTGTACATTACCTGGCATGGCAACGCATAGTACATAGCTGCCCTGATGTGTATGGTGCGACCGCACAAGTGTCAGCTGTCAAGGCAGAGACCACACAAACTCATGCATTGCACTAAATCTTACTGGGTCAGTGTAAATGCAAGTGATGCACATAAGAGGACTATGGCCCATATTTAAACTAAGTTTGCGCTGAAATAGCGTCATTGTTTTTGACGTTAATTCAGCGCAAACTTAACTCCATATTTATATTTTGACGCTAGACCCATCTAGCGACAAAATATTGGAATTAATTTCATTTTCTGGATGTGTGAAACCACCTTCGTCAATAAGATGCAAGGTAAGCGTGCCGTCCCAAAAATTACTTTAAGCCCCTAGTGCCATATCTATCCACCCTTGCAAAAATCATGCACAGGTGGGAGGTGGACCCAAAAGAATGATGTTAACCCCGGTTTATGTAAAATTTTAACGCCTGGGTTAGACCAGGAATTTAAATGAGGCCCACACACCACTACTTAAGGAAAGCGCACAGAAGTAACACTGGCAACCCAAAGGACAGTGTTACTGCTCCAGCTCGGGAGACGATGCAGATGACAACAACGACAACAGCAACCACCACCACTACTGCAGCAACCACAACCACCACTACGCCACCCACAAAGGCAATGCAAAAGGCAGGAGAGGATATTCAGGAACAGGACAACCCTCCTTGGCCTCAGGGAACAAGACCTCATTAGGAGATACCGACTCAACCAGAAATCCACATTACACCTGCTGCACCACATTGAGCCACAGATTGCAGCCAGCCTGCAGACACCACATAATATACCACCTGTCACAAAGCTTCTAGCTGTCCTGCATATGCTGGCAAGTGGCTCATTGCAGACAATGGGTGCACTGGTTGCTGGTGTGTCACAGCCGTTGTTCTCGGTCTTCCTGACAAAGGAGTTAGACGCAATCATCTCTCTGACACCCCACCACATCTGCTTCCCCAACACCCAGCAAATGGAGCAGGAGATAAAACAGAGATTTTATCAATTTGCTGGCTTCCCGCTTGTGCTGGGTGCAATGGACTGCACCCATGTCCGACTTGTCCCACCTGCAGCAACAGAACATTTATACATAAAACTGTAAGCATATGCATTCCATAAATGTACAGCCCACAGTGAACCACCGTGGAACTATTTACAAACATTTTAGCCAAGTATCCTCGTAGCTTCCATGACGCCTACATATTCAGGCACAGTAGGATCAACAAACACTTACAAGATGGCCAATATGGCAATAGTCCACTTGTGGGTAAGTCAACAAACCTAGCAATATATACACAACATACCAACCCTGTAAGACACACAAGACATACACCACTCCAAAAACACATGACCAGGGTAACACAGATGTGCAGGTAACAATACATATGCATCATGCTGCTGTACAGCACAATCAGTGCACAGTACAAACACATACATCCACATGTACATAACACACCCACAACTTGACAGGCACACCATGTGAAGGACAGTTGGAGATATGTACCCTTTGCTAACAGAAGATGTCCACAAACCACTACAAGTGCCCACAGGTTGGCTACTACATACACTTCACACACTCGTTACACTAAACAAAGAATAGCACAGCAATGTCAATGGCATACACCATGCCCATGTAATGAAAGTCACACATAGGCACAGACCCCTTAAATCATGCCGTGCAAGTCTCTGCCTGAATGAACATCCAATGGCAGACAACTGATGCCAATACCAACTTCATCTCATCAACACATATCTGACTTACCTGTAGTATGCGCATACATCTGCCTGATGCATTGGGTCACACACATAGGAATACAATATCCCGTCACATACCATGTGTCAGATTTGTGAGACGTGGCACCACACCTACTGTAGTGCCACCTCATATGTACCACTTACTGACCCACAACACCATCAGGTCTGTACCATAAACAATAAATGGCCCACCATGTGGCAGAGACACTGTTAGACAGTGCCTATCATGGACGCTATAGTGGGAGCCTTTAGGAGTATTTAGGACATCACTGACCTTACATGCACCATGCTAATGGACACATTTACAGTGTAGCTGAGCGCCATCCCATATCCTGCACTATGCATGTGTTGACAGTATAAATGATGATTCATGTATTGGAAGAAAGAAGAGACACTGGTAGTAATGTTGATCATCCAGAAAGAATGGGAAACACACCCTTGGACACATTATGGCTGCACAAACATCAGCTGCCACTCAAGATCACTCAGGGACACATGTAATAGCCCCTAGTGCCATTGTCATGGCCTGCACTATTTTATAAGTTGGCAGTTGACCACTCTTTTGTGATTTGATGCACATTGTAAATAGGGCCCTCTCCCATGCAGCACTTTGTGTGGAAGGGGCGTGCAATGTGTGTTGCCATAGGTGTGTCACCACAAGATACATAGCATGATGACACTGACTTAGATGTCAGTGTCATCTAAAACCTGAGGCAGTGCCAACATCAAACACCACCCCAGGGGTGGCATATGGAGGTTGCAAAGAGGAAATAGACTGTTATTTTACCTCATATGAATGTGCCACCTATGTATGCTGCATACTGCTGCACACACAGAAAGAGCTAATTGCCCATGAAAATACTATGGGCCTGATTACAACTTTGGAGGAGGTGTTAATCCGTCCCAAAAGTGACGGTAAAGTGACAGATATACCACTAGCCGTATTATGAGTTCATTATATCCTATGGAACTCATAATACGACTGGTGGTATATCTGTCACTTTACTGTCACTTTTGGGACGGATTAACACCTCCTCCAAAGTTGTAATCAGGCCCTATATGTATAGGAAGCTGTTCCTTCCTGAACAGATATATGCACCTCCACAGGGCAGCCAGTCAAGCACCCTGGTGCAAGGTTGGTAGTGTTCGTGCACAGTTGCATATGAGGCGCCGCCACAGGGGACAACAAAGGGTGCCTGGTCACATATCACACATGGTGCATTCCTGCATAGTGAAAATGATGCAGCATAGCGCTGCCAATTTTGGAGCTGTGTTGTGCACTGTCACTTACTGATTGAAATGGTCCTAAGTGTTGCACTTCAGCTGTAATGACACATGTCAAAATGGCTGGGATGTCCAGGCTTTGTAGGGCGCTACCATGTTGTAACTATATCTGACCCCATTGTGTTGAAAGGATGTGTCATGTCCCCTCTAGTGATAGCACACTGCTACAAAGATGCACTAAATGGTACATACACATGGTACACACATGCTGAGCATCAGTTATGAATCCAAATTAGATATCCCAGGTACTAGAGCCAATTCCCATGATTGTCATGTCCAACAACACAGTGTTAGTAAAACGTATCACAAGGACTCACAGAATACCAAAACACGTCTGAGTCACAGCCAACTCCAACTGACAACTGCTATGCTACATACTAAACCTGTTGAAAGCTTTAACTACAACGCACATCTTTTATCCTTTGCAGCGGATCAGGGTTACAGCATAATGCTGTGGGTGATGACCTCATTTGCAAACCCAAACACATCAGCAGACCATGCCTACAATGAGGGGCACCGTCAGACACGCAATGTGGTGGAAAGGACATTTGGCATTCTGAAATCCAGATTCAGATGCCTGGACCTGACATGAGGCAGCCTCCTTTATGCCCCACCCATTGTGTGTAAACTTATCCTCATGTGCCATCCTACACAACAAGTGTGTGGGAATAAACGTGCCAATGTGCGACCAGGTTGCTGACCTGCCTGAGGAGGAGGAGGAGGAAGACGGTGCTGACAATATGGAGGGGGAACAGCACAATGCAGTTGCTGGGGTACACCGGAGACAGCATATTGTTGAAAACGTTTACACATAAGAACCACTGAAATCACCATGTTAAATTTGTAAATAACACTTCACATACACAACCAATCCTGCTTTGGTCTACTCAATCTCCACTACATAAACCATAGGAATGTGAGTCTAACCTCCGGGACTAATCTGACAAGTGATGTCGTGACATCTTATGTGAAGTGTTAGATTGTACTGCCAGCATCATGCACATCACTTACAGCCTTATCACTGGTATGTGACAACTGAAGGACACAATCCATGGACCACAACATATTTTGTACATTCACTTTGCCAACTTGCTAATCAATAGCTCATCACACCCAACTACATCATGTCCCAATAGGATGTATGCAATGGCCCCACACCCAAGGTTGGGGGTGTAGAAAAATAGAAATTAAGTCATGTTGGAACTGAACACTGTCACAAAGCAGTTTGAGAGTTGCAATGGCTGCATGGAACATGTGTGATAATGGGGGGATCATTGGTAACTATGGTCATCATGATTTGCCCAGTGTTATTAACCAATGGAAGAAGTTGAGCCTGCACAGTCTATCCATGGTAATCTGTCCTGCCACTGCCATGGAGCACAACCTTGACACAGGGGAAACATTATCTCACTCATTGCACGGACATGTCTGCTGGATGCACGTTAGTATGGATTAGAACATATGGAGCTAGGGCTGCAGGTCCACCATACAAAAACAAGAACCATTGGTAAATGCAATGAGTGAAATCCAAAATATGTGATCAGACCATAATCTGGTTGGAATGTAGGCAGAGTGTGTCATACACACTGTTTACCAAAGATGTACACATGTTAGGCAAATATGCTGTCTTCACACAGCTCTCCATAATCTCCAAGTCCAAATATGGAGACATATGTCAGGTCATATATCCTAGGTAGCAATAGTTTGCCCATCATCAACAATGCCTGACCTGCGTATGCAGCTTTAAATAGTATGCTCTGTGTGACAACATCACACATCACATACTAATACACAACACACAATCAAATTTCAGAACTATTGCATTGTACTGAATGCCAAACATATGCAGACACACTGTTGCCACACATGCATATATATGCACGATGTGCATACATTTGCATGTTGTTGACTCTGTAAAACACACATTGATGGAACAGACCCTTACCACATTGTTACACGGACTACCACATGTGGGCATACCCTAAATGCCACATTGCTGCACAGCCCATGTCATACATATGGTGAATCAGGGTGCATCCAAAGACAATGCAAAAAAACACAATCAGGAAATGTGTGAAAAAATATGACGCTAATGCATCTAAAACATCCGCAAACACAAAGAAAATGACACATGGGCCCTAATCGTGAATTCTACATTCATACACCTCTTAATGCAGCTTTCTGTGAAATCGACCCATAGCCGTCATATGTCAAAGTAAATGACACACATGCGTTATCCGTCTAAAAAAACTACACAAATGTCAGATGCGTCAAATTAGAACACACATTACTGAAAAACGTGACTCACGGGGACAGGAAGTGATGTAATAGGAAATCCTGTCTACAAGCATGGTACAGTAGTTGTAGTTTCACTTTCTCTTTACAGTCTGTGCCTTTGTGACTGTGTTTGTGTATTGGAGCTGGTGATTGATTTTTGGTTGTGTTTGGAAATTTGTGGTGTCCTGTTGAATTTTGTGTGCATTTTGTCCCAGAAGTTGTGGTTTTGTGTAGTTTTTGTCCAGTTTTTTATTTGTACTGTGGGGTGTCTGTTATTTGGGATAGTTTGGATAAGTTAGTGGGGTTTAGTTTCTGTTTATATTTTATTCTTACTTTTTGGGGTCAACTCTGACCATCAGTCAACATGTCTGGAAAGGGGAAGATGACCAGAATGTTAGTAGATGAGCTTGGTGGTTTTGTATGGCTGGTATCACAATACCTGCCAAAGATGCTTGTGATGGGTGGCTGGGTGATTTTCGGCTACCGGACCGAAGCCAGGCGGCTGTGATGGGGCAAGGTGCTCCACCACCTGAAGCGCATTTACAAGACTACCAGGAATGAGCACCAGCTGAAGCATTGCTGGGCAGATCTGGTGGCCAGGGAGCAGGATATGCTCGATCCATCGAGATCGGCGGAACTGTTAGTGAGTCTCCTATTGGCATACTATTGACTGTTCACTGGTCTTGAATGACATTAGCAGATGAGTTGGAGTGCTGCATGCAATGCTTGTGGACAGGTTGCATGCAACCAGTATGAAGAGTATCTGATCCAGTTCAGACCTGAAGTTCACATGTCCAGCAATTATACCAATGCAGGTCAGATCTCTGATGAGTCCTGCACAACCATCACGAAGGCACACATTTCAGAGCCTCTGGCATCACCTATGCCCTGGCATAGTATCATGTATGAAACACCAAGGCACCTCCAGCCTACCATATTTTCCCTTGATTCTGTCAACAAAGTGGCGCAATGCATGCATAGCACAACTTTGTCAACATTTCACGCACATGACCCCTGCCCCAGACATTATGGCCCTCATTACAAAACTGGTGGTCGGTGTTAAAGCGGCGGTAATACCGCCAACAGGCCTGCGGTAAAAAAAATGGGATCACAAACACGGCAGAAACCGCCAGCATAGACAGCCACTTTAACACACCGACCGCCACGGCGGTAGCAACAAACACTGCAGCGGTCAGCGCCAACAGACAGGCAGAAGACAACGTACTGCCCACCCTATCTCAACCCACCAATCCGCCAGCTTTTCCGGGGTGGTACCAATGCCATCAAAAGCACGTCAGAAACAGGAATTGGAAAGGAAACCACTCACCTCTCGACAATCAACAAAGAACCAGGATGCCATGGAGCCCGAGCTGCAGGTCCTGCCGATGCTGATCTACCTCCTCATACATGACGGATATCAAAGGCGGCGGCGACGACCACAGTGAGTACTGCACCTAACACATAGGTGAGGGGGGTGGGAAAAAGAGAGTGACACACACACGTATCACGCAACACCCCCACTGCCACCCTCACCCACAACACCATACACACAAAAACATACATCAACAGTACATTTACACCCCGTTACCCCCTGGAAGAATGCAAGGACAAAAGCAATTGAGTTCAAACAATGATATTTTGAAATATGTAGATATAGTTAACAATTAGAAACACAGTATATACAAATATTTATAATATGTACAGAAGGCCGTACACTGTCCTTTGCAAATGTCCATGGCCCACTGGGCCAAAAATCATGGGCGAAGCCCACACTTGACTCCTGCCTCAAAACGGAGAGAACACTGCAGGGGCATCAGGTCATAAACACACAGGCACCTCATGGGGAAGGGGGGCACCTCAGCTGGAAGATGGTAGTATGCCACTGCTCCTGGAGGGGGCTACATGCCCACAGCGATGTCCTGGGGAGTGCAAAGCCACAGTCTCTCTAGAGGGTAGTTTGCCCACTGCTTGGTCCTGGGGAGTGCAAAGCCACAGTCTCTCAAGTGGGTGGTTTGCCCACTGCTTGTTCCTGGGGAGTGCAAAGCGACAGTCTCTCAAATCTCTCAAGTGGGTGGTTTGCCCACTGCTTGCTCCTGGGGAGTGCAAAGCCACAGTCTGTCTAGTGGGTGATTTGCCCACTGCTTACTCCTGGGGAGTGCAAGGCCACAGTCTCTCAAGTGGGTGGTTTGCCCACTGCTTGCTCCTGGGGTGTGCAAGGCCACAGTCTCTCAAGTGGGTGGTTTGCCCACTGCTTGGTTCTGGGAGTGCAAGGCCACAGTCTCTCAAGTGGGTGGTTTGCCCACTACTTGGTCCTGGCGAGTGCAAAGCCACAGTCTCTCAAGTGGATGGCTTCTCCACTGGATCTGGAGGGGGCCTTGTGCACAGTGTGCTTCATCCTGGCAAGGAGGTGCTGAGTTGATGGATTCTTCCACTGGTTCTGGAGGGGGTATTGTGCCCTATCTGCTTCATCCTGCCAAGGACAGTGATAGTGGATGCATTTCTCCACTGGTTCTGGAGGGGGCCTTATGCCAAGTCTGCTTCATCCTGCCAAGGATATTGATAATAGATTCATTTCTCCACTGATTCTGGAGGGGGCCTTGTGCCCAGTGATGCTGCACTTGGGGTGTGCCAGTTCACATTCCCTCACCTGGGTGTCTGAAGCACGAGATTAGCAGGGAACAGGTAGCATGATACTCCATGGAGGTAGGGCCAGACTCCATCCTGCGGCGACTAAGCCTGCAAACTGGTGGTAGTGCTGGTGCTGGTGGCGGTGCTTCAAGTGGGGGTGGGAGGCTCCAGGTCATCTCCTGCAGCCTCGGACAGCTGCCCACTGGGGATGCTGCTGCTGACAGTTGTTGTGGCACCAGCTGGGCATGTGGTAATCCAGATGGCTGTGCAGGTGGTGGTGCTTACGACAGTGCCTGCGGCTAGGATGCTGCCGGTGCTGGCCAGTTGCAAGTGCTGGTAGTGGTGGAGGGAGACACCAGGCTGTCTCCTCCAGCCTCAGACGGCTGCCCACTGGGGATGCTGCTGCTGACAATTGTTGTGACAGCGGCCGTGCAGGTGGCGGTGCAGGTGGCGGTGCAGATGGCATTGCAGGTGGCGGTGCTTGCTGCGGTACAGGTTGCGGGGCTGTCGGTACTGATGGTGGGCATCAGTCCCTCACCTGGAGCCTCCGAGGCCTAAAGTGCCTTGCCTTGGGTTTTTTCCCCCTTCCCCACCTTGGCAGATGCTGCTGGGACCTTGGCACTGGCAGCTTGAGTTTTGGAGGAGGCCTTGCTGGGTGGGTCGTGCTGCATGCTGGCCCCTTCTTCACCTTGGCAGGTGGCGGAATGGGTTGGTCCTTTGCAGGTGTCAGTGGCACACTGGCTGCCCTGATGGGTGCCCCCTTTGATCCTCTGGGACTTGCAGGTACCACAGCATCCGCCGACTTGGTGGCTAAGGTGCTGGCCTGGGATCTGGACAACCTAGCCGAAGGGGAAGGACGGGGGGGAGGCATAGGGATGAGGTCAATGCTTGCCAGGAAAAGTTTTTTAGACACACTGGGATGGGAAGATGGAAAGGGTTTGGGCGTGGAGGAAGAGGGAGTGGTTGTAGGAGGTGCACATCTGCTGAGTTTGGGTGAAGGTGCATGGGCTGGATGCTGTTGTGAGGTGGATGGCTGTTGGGTGGGTGGGTGCTTGTGTTTGTGTACTTTGGAAGGAGGGTGTCACAGACAGACTGGGAGAGGACACAGGGGATGTGTGCATGGTTGTGGGGGTGGCGACTGCTTGTGAGAGCTGTGTTGTAATGGGCGTGCTGGTGAAGGAGGAAGTGGATGAAGATGTAGTGCATGCAGGTGTGAGTGTAGACACTACTGGGAAGGAGGTGGACGAGGAGGAGGATGGGGACATGGTGGAGGCAGTGGATGTTGATGTGTTTGCATGGGTATGGTGCTTGTGTGAGTGCCTGTGAGATGAAGTGTGGTGCTTATGTTTGCCTGAGCCACTTTTGTGTGGTGAGTTGGGTGCATGCTGGTCTGAAGGTGTGCTTGGGATAGGCTGAGATAGAGGGGATTGGGTCTGGGTAGTGGAAGTTGGAGGGGGAGGCTGGGCACAGGGACAATGGCTGCCATCAGTGCTGAGGCCAGAGCCTGAAATGCTCTCTGTTTGGCCACCACGCCAGAGTGAATGCCCTCCAAGTATGCATTTGTTTGTTGCAAATGCCTCTCGACACCCTGGATGGCATTGAGAATGGTTGACTGCCCAACAGTGAGGGATCTCAGGAGGTCAAGAGCCTCCTCACTGAGGGCAACAGGGCTGACTCAGGCAGGGCCTGAAGTGCCAGGGGCGATGGAGATGCCCACCCTCCTGGGTGAGCGGGCACGGGAAACTCGCTGAAGGGCTTCTGGGAGGGTGGTGCTGGTAGGGGGGTGGCGGCTGTACCTGTTTTTGGGGTGGGCACAGAGGTGTCCACCACCGCCAGGGAGCTTCCATCGGAGGAGGAGTCACTGTCACAGGTCTCCCCTCCTGTCCATGTCATGGAGCTCCCCTCGCCCTCCGTCCTACTGGTGCCTTAACCCTCTGTGGATTCAGCCTCCAGGCCCATGTGGGATACAGCTTCCTCCGTCACCGGTGCCTCTGCTCCTCCGCCAGATGATGCTAATGCACACAAGGACAGGGCGACAAAACAAAAAGGGGGGAAGAGACAGAGGATACACTTGGTCAATGCCAACAACACCACAACCGTTGGCGTACACAACACACAGGGAGCTGCCCTATGCACTAGGCCATGCCCAACCATTTACTGAGACAGTCACCAGCCCATGGGGAACAATGCCTAACGCCAGCATCTGCACACCTGAAACCCACAGGACCCTGCACAGTATTAGATGGCTACTTACACCATTGTGGTTGGAGTGCGCCAGAGCCTGCACAACAAGGGACCTACCCTGCCATGATCCCCCTGGCCTAGGGGCACCCACAGCCCACATCCCCCACCCAGCTACCTCCTAAAGCGTGCAAAGTCAGCATTCAGAATCTGTACTCACCCCCTTGTGGCTGCTGTGATACCCTCAAGCGCCCATCCAACTCCAGATAGGCCACCGACAGGATACAGAACATCAGAGGGGTCATGGTGCGACGGGCACCCCTTCCACGTTGGGAGGCAAGCCCCAGCTGGGCCTCCGCCATTTTCTTGGTCCATCGGCGCAGGTCCTCCCATCTCTTGCGGCAGTGGGTGCTGCCCCTTTGATAGACCCCCAGGGTCCACACCTTCTTGGCGATGGCACGTCAAATACCCTTTTTCTGGTGGGCGCCGACCTGGAGGGAAAAGAAGGCAGAAAAGGAAATTACTCACCTGTCCGGACAGTCATACTCATTGCCCACCAGTTCCCACCCATGCCCTCATGCACATACACTGACCACCTCTCATGCAGCACTCAGGTCAGGACGCCTCAGCACCCCCCTATATTTGGCTTACATCCACACCACTCCAAACATGCATTGTCCACACATCATGCTCACAGTGTACTCACCTGTTTATCTGGAGGACCGTAGAGTAATGTGTACTGGGGTAGGATTCCATCCACCAGTTTCTCCAACTCCTCTGCACTGACAGCAGGGGCCCTTTCTTCAGACACATGAGCCATTGTCGCTTCCAGACACAGGTCACAGCAGCACTTGCAGTGTAGGTCCTCTCCTGTTGACGGTCAGGTAGCAAGTGAGTGAATAATTAGAAATGGCAGTGACGTCCACGGCGGTGCGTACCGTCACCGTCGACGTACATCGCCATTGGCTCCTGGAGCCCATAGGGCCCAATAATAACCAACGCAAAGCAGCGCAGCGGTCATCGACCGCCTACCACGACAGCACACAACACCAGCGCACTTACCTCATTTCCACTTGTCCTTCCTCACAGATCAGGCAGCCGCCATTTCAGGGGGGCACAGGGCATGGCACCTAACTGCATCACAGCAGACATTGGCAACTGACTATCAATTTCACATACTGCTTCTTTAAAGAAAATTCTGCAACATTATTGCAAAATGTGTGGAAGTATGACCCTCTGCTCACCGTTCTCTTCCATAGGCTACAACTGCTGAGGCAGATTATGAGATGGCGGCATCTTCCGGTGTACAGACCCCTGGTCGACCTGTCGACAATGGAGGACAGACACATTATCATCACATACAGACTTACCGCAATCCAAGAACTGTGTGCCCAATTGGAGCCAGACCTGATGTCAGCTATCCGCCAGCCCACAGGTATCTCTCCTTTAGTGCAGGTCCTGTCAGTGCTCCATTTCCTGGCAAGTGGCTCGTTTCAAACTACAGTGGCCATGGCATCAGGGATGTCTCAGCCCATGTTCTCCATGCATTGAACAGAGTGTTGTCAGCCCTGCTGAAACACATGCACAGCTACATTGTGTTCCCCCAGGTAGATGAGTTGGCCACAGTAAAGGCTGACTTTTATGCCCTGGATCATATCCCCAAAATCATTGGTGCCATTGATGCTACACATGTAGCATTTGTCCCAGCCCCCCGGAGAAATGAACAGGTTTACAGGAATAGAAAAAGCTTTCACTCAATGAATGTGCAGATGGTGTGTTTGGCAGACCAGTACAATCCCATGTGAATGCCAAATATCCTGGCTCTGTGCATGACGCATTTATATTGAGGAATAGCAGCATCCCATATGTGATGGGTCAACTCCAGAGGCACCGGGTGTGGCTAATAGGTGAGCCAAAGGTCCCCACTGAGTATAAGTTGGTGTCTGGGTATGGGATTGCCCCTAAGGGTTAGTGTGTATCTAACAGTTGTCACCCTATATTTGCAGGTGACTCTGGCTACTGACCCCAGTGAGGAATGCCAGGACAAGGGCAGAGGAAGGTTACAATGAGGCCCATGGGTGTGCAAGGAGGATAATTGAGAGAACCTTCGGCCTCCTGAATGCCAGGTTCCTGTGCCTCCATCTGACAGGTGGCTCCCTGTACTACTCACCCAAGAAGGTGTGCCAGATCATCGTTGCATGTTGCACAACCTGGCCTTGAGATGCCAGGTGCCTCTTCTGCAGGAGGATGTGCCTGGAGATGGTCTTGTGGCAGCGGTGGAGCCTGTGGACAGTGATGAAGAGGAGACAGAGAAAGAAGATGTTGACAACAGAACAAATATACTACAACAGTACTTTCAGTGACACACAGGTAAGACACTGTAACTTCAATTAACATTTCAGTAATCTGTTGGACATTGTACATGGCAGCCTCTTACCCTCTGTCTATGGGCACTGACTGTTCCCTTTCGATTCTCTATTTTCAGATCTGTGTGCCCCATTCTGGCTCCTGCTATATGTACTGTTGCCCACCTAAGGTCATCCTGTAGTATATTTCACTGAACATATATGTTGCAATGCTTTGAGAATGTTGTACTAATAAATTTGAGATTCATTACACTGACTCCCGTATGGTATTTGTTTCAATGGTGTTTATTTATGTGCCAATAAGTATAGGGGTATGTGCAAGGGGCTGGGGTGATGGTGGAGGAATGATCAGTCAGAGTCCAGTCTCTTGGTACCACAGGTGCATTGTGCAAGGGGGCATGGGAAGAGGAGCAATGGCAGTTCAAGGTGGACTAGGTAACAGAGTGTCACTGTGTCTTTTCCTCTGGATCTGCATGCTTCTGAACAAGAAGGCCCACCTCCCGGCGTCACCAACTCAGAAAGCTTTCATAGCACAGAGTTATGATGAAGCCAGGCAGGGGGAAGGGAATTAGGGTAGGGAATAGCTGCGAGAGAGATCTGAAAAGGAAAAGGTTAGAACAAACATGCATATACTCATTAATGACAATCTAATTCACCATTAGAGCCTTAGCGTATATGCATCTCCATAACACCAGATTGAAACTCTTTGTGATTGTGCAATAGCCCCTTCTGTAAATCACAACACCAGAATGAACTGAGACCTCCGAGTCCCAAGAAAACCAGAGTTTTAGACCACGGACACTCTCTTAAATATCAATCATAGAACCACTTATGCATTGACAATATCAATCATAGAACCACTTATGCATTGATAAAACTCTAAACATTAGATCTCAGTTTTAGAAGACTCGTAAACACTTAGAGAGGTCTTTTCACATAATATAAAATACCTTAATATGTATCTCGCATATAATGCATCCTAAAGCAATGAAACTGTGATTTCTTTATTCTTGAAACCCTTTTTCGATAAATGTTCTCCTGTACATGAAAAGCGCTTTAAGTTTTGAGCCAAGGGTACTTTACTTTCTGTAAACTGAAATGCTTTCAAATATTGTGGCCAAAGTGCCTTTTTTCTCCTCTGGATCTGAAGCGCTATGCCAATGCACATTTATTCCTTTAGATTGGAGCGCTATGTCAATGCGTGTTATATTTGTGAACTGAAGTGCTTTATCAATAGTGCGTTGTTGGCCTGAATTGAAGCGCTTTTACTTGAACGCGTTGCTGCAGTGAACTGAAGCGCTTTACTGAGCTAACACCAGGCTTGTTAGACTAGGGGAATGCTGAAAGTTAGGGAGCAACAACTCCCTACTGACTTGGGCTCTTCACGACTTTACCGCCCACGAGTACGACCTACTCGTGTCTGAATTCCAAATGAAATAACAGGAACCTTCGAGTTTCTGCCAAGCTGCCTTTGAAGAAATTCTGCTTTGCTACAGAGGAAGGTCCCTTGAGGTCTGACTGCATCGAAGTCTTCAAAATAGTGAGCAGCGTGCTTGGGTGTGGCTGGGCTTTCTAGGCTTGCCACACCCCAAGATGGCCGCTGCCTCTAAAAACATGGGAGATGTAGTCCTTTCATAGGATAACACTGATAAGTGCATCTTGACCACCAGTGCCCTGAACCTGCAGCTACGTGAGCTTTACCACAGGGCAGACGACGCTGATGGCCATTCTTGGAACAAGCGGGGATAACCAGAGGTGCGCATGAAGCGCCGCAGAGTTGCGCAGCGGACCTTCGGGTGGAACTGGACCGCACACAGCCTTGATCCTAACACAAAGTGGGACAGAAGGGTGACTATCAGCAGAGTCCTATTTCATGGCGGTGGTCTTGGTAATGTTCTCTGTCTTCTGCCTGGATCGCAGGGACCGCTTGCGGGGTGGTTTTCCTTCTGCAGGGGGTGGGGTGCTGGTGGCCTGTTGGTCCTGTGGCAGGGCCTCCTGTCCACTAGCGTTGATGGAGGTGAAAGGCTGTTCCTCAGTTTGGCTAGTGCCAGGCGCCCTTTGTTGTGCCACCTCCTCTCTCATGGTCTTGCCCATGTCAGCCAGCACCCCTGCAAAGGTGACCAGGATGGTGTTGATTTTTGTAAGGTCCTCCCTGATCCCCAGGTACTGTCCCTCCTGCAGCCGCTGGGTTTCCTGCAACTTGGCCAGTACCTGGCCCATGGTCTCCTGGGAATGGTGGTATGCTCCAGGATGTTGGAGAGTGCCTTGTGAAGAGTGGGTTCCCTGGGCCTGTCCTCCCCCTGTCGCACAGCAGTCCTCCCAGCTTCCCTGTTGTCCTATGCCTCTGTCCCCTGAACAGAGTGCCCACTGCCACTGACCCAAGGTCCCTGATCGTCCTGTGTTTGTGGGGTTGCCTGGGGTCCCTGTAGTGGTGGACACACAGCTGATTGACATGTCCTGGGGACAGTGGCATGGGCCCGCTGGGTGGGTACTGTGCTGGTGTTTCCTTAGGGGGCGGCTCTGTGGTGGGGTGGAACTGTGGCAGGGGAACCGACTGTCCAGAGGCCCCTGATAGTCCAGGTTGGTCATCCTGATCCAGGCTGCTGTTGTCACTGTGGGCCTCATCTGTGGGGGGACTGGATGTAGCTGCTACCTCCTCTCCAGTGACGTTGAGAAGGGGTCCTGTTGGGATGCAAATGCATTGTTAATGTATCTGCGTGTGCCATCTTGTACATGGGTGTGTTTCCTTGTATGATTGTGCTTTCCTAGTTAGCTTGGCCTTGTGTGGTTGGTGAATTTGTGGGCGGGCTGAGTCTCCCTACTGGGCATGCTTGGTGATGGGTGTCCATGCAGGTCTGTGAGTGGTGTCCATGCATTGGTGTTGCATGCAGAGCTTGGTATTGGGGTGGGTGGGTTGTGATGGTGGGGTATATGTGAGGTGATGGAGTGATGGGAGTGAGGGCAAGGGTGGGGGTATTTAATGGCATGCAGGTAGGGTGGGGGATATAGTAGTCCTCCTGCTACTCCTGCCATGCCCTCAGGATGCATTATTGCCAAGATTTGCCAACCCATGTTGTTAGTTGTGGGGGAGGATATGGGGGTCCTCTGTACAGCAATCTGGTGTCTTGCAACCACGGAACGCCCATTCCCCAGTAGGTCGTTCCACCTCTTCCTGATGTCATCCCTAGTTCTGGGGTGCTGTCCCACGGTATTGACCCTGTCCACGATTCTCCGCCATAGCTCCATCTTCCTTGCAATGGAGGTCTGCTGCACCTGTGGTCTAAATAGCTGTGGCTCTACCCGGATGATTTCCTCCACCATGACCCTTAGCTCCTCCTCTGAAAACCTGGGGTGTCTTTGGGGTGCCATGGATGTGGTGTGAGTGATATGTGTGAGGATGTGGTAGGATGTGTGGGGTGATGTGTGGGATGATGTGTTTTGGTGTATGCTGTGATGTGCATGAATGGTGTATGGGTGAACGTGTTCTGTGCCTCTGATTGAGTGGGTGCTCCTTGCTTGTCTCTCTCTGCTTGCTATCTTTTTTTTCACTGTAAGGGGTTGTGGGTATTGTGGGTGTGTGTTTTATAGTGGTGTGAGTGTGTGGGTGTGGTGTGTGTATATGTGTCAGGTGTGTGTATTTTGAATTGTACAATGTGGTGTAGATTTGTAAGTGTGTGTGTGTATTTTGAGCGATGTGGTATGTACCGCCAATGGTTTACCGCGGTTGAAAGACCACCACGGTGATTCGTGGGTCGTGATACTGTGGGCGTTTTCCTGTTGTATCATAACGGTGTGGGTTTTGGTACCGCCAGTTTATCACTGACCTTTGGTCTGGCAGACTTGTGTGGGTGTCTGTATTGTGGCGGAATTCTATGTGTGGGTCATAATACCCGTAGCGGGTTACCGCCGCGGTCACAGTATGTTGGCGGCCGTCAGTATGTCGATAGGCGGCATTTACTGCCAGGGTTGTAATGAGGGCCTATGTTAGCAAAAGGGGTTTACCTGCCTTGGAGGCAAGGAACATGGGGCCTTTCATACCATTAGACAACTTTGACACATCAGTTATGAATTCATAAACGTGTGATCATTTCAGACTTTCAATTGATCCACATTTCTACCGCAAAGCGTCTCTGGGTAGTGACATGTTTTTATTATAAAACTCCCCCTTATACCATGTTGTGCTGTTTTGTATAAACGGCCCACACATGATGTTGTCAGGGGTCTGCTAAGGGGCACATATCATGTGGGGCAGCCCTAGGGGCATGAATTATGAGAGGGTAGCACCGCCTGTGCATCATTGAAAGACGCATTAGCAGCACAAAATTAACCTCAAACACATTATTTGTAAATTAGCATTGCATATGCGCTGGAAAATGACGCAAAGGCATCGCTCACTTTTCATTACTCAAGTCTCAGGTGCTGCACCACTGTTGTCCGATTGGCCTCTTTGTGTCATTGGGCAAGGCCATGTAAGGGAGATTGAACATGAATTAGAAAGAGACTACTGACAGTTCCATGTTACAGCCCCATACCACACACAAGTCTGTTCCACTGGCCTACAGCTCCTCACTGACAGTATGAGGCTGCACTGCATCAGCTTCATCTCTGCCACATTAGTCACTAACCTGCAACTCCAGATTCATTCTCTGACCACAGATCAAGTGTGCCTGTGTTGAACGCTATGTCTATGCCCATGTACTTCTCCCTCACTGGATTGACAATAGGGTACAATGGCAACAATGGTAGGTCAACCAGTATTTGCAATACATACATGTCACAATGTAACTGCACATGAGTCCACAGCCATAGCACTTCCTTAAGGGTCTGCCTTGTGATGGCACACACATTTAATTATGCATTGCAGGGTGTGTAATGCAAATCCCCAACACCTTCTAATACCCACACAATCCCAGGGTAGTAGCGTTTCTGTGAGCTATGATGATGACATAGTTGTTTCTTACATCTGTTGCTGGCAGAAATGCCATGGGTGTGACATTGGTCCTGCCACTGCTACAACCATAGCATGGCCCTCAGATGGAAAATACATGATCAAACGGTCCCATTTGGAAATGGAGGTATCATGCCAACATGACAATGCCACATATTGATGTTGCAGGGTGTAGCACTATAGGAGTCTCTGGCCAAGGGCTAGTGTTCAGATGTGTGGCTCCAACTCACCTGAGTGTCTGTGACATTGAGTGATCGTAGTGGTGTGCCTGTTGCACCGATTTCCACCAGGATGACTAGCTCACGCCTCTCAACTAGTTCACACTGAAATGTGTTGTCCATTCGCAGCAACTATGATTTTACACTAAGCCTAGTTTTCCATTCATGTCTTACAGGTGTACCAGCCCCCTACACGATTGCTGAAGAGGCTCATTTCTAAGATCCAGGTGTATCCATTTTATGTGATAATGTGTATCTTGTGAAGTAATCCAATGTTTAGTGTGAGTGAGTCATGTGTGTTGAATTCAATGCCAGATATGATAAGCTGTCCAATGATCAGATATCAAGGTAGGCTGGATGGTGACATCATGGCCCATTTTAAGGGTCCCCAAACAGCCACCAGAGGGTCACTTCTTGTGAGGCTCGTGGTGCACAATAGCCAGAATTGTGTTCACAAGGTGGTGACAAGCCACATATCGGGTCATATATAAATAAGGTTCACAAAGTGCAATGCTGTGAGAAAATTGGCAGTGGCGCACTCCATCATTCTCACAACACAGGGATGCACAATATTGAACCTTATTTGGTGCATCCCTGTATTGTCATAAAGATGGAGAACTGGGCTGGCAATTGTCCCCAGCATGGCGCTCCACCTTTAGCACTCCATACATGTTTCACTTTTGTGGAATGTAATTGGCTTCCATGCAAGTCAAGGCCAAACGTGTGCAGGCATGGAAGTGGGTGTGAAAGGAATAGCAGTGGCAGATCCGGTATTGATGGTTGTCCATACCTGGACACATGAATGTAGATGTGATAGACCTATGGATACCAGCTTCCTAGTTGGCAGCCCTCCTACCATATGGTCAACGCCTTTATTCCATGTATGAGTAGGTAGGCCTTGCTGGATGACCAGGACAGTTGAAATGATGGATTGCATGGTCATCCCCCCTTAGGCTCAGGGGCAGAGGAATACCTAATTTGTAGGTAGATGTGATGTTCACAGTGTAGGTGACATTCATATTGATCAGGCTTGTATCTGTACCTATCAGCTCTGACCTCTTATGGTTACCAACAGCATCACATCCTCCCAATGACATGTCAAAGTTACTGGTGATGTATGTTTGGAAATAGACACAGATGATGAGGAAGTTCGGGTCTGATCTACGTACAGTTAGCGCCGCCTTTGCATTATTTTACGCAAAAGCGGTGCACACTTCAAAATTTTTGGTTCATGTTGTAGGTTAGTGTCGCTTTAGCGTCAGAAATATGATGTAAAGGCAGCGTTGATGTTACATTTATCAGGGCCGCTGTCTTTTCTGGAATGTGAGGTGGAGTTCATATGTAATTAGATGTAGCAGTGTAAGCTACAAATATGTACAGACTCCACACAATGCTGACACTGATGGTTGCTTGTCTCCATTTTACAGCTGCCAACATGACCAATGATGAGCTGCGTGATTTTCAGGAAAGGGCAGTGAGGTACTGCAACATCCTGGCAGTGGGTCTGGGTACAAAAAAATATATTTGTTTAGGATTAGTTAGTATATGTGTAGTATTAGTATATGTGGTCCTGCATGTGTCTTGTAACTTAAGCGGGTGGGGACCAATTTTTAGAGTGTGGTGGTACGTTAAGTTTAGCATAGGTGTAGAAAGCCTTAGTTGTTGGATAAGTATGGTTAGAGTAGGTTAGTTTAGGATAGGGTAGGTTTTATTTATTTTTTAGTTTAGCTGAATTTTCAATAAACATTTTTGCATACTTGTCTCTCAGGGTCTTCCCATGAGTGCGCAGTGCAACTTGTGTTTTGGCCTAGGGATTCCGTCCTGCCTCAGAATACCTCTCTTGACATGTACATCATCTACTGACAACTGAGCTGTCACATTGGCAGCAACAACACATCTACTTGTCCATGCATCTGCCAACCAGTGTACCCACTACTCAAGGTGACTATGGTTACTTGGTATTGGAAAAGTAGGTCTGGTGCTTCAGCTCTCAGTGTTGGTGTTCTATGTAGGAACGTCGGGAACTGTGGCACATCTCACAACAGCCTAAATTTGAACTCTATCCTGCAAAACTGACCAGTGTCAATCACTAATGACAGGTACTACTATTGGGGTGTTGGGTGGGGCATCTGGGATGGCTGCTACATTATTTGTCCTCCTTGTGACTGGAGGTGGTGTCTGGAGGGATACCAGGACTTTTTGGAGGGTCTCTTGGCTGATGGTTGTCAGCAGGTCATCCAGGTCACAAGAGGGGAAGTTCAGGTGGCACAATTAGCTGCATCATATCTACTAGGTTTGATGTAAATCCTTTTGGTGGCTTGACACCATCTTGTTATTGTGGACCCTTCCTATGCATCCATTTGCATTGTAGGGCATTTCAGTGGGTGTTACAGTGGTCAAGCCACAGCAACATTGTTAGAAACTGTGTCTTTGGTTGGCAGTCACGTTACCCCCTGTCTAAGCAAGGACCCTAATTCTAGTCAGGGTACGTCACACACAATCCAAATTATCCTGTGTCCACCCTCTGGTAGCTTGGCACTGAGCAGTCAGGCTTAACTTAGAAGGCAATGTGGAAAGTATTTGTGAAATAAATCATACAACAACAGAGTATAGCACCACAAAAATACACCTCATGTTTAGAAAAATATATAATATTTATCTGGATAAATGCAGGTCAAAGCGATTAAAATGCAATACGTATATGTTGAGATATTACTATAAAAGTAATATAAGTCTTTTAAAAGAAATCAAAGTCTCTTTCAAGCACAAAGTACCTGGTTTGCGTGCAAAATTTCCACAAAGACACGCAAAGGAGGAGATGCGTGGAAACAAAGTGGTGTGCGACAATTTCTCGGGTCGCACACGGCGATGCGTCATTAAGTTTTCACTAATGGACGGCTGTGCATCAATTTCTGGTGCTCGGTCGTGAATCCTCTTCGGGTTGCCGGGTTTTCAGACGCCCAGGGGATGATGCGTGGATTTTCTGCACTGACAGGACAAAGTCACAAGAGCTGCGTTGATTCGGTGGGCATTGCGTCAAATTTTCTACCGCACAGCAGACGCGTTGTTCCGGTTCAGCTGTGTGTCGATCCGGTGGGCCGTGTGTCAAATTTCGGGTCACTACGCTGGCGCTGCATCGACCTTCTCGATGCAAAGTCGGGCTGTGTTGTTCCGGTTTGGGGTGCAGTGAATTTTTCACAGCGATGCAGGCTCTGCGTTGTTTCTGGCAGGCTGTGCATCAAATTTCACTGCACAAGGAGTCCTTCTTGTAGAGATGAAGTCTTTTTGGTCCTGAGACTTCAGGGAACAGGAGGCAAGCTCTTTCCAAGCCCTTGGAGAGCACTTCTTCACCTCAGCCAGAGAGCAGCAAAGCAGAGCTACAGCAAGGCAGCAGTCCATCACAGAAAGCAGACAGGTGAGTCCTTTGGGAAGCCAGGCAGTTCTTCTTGGCAGGGTGCAGGTTTTGGTTCAAGTTTCTTCACAGGAAGTGTCTGAGTTGGTTAGGGTCAGAGGCTCTGTTTAAATACCCAAATGTGCCTTTGAAGTGGGGGAGACTTCAAAGAGTGGCTTCGAAGTGCACAAGGTCCCCTTTCAGTTCAATCCTGTCTGCCAGCGTCCCAGTGGCAGTCCTTTGTGTGAGGCCAGGCTAAAGTACTTTGACATGTAAGTGTCAGGCCCTCCATCCTTCCAGCCCAGGAAGACCCATTCAAAATGCAGATATATGCAAGTGAGGCTGAGTATCCTGTGTTTGGGATGTGTCAGAATAAATGCACAAGGGAGCTGCCAACTAAACCCCGCCAGACGTGGATTGTAAGGCACAGAAGGATTTAAGTGCAGAGAAATGCTCACTTTCTAAAAGTGGCACTTCTAAAATAGTAATATTAAATCCAACTTCACCAGTCAGCAGGATTTTGTATCACCATTCTGGCCATACTAAATATGGCCTTCCTACTCCTTTCAGATCAGCAGCTACCACTCAAACAATGTATGAGGGCAGCCCCAATGTTAGCCTATGAAGGGAGCAGGCCTCACAGCAGTGTAAAAACGAATTTAGGAGTTTTACACTACCAGGACATGTAACTACCCAGGTACATGTCCTGTCCTGCCTTTTGCCTGCACAGCACCCTGCCCTAGGGGTTACCTAGGGCATACCTTAGGGGTGACTTATATGTAGAAAAAGGGGAGTTTTAGACTTGGCAAGTACTCTTAAATGCCAAGTTGAGTTGGCAGTGAAACTGCACACACAGGTCTTGCAATGGCATGCCATGGCACAAGGTTAAGGAGCTACTTAAGTGGGTGGCACAATCAGTGCTGCAGGCCCACTAGTAGGGTTTAACTTACATGCCCTGGGCACACATAGTGCACTTTACTAGGGACTTATAAGTAAATTAAATAATCCAATTGGGTATGATCCAATGTTACCATGTTTAAAGGGAGAGAGCATATGCACTTTAGCACTGGATACAGTGGTAAAGTGCGCAGAGTCTTAAAACTGGCAAATACAGTATCTAGTGCAATTTTAAGGAACTACGAAAAAAGCTATTCCTTAAAATTGCGACTCTATTTAGGGAATCACAAATTGCGATTCTTTAAATAGGAAATCACAAATAGGGAATTCCTATTTGCGATTTCCAAAGCGCATGTATCATGCATTTCCTAAATGCGAATTGGGCATTTAGGAAATGCAATTACCACCAAGTCCAATTTGGTGGTAACCATGTGCAATTTAAAAAATGCATTGAAAATACCCCTATGTCATGTGTGCGCTTCACATGTCCACTGATATTTTTTTGGGGTGCATCAAAGGGGGCCTCAGACCCCAGCACCGTGGTATTTGCATTACCTAATTTGCAAATTCCTAACAGGAATTCGCAAATTCGGAAATGCAAAACCATTCACACCTATGGGCCTTAGGGATGAATTGAGTCTTATTCCTAATTGCGATTCAGTAATATCGATTGCGACTTTTAAGAAATTGCTATTACTGAATCGCAATTTTCATACATCCCATTTTGCATTTCTTTAATAGCGATTTCTTAAAAATCGATATTTAGGAAATTCTAACCAGGATAATGAGACATCTAGCCCCATGTGTTGTATTTGTGTGGTTATTTCCCCACTCCTATGTGTCTCACATGGTTGTGTCAGAGTAGTTTTGGGCTAAGCCTATATTTGTTGTGACCTACAGTTTGCAATCTGTAGTACATATTTTCTCTAGTGGCACAGTTCTGATCAGCGTCAAAATGTGTTGCTCCACACTACACCAGTTTAGTTACACTTGGTAGTGGCATGTTTCCTGTGATACATGACCACCTTGTTATTCCCCCAGTGATAGCCCAGATTACTTTTCCCTGCACCCAGAGAGGCATCCTTACTGCATGATGGACTGGTGGCTGCCTTATGTGGCTGTGTTGTTAATGTGCAGAGTGGTGGTGCTACCTGCACGTCAGGATACTGTTGGGAAAGTTTGCAATTAATTGTGCGCTGTAAGGATCAGCACACATGTTTTGGTGTTGAGACAAGGCAGTTGCAAGGTGTTACTGCAAGTGACACCACCATGATGTAACCCCAGGTATTGATTGATTTCCTACTCTCTGATATCTTGGTCATGTTGGTAGGGTTTGTTTGACTATATGCAAGGGATGTTGTGATGACAGAACCAGAGGCACAATCATTAGACATGCCTTCCATCCTATGTGCTACATATGTACAGTAGGTACTGTATTTAGCCCTGGTGATTGACATATGTCCAGGTTGTGTATGTGTTGTGGTACATAGCACTGCCAAGGCGTATGTACATGTGTTGCTTACATTTGAATGGTGCAACTTGATTCATGTGCAATGTGTCCCTCTGCGCGCCCTTGACATGCATTTAGTGTGTCCTATGTGCCTCCCCCTTCTTGCACTTGACAATTTTGCATTAATTTTCCCCATGCAACTTACCCTGCATTTGTGGTGTTTTCTGGTAGTCTGCGCTGTCCTGCGATTCCAGTGACCAGTTCATCAGGGATGACCGCTGCAACAATCTCCTCCATTGTATCCGGGTCCTCTTGTGGTGCTGGACTTCCACCTCCAGTTTGCAGTTGTACCTTCCTGTTCCTTGCCATTTTCTTCTTTGTCATTCTCTTGCAATCATGCCAGTATTTCTTGCACTCAGTTACAGTTCTCCTCACCTCTGCCACACTATTGATATCGTCAGCTAACTGCTGCCATATTGCCTCTCTCCTGCCAATTGGCAATTTAGAGGTGACAAAGAGTTGATGTTGGTGATCCGTCACCTCTCACTAGTATTTCATGCTCCTCCGCACTAAAACAACACTTTTTCTTTTTCTTCTCCCTCCCCTGAGACTTGTGTGTCCTCCTGGCTGGTTCCTGGTTGAATGGGGTCACCCTGGGGTTTCTCCCGGTATTCTGGTCCTATTTTAGCTTCTCCTTTGCAATGTCTTCTCCATTAGCGTCGGAGGTGGATGCTAATGCAGTTAAAAATGGAGCATATCCGTTTTGCAACAAATTTATGTACCGTAAAACAGGTTAGAGTCATTTTTGCGGCGTTAACATAATTTTGCCTTACAACAAGGCGAATGGTAACATCAAAAATTTTAACTCTAATCAGTTTTTAGCGCCGTCTTCCATTTGCGCAGTTTTGCATCAAAAAGTATAAATTTGGCCCTATGTGTTTTGTTAACCAAAGATGACTTGTGCTTCTGGTGGGCCCATGGTTGTACAATGCATTGCAAGTACTGGCTGAGCAGGTGGTGCTGCCAAGGTGTCTGATTGGGAAGACATTGCATAGTAGATAGCTCAGACTGAATATGTGTTCTGCAAGGTAACACAATCAATACACATGCCCTGCTGTGTCTGACAGTGCCACACCTATGTTGCAGCTGGGAAGGGAAGGCAGAGAAAAGCCCATTGGCTGCAACACCCTACATGTCATGTGGTCCTGAGTGAAGATGTAGTATGTGACAGGAGTGTAGGAGGCTGGCCTGGTTTGTAGTGGGTACCTATGTTACTTACACCTTATACCAGGTCCAGGTATCTCTTATTAGTGAAATGTAGGCAGTGTCTAGAAGCCAGGCTCTCTAGGGGCAGCTGTAGCTGAGCAGCCAAGGTTTCTCTAGGAGGCATGCAAAGCTCATGCAATACCACTGTAGTCACACAGTACTCACACACATGAAAGAACATCCTCAGTGTTCCAAAAATAAAGGTACTTTATTTTGGTAACACAAATGCCAAAAATACCATATAGAATATACTCTATTAGGAGGTAAGTAATACACAAATTATATACACTAATATGTAAAAACAGGTGTACAAACAGTTAGAAAATAGTACAAATAGTGAAAATCACAATAGTTAGAAAGAGGCCTAGGGGGACCACAAACCATATACTAAGAAAGTGGAATGTGAATGTCGGTTTCCCACCTAGGCAAGTGCAGTGTGTAGAGGGGTACTGGAAGTATTAGAAAACACCAAAGGTAAGTAAAATAACCCACCCTAGAGCCCAGGAAAGCAGGAGTAAATCACAGTTACTTTCCTAGAACTCACAAGAACACGAGAAAAAAGATAATGCAAGAACCAGAAGAGACTGCAAGACACCAACAGTGGATTCCTGGACCTGAAGACCTGTGGAGGAAGGGAACCAAGTCCAAGAAACACAAAAGAGTCAAGGGAAAACAGGAGGCCTTGCTAACCCGGATGAAGGTGCAAAAGAAGAACCACGGGTGAAGAACAACACCCAAGAAGATGGATGCGGATTCCTGGTTGGTGCATATGATGTCCCACACTGGATGGAATATTGAAGTCTGGTTTGCATTGCTAGATTCTGCCAAAAAGCCTTGGCACATGCAAAGCTCGTGGTTAGGAGAAAATGGCACTGTCCAGGACCAGGAGGGATCTGGTGGACTCTACCCAGGAGGGGGAGTCAGAGACGGCTCTTAGCAACTCAGAGAGCCCAAAGAAGACTAGGTAGCATGCACAGGAGTCCCACAGCACGGGGGCAAGGAAGGTGCAAAAGGAGGCCCATGCAGCACCACAAGAAAAGATCCCACTCCGCCTGAGAACCACTCAGGAAGCTGTTTGTCACAGGATAGAGTGTTGAGGGCTAGAGCTGCAGGGTGCATGAAAAACTTCTCAGAAGGATGCCAACAAGCCTTGGCAACTGCAAAACATGTGGTGCATGGGGGTATTGTCTTTGTAGGGAGGCAAACTCTTACCTCTACCAAAATTGGACAGTAGGACGTCAGGACCGTCGGACCACTTCAGTCCACCACCTGTGATGCAGGATCCACGCAACTTGTCAGGAGAGGGGACACACGCAGCCGGTCGTCATTGCAGAGAGGTGCCTGCTGAAGCAGGGGAGTGACTTCTTTACTCCAAGGGAGATTCCTTCGTTCTTCTGGTGCAGGCTGAAGACAGGCTGTCCTCTGAAGATGCACAGCCGGGAAACAGTTGCAGTTGCTAGCAGGAGCTGAAGATACAATGTTGCAAAAGTCGTCTTTGCATCTTTGTTGTAGTTTGTAGAGTTCCTGTGGGGTCCAAACGCAGTTTCTTTGGTGAGAATGTGAAGTAAAGGATGCAAAGGATTCCTGCTTGAGTCCTGCAATCTGAATTTGAAGAACCACCCAAGAGAGAGACCCTAAATAGCCCTGAAAGGGGGATTGGTCAACTAAACAGGTAAGCACTTATCAGGGGAGAGCTCTGAAGTCACCTGCTGGCACTGGCCACTCAGAGGCCCCCAGAGTTCCCTGCCAGCTTGGAATCCAAGATGGCAAAACCCAGGGACCCTCTAGAGGAGCTCTGAGAACCACCCCTGCGTCTGTGATGGACAGGGGAATGGTCACTCCCCTTTCCTTTATCCAGTTTCATGCCAGAGCAGGGGCTGGGGGTCGCTGAACTAATGTAGACTGGATTATGTAAGGAGGCACCAAATGTGCCCTTCAAAGCATTTCCAGTGGCTTGGGGAGGCTACCCCTCCCAAGCCTGTAACACCTATTTCCAAAGTAAATCCTTTGTTCTGCCTTCTTGGGCATGAGCTGCTCAAGCAACAGGAGGGCAGAAACCTGTCTGAGAGGTGGCAGCCGCTGGGGCTGACTGGAAAACCTCAGAAGGCTGGAATGGCAATACTGAGAGTCCTCTAAGGAGCCCACACAGTGCACAGAATCATACAACCAATGCTTGCAAAAGCATTTGGGTATGATTCCAACATGTTTGATACCAAACATGCCTATGTTCGGAGTTACCATTATGTGTAACAGTGTTGCAATATGTGCCATGGCCCAAAAGCCTGCCTGGTCACACAGTGGTTTTAGTAATAATGCAGAAATACTGCCATATGAAAGGCAATTAGAGTGTGATTTGGACTCAAAGACTCCGTGTAACAGACATCCTATAAAGCAATGTCTTATTGAAAGGGAGCAGGTCCTCGCTCCAACTCCCCCATGACAGTCTGTATCCAGTTTGACCTCTGCCATCTTCTGCTACCCGGTTCTGCTCATTGTCAGCTCCTGTTCTCCTCTGCTGATTTCCTGCAACTTTACCACCTCTTTTATGTTCCTTTTCTGCACCTTCTACTTTTTTCTGCCTGTTTTCTGCAACTGTCCCTTATCTTTTTTGCCTGTTCTCTGCACCTTTTCCTCCTCTTTTCTGCTCATTTTCAGGAACTTCTCTTCCTCTTTTCTGCTTGTTTGTACCCTTCTATAACCTTTTTTGCTCCGTCTCCCCTCTTGCTCATTTCCCTCCTGCTGCCGTTAAATCCTCCCACAACCCAGCATCCTGCACTCCCCTCAGGACCTACTTAATGGAGGCCACATCGCAACCCTATTGAGCAGGTCCTCGTGCCATCTCCCCCGTAACAGGCTCTGTCCAACTTGACCTCTGCCACCTTTTGCTGCCCGGTTCTGCTCCTTTTCACATCTGCTATGCTTGTTTTCTACACCTTTTCCTCCTCTGTTCTGCTCATTTTCTGCACCTTTTCATCTTCTCTTCTGTTCATTATTTGCATCTCCTCCTTCTCTTTTCTGCTCATTTTCTGCACTTTTTCCTCCACTTTTCCGGTAATTTCTGAACCTTTTCTTCTTCTTTCCTACTCGTTTTCCCCAATTTTTTTCTCCTCTTGCTTATTTTTGCCCTGCTTTTGTCTTTTCTTCTCCTTATTCTCACTTGCCCATTTCCCTCCTCCTGCCAATTCTTGTCTCCCATCACTCAGCGCCTCATCCTCCCCCCGGACCTACTCAATGGAGGCTGAGGCACGACCATGCAGCTGGGGCACAGAAGGCGCGCCACAGGAAACATGTCTGCGGATGGATACACCTGGATGCACCCATCACTAGGAAACCTGGACCTCCAGCAGCCCACCTCTACTCCACCGAGGAGCTCGGAGCCTTGAATCCTAGCTGCTATAACATCTGCTGCACCACATCCCCTCATGTTACCAAAGGACCCTTCGCCTGCCAAAACTGCTGCTTTTCCTGCAGCACCGGGTCACCAGCCTACACAGGACCCTGCACCACACCCACGTGGAAGGCCACAACCTGGAACCTCTCCAATGTATTCTGCTCAATGCCTGATCCCTCTGCAAGCACGCCACACTCCTCCCTCTCACTAGACATTGCCTTCATCACCGAAACCTAGCTAAACTTCTACCTCTCCTAAACCCCTCTTCCAACCCCAACATCACCACCACAACACTCAACAGCTACAAGATCATACATCGAGAGTGCACTAACAAACACAGCAGGGGCATCACCATCATTTTCAAGAACACCTTTCAATGCATCACTACCAATGATGAACCGTCATTAGCACCTCAATTTTCAACTACAAACTGATGGCAAAACTACCCTAGGAGGCACCCTTATATATATACCCCCGGGATCCTGAACAGCCTTCTATGATGCCATCCCTGACATCATTGGATCACTAGCCATCGACCCCAACCACTACATTCTACTCAGCAACCTCAATTTCCACATCAATGACCCAATGATGCCAACTGCACCACCCTCCTCGAGAACTTGAGCAACATAGGCCTCATCCATCTAGTCAAAGTACCCACACACAAGGTCTGACACGCTCTCCACCCCCCTTCACCTCCAGCAGCAGAATCAAATGCAGCCAAGTCACTGAACTCTCCTGGTCTGACCACAGCATTCTCCACTTCACCATCACCGATGCCCAACACATCACCACCAGGAGCCACAGAACCAACTAGCAGCAGAGCAACTGAATCATAGTAGACATAGGCCCTCAGTTCAGTTCAGGCTATCATTAATTTCTCCTGGATCTCCAAATGTGTTGACTCAGTTGCCCATCTTAAACCAGTCAGAACCAACAAAACCTCTACAAATGCCATCTGGCACACTCCAGAGTTAAGAGCCACCAAGAGCAGCAGCTGCAAACCAGAGAAACAATAGTGATCCACCAGGAGGCCCTCCAACAGAACAGCTCACAAAGCAGCCCTCAGCAACTACCATCAACAACTCAAGGAGGCCAAGAGAGCGGGCATCATTAACTGCATTGACTCAGCATCAAACCGTACAAAATAACTTTTCAAGATAGCCAAAGAATACTCCAACCCAGCAGCCACAGAAAACACCGTCCACCCCGCCCAAGAAATCTGCAACACCCTCTCATACAACTTCCACAGCAAGATCTCCACCATTTACAATAACTTGGACCCCCAATCCACGATCTCCAACCTTAGCTCTCTCAACTCCCCACATCTCCATGTGGGCACCACTAACCACTCAATCCAACTCAACCATCATGCCATTCATTCACTCCGGGAGCACCCACCTACCCATGACCCCACCACTTGTTCAATCTCGGAACCAACCCCATCAGCATGATCAACACTTTCATCACCTGAGCAGTTTTTCGAAATGGGAACATGAAAAAATCAAACCCCTCCTGAAAAAACCCTCAGCCGACCTTAGTGAAAACAAGAATTTCTGACCCATCTCTTTACTACCCTACCTGGCCAAAGTACTCTAGAAGGCCATCAATCAGCAGCTCACCAGCTACCTGGAAGAAAACAACCTACTGGACACTTCCCAATCAGGTTTCCATTCCAACGACAGCACTGAGTCTGCACTTATCTCCACCACTGACGACATCAGAGCACTCTTCAACCATGGGGAAACCCCCGACCTGATCCTCCTTGACCTATCAGCCATGTTTGACACCATCTCCGTTCACACCCTCATCAACAGACTCCACAGCAGTGGAATACAAAATAATGCCCTTAAATAGATCGCCTCCTTCCTCACAGGATGTGCTCAGAACATCTGACTATCCCCTTTTACCTCCATACCAAAGGGCATCATTTGCGGCACACTCCAAGGTGCATCCCTCAGCCCTACTCCTTTTGACAACTATATGACCCCCCCCGGCTGACATTGTTAGATGCCACGGACTCACCATCATCTCCTACGCACACAATACTAAAGTGATCCTCTCACTTACAGGAGATCTCTCCACCACCAAAACCAACTTCAGCAAGGCCATGATCACCATAGCCAAATGGATGAAAAACAACTGCCTGAAGTTTAATTCTGACAAGACGGAAATGATCCACTCCAACGCTTATAGACCACGCTTGCAACCTTGGCTTCATCCTCAACAGTTAGCTGACCATGAAGTAGCAGATCAATGCAGTCACTTCCTCCTGCTTTCACACCCTTCGCATTCTCCACAGAATCTTTAGATGGATCCCAGCCAACACCAGGAAACCCGTCACCCAGGCCCTTGTCAGCAGCCGCTTCGACTATGGCAACACTCTCCATGCCAGCATGTCCTACCAGCTCCTAAAGAGACTCCAGACAATACAGAACACCACTGCCAGACTCATCCAGGACCTTCCCAGGTGCACCCACATCACCCCCCCACCTCAGAAACCTCCACTGGCTCCCCGTCCAGAAGAGATGTCATTTAAAGCTCCTCACACAGGCCTACAAAGCCCTACACAATCAAGGACCGGACTACATCAACCACCATCTACACTTCCATCAACCGACGAGACATCTGCGCTTTTCCTCTATGGCCCTCACTCACACCCCCAAAATCTGGCACAGCCACGGCAGCAGCCACTCTTTTTCCTACATCTCACCCAAGGCCTGGAACGACTTAACCCTCCCCCTCTGAATTGCACCCACACTGCAGACTTCAGCAAGAGACTCAAGACCTGGCTCTTCGACAGAGACATCACACACCAGTACCCAGATACCTCCAGGGGCAACAGTGATGCGCTCTACAAATGACTCACTGATTGAATGATTGACATCAAACATTAGCAAGTCAGATTGTCAAACAGTTTACTCATGTCAACATCTCACAAAGGGCACCCTTACTTTTACTCCCTCTCATTGTAGAGGATGTACCTACACCTCCTGAGCAGCGGCCTGCCCGGGATGGTGATCTGGCTGAGGATGATAACCTGCCAACCTTGATCAAGACAACCTCTGGGATATCCTGGCCTCCTTTGACACACCATCTACTGTTACAGAAAGGACTGACAGTGTTGAACGGACCGCAAAGCATCCACCAAGCACACAACAAACACTAACTGCCACACCACTCCCAGCACTGGCTTCTGAGGATTCCAAGTAGAATTCTAACCTTTTGCTGCTAGGTGTCCAGCAGGAGATGCTAGATGTGGCACAGGTGAGAATGGCGACCATTGTGGGCACCCTTGAGGCAGTCTGTAGGTGCCTTAATCCAAATAAGAATACCTCATCTGCAATACAAAGCACCTACACTCCACTTTGTGGACCCCAACAGTCCCTCGCTGACATTGCTGGTGTCATGAGGCAGAGGCATGAACAACTGCCCTGCCAAGGTGGCACTAGTAAGGTTGCCACACAGCTGTGGCATTTTGCAAGGTCCTGGAGTCCAGGGAGAGGAATCTGGACACAGCCCTTGCCACAATGGGTGCCTACCACTGCAACATTGGTTCTGTGTTGTCTAACCAGCAGACCCTTCTCAGTGCCTTGCTGCCTCACTTGTTTGCACAGAGAAATGCTGCTGCAGACTGGGGCTCAACACCTTCAGTTCCTGATGTGTGAGTGTGTGTCCTTTGCCTCCAGCACCTACAAAAACCCTCTCACGTGAAGCACCAGGCACATCAGAGAAGGAAGATGTGGACTTCACCTCTTTCCAATGTAAAACTGCCTGGTAGCATCTCTCTTTGCCAAAATGCCAGTTTCTTCTTTGCCTATTGCTGATGGCAATGTCAGTAAATGTCACAACTGGTAATGTCCTAAATTTGCCGTCCCACATGTTAACCTCACCCATGTATGGACTGTCAATGTGGCCTATCTCTCCTACTAGCAAATTGTTTATTCTTCTCCTCACTGAAACACTCCTCTCCTCCACATGTCACATGCAGTATATCACCCATGGACACATGGACAATCAATGCCAAAAACAAACTGAGGTTGTTGCTGTAAACTGCAAGAACAGTGCCTGTGATCTTTGCACATGTAAATAAATGCAGACTCAAACCTATGTGTTGTATATATGTAGGCATATGGACTAACCAGAACCTTATGGATTGTGAGAAGTAAATACAACAAACACTCCCCTAAGGGACACATGTGTAATGGTGCTGGGGACAAAGCTCCATAGACTGAGGTAAATAGATCATGTGAACCCTATGTGTATGTAGACTAGTCGCTCAAGGTCCCAAGCATGAAGTACAAAATTTAGTATGCAGTCAGTGTTGATGGTGAATTACATCACAGCACTGGTGGGGAGTTTATACATGGAACTAGCCAATAAACTACACTGCTGTGACAAGAAAATGATGGAAGGGTCAGTGTGTGTCCACAGAGGTCCTGGATTACTTACAATGGTTTTACATCAATGTTAGATATTGGGTCTCTAGTTGGCATAGCTATACACCCTTGTCCAAGTAGGGACCACAGTCTTAGTCAGGGAAATTCACAACATAATCCAAAATATCCTGTGCACACACTTGTGCAGTAACTCATACAGTAACACAGTGAACACCCCACAAAAATACACCACACAGGTTTAGAAAAATAGGTAATATGTATCTGAATAAAATGTGGTCAAAACAGCAAAGACCCAATAAGCACAAGTTGAAATATCACTTTTAAAGTTTTAAAAGAGTCTCATTCCTTAGAAATCAATAGTTGTTTCTTTGCAACCCACACTACCTGGGATGCATCAAAAATAAAGACGCAGGGAGCCCGCACAGGAGGCAATGCATGGGAAAATAAGGTATTGCATTGGATTCTTTTGGTGCAGCACAGACGATATGTAATTTCTTCCCACGCTGCAAGGGGTTGCATCATTTTACAGGTGCGCAGTCTTGGTTCCTCACTGCGATGCAGGGATATTTTGACGCCCAGGGACAATGCGTGGAAAATCATTGACGCGCTTGCAGAAGGAACAGGTGCTGCATCGATCCAGCAGGTGAAGCGTCTAATTTGCCATCGCAAGGCAGGCGCTGCATCAAATTTTCCATCGGGAAGTCAGTGCTGTGTCGTTCCTGTCAGCAATGCATCGATTTCCCAGCTGAGATGCAGGCTGTGCATCAATTTCTGCAGGCAATGCGTACATTTTTACCACACAAGGATTTTATTGAAGAGATGATGTCTTTGCTGTCCCTCAGACTTCGAAACAGGAGGCAATCTCAATCAAAGCCTTTGGAAAACACTTTTAGGGAAGGCAGAATCCTTCCAGCAAAATCATAGGCCAGCAAGTATCAGGGCAATTGCAGGACAGCAGTCCTTCTTAGCAAAGCAGTCCAGATGAGTCCTTTGGGCAGCTATAGGCAGTTCATCTGACAGAGTACATGTGTAGATCCAGAAGTGTCTGATTTGGGGGGGGGGTCAGAGACCCAGTTTACATACCCAAAATGCTTTTGAAGTGGTGGAAACGTCAAAGAGTGGTTTGAAGTGCACAAGTTGACCTTTCACCCCAGTCCTGTCTACCAGGATCCCTGTGGGGGGTTATCCAGGCCACTGGACTTTGAAATATAAGAGAGAGTCCCTCTACGCTTCCTGCCCAGAGATACCCATTCAGTATGCAGATGAATGCACATGTGACTGAGTGTCCTGTTTTTTTTGGCTCTCTGGTTGGAATGCACAAGGAGAGCTGTCAACCAGCAGAAACCAGACGTGGATTGGAGATAGGCTGTAAGGTGGAGGTGGTAGTAAATGTGGAGGAATACCCACTTTCTAAGAGTGGCATTTCTAAAATAGTAATATTAAATCCAACTTCACCAGTAAGCAGGACTTTCTATTAACATTCTGCCCTTTCTAAATTTGACATGGCTACTCCTTCCAGATCAGAATCTACCACTCAAAAGTATATGAGGGCAGTTCTAATGCTAGTCTATGAGAGAGCCAGGCCTCACAGTAGTGGAAAATCAAGTTATGTGTTTATCACTACCAAAACATGTAAAGCCCAGAAGTAGATGTCCTGGCTTTTACCTACAAAGCACCCTGCAGGCACACTAGTAGCATTTTATTCACAGGCCCTGGACACATGTAGTGCACTTTACCAGTGGCTTACGGGTAAATTAATTATGCCAATGGTGTAGGAACAAATGTTACCTTTTTTACGGGAGGGTGCATAGGCACTTTAGCACTGGACAGCAGTGATAAAGTGTACAGAGTCCTAAAACCAGCAAAACAAATATATTTTGACACCTTCCTAGAATTCCAAAACTATGTAAACCAGGTAAGGCATCATTTCTGTGTGCCTACCCAGAAGAGGCATAAGAAGGAGGATCATCTCCAATTATCTTTGAGTTTTTCAGTATTGTATGTGTGCTGTATTTCACTGCACACATAGAAAAAGGAAAACACCTCCATTGAATGTTTTTGTGCAGGAAGTTGTCCCTTCCTGTACATAAGCAATTGTGCCAACAATGCAGACACCCTGCACCATGGTGCTAGGGTGTCTGTGTTTGCTAAAGGTGCCAATTAGGGCACCTGTGCAGGCAGAAAGGAATGGAATGCTCCATATGTCATATGTCAACTACAGGCAAATCCTACACTTTCTGTTTGATGCTGGGCAGCACAGCCAGTAGCCTTGTTGAACTGCCCTCATGGTCGCACATAGGCAGCACGCGGGAGCAGAGGCAAACAAGCTGCTAGGATGCACCCTCACAGTGTATCTCCTAAAAGGAGAAGCACTGCAGGTGGCCCCTGGAGACAGCCCTCTGGAGGGGAAAAACAGGTCCTCTGGACCCCCTAGACATTCCCATGCAGGTGGGTGAAGTCATTCACTGTACTCACCTGCAATGGGATCTCGAAACTCCCTTAAAAGTGCAGGTGGATTGCTGTCTGCACAGTGGAACACAGAGTCTGCTTTTAAGCCACTCTGTTTGTCACTTAAAAGTACAAGTTTGCAGCTGCCACGGGGGTAGCACATTACATGTAATAGGGCACAAATTATCTGTATGCACACAGCACACCTTTTTTCAGGTGTGCCACAGCGCAAACAGAGGAAGTGCATCCTATGTACAATAGGGTCACGGGTGTGTGAGGGCTGTTGACAGCCCAGTGTTTTAATGTCTCTGTGGCATGCTTTGTCTTTTCAACATAGTTTGTTGGGGGCATGGGACTTTGACTCAGAAACATATGTGAGCTACAGATACATTGAATAAAACTCATCTATTGGCAAATGAGACAGGGAAGAACTCACAGCATATGTGTCCTTACCAATATCTCCAACAACTCTGACTAATTCAGGAGGTCACTCTACCAGCTGATCACATCTTCCCAGCGATGTTTCAGTTAGTGCATTGCCTACTCTATTTTGAATAGCTGAATCATGTGCTGCGGCACCTTCTCCCATCTGGTCTTCCCCTCATGTGTCTGCACCTTCTCCCATCTGGTCTTCCTCTCCTGTGTTGGGTAGCCCTGTATGACCCTGGCATCACTGGCTATCATGTTTGGGAGGTAGTGTATGATAAGCCACAGGAACCCACCAAACTCCTGCTCATTCATGCTTTGTGCCCTGCCCTTCCTGGACATGTCCCTCCTCAAACATAATCTTACCCCATAATATACAAAAATATTAAACAAACTCACAACTAACCCTAACAATAATAAATCCCCAAAAGACGGACACCCAACAATTCACAAGACAAAACAATAGGAACAACAATTAGAAAACACGATTTAAACTTTAAGGACACAACAGGGACAGCACACACTACAACAAAACCAAAATACACCAAAACACTCTCCAGCAAAGGCAATACGCAGAATAGAAAGCAGATACAAAAAGAATGTGAGTAACTTCACACTTCCTGGTTTGCAGCATGGCTGAGCCATTGAATCATTTCCTGGGCGGACATGTCACGTTTTCACCAAATGCGTCATATTGTTTATGCTTCCAATGTAAAAATAGGAAATGTTTGGTTTTCACACAAGGCATGACAAGACACTATGCAGTATTTGTGATGCCTTGGCTGAAAAGCATCAGATCCGTCTGACCCGATGAGTGCAAAAAATCATGCATTACGTTAATGTGATTTTTTTATGCAATGGAGCAAATGTGTGTTTTACAGTGCAGGGTATGTTGAAATGTATGTAAAGATTTACATTGATCAGTGTATTGCATGGGAATAATAGAGGTGATGTGCTTGATGTATATGAATGTATTACGTGTTCATTTTGAGGGTGCACATATGTGTGACAAAACACAATTCAAGAGATGCATCCTGCGCTAACTATAAAAATGCATACAATTTAATTATTGCGCTACCCCCAGGTTTGGGGGAAACATTCATTGCCCTGGTGGCTGTACATTAGAATTTTAAACAGAGCAGTTTTTTCAACAGCTCCATTTTGTACCATGCATATGGCAGCTGCTAGCAATTGTATGTGCTATCAGAGATCCCCTTGCCTGCGAGTGCAATGAATGAAGGCACTCACCGGCAACTGAATGCCTGGGTGGGGCCATAGGACCCACTTTCATCCCCCTCCAGAGGACTTCAATTGGAGGTGAACTGTCCGTAAACCACATGACATCTTTGGCTGTACACCAATGTTTTGGATACAACACAGATGCAGAGGCAAAGTGATTTACTCATTTGTATGGAGCCACACCCCCCGCAAAAGCGTGACCCACGTTCTTTTATTAGCACTGCCAACATAAGTGGCCCAGGGCTACTTCTCCTTCTTGAAGGGCTGCACTAACATTTGCAGCCCCTTCTGGCATTCTCATATGCCCTGAGGAAGAACAAAGAAGGAACAAATGCACGTTGTGCCTATGCTACAGCCCCTGGTGTCAATAATGGGACACACATGGTAGTATTTTCCGATATGCTGGCATTTGAAGAGGCCTATTGACTAATCATTGATGCAATACAGTGAAGTAAGGCAAGTTGATGTACTGCGTTGCGTGGAATGGAGAGGTCAGAAATTCCCCACGAACATGATGATGATATAGATGTTTTCTTGTGTCTCCTTGCCCTCATGCAGTGCAGGCAGACTACCACCAGCACAGGCACACTTGCAACATGGTGCAAGGGTATCTGTGTAGTTGTTTATGAGGAGGAAGGAACCCCTTCTTGCATGAAAGACAATAAATGAAGTTTCCTTTTCCCTACGTGTGCTGCATAATGCAGCATACATGGAAATAGCCACTGACAATATCACAGACATATTTCTGCCATGGTCACATCATCCATTTTGATCCAATGGAAATATTTCAATCTGTGGAGTACACAGATTGCATGAAATCCATGGGTGGATGCATGGTAGCAGCCCCACATGTAACGCCTTACTAAATGAATTGTAATGAATTGCAGCACTTGACACAGATTTGTAGAAACTTTCTTTTGAGCACACACAATGTGTGTCAGATTGTCCCGTCCCTGGCTTTAGTATTCTGTTCAAACATTTTGTTTAATGGATGTATAACAACAGTGGTGCAATGATGATAAAAAAATGGTATGTAATATAGCCAGGAATGTTCCTCATTATGCTGTTCATATACAGGAATCGGGCCCAGAGGAAAATCCCTTTTTTTAATGTTGGGGTGCGCTGGACTCTCACTCATACTGGTGGTGCAGTGCAAAGCCACCATGCATTGCTATGCCTGACTTCATGATCATTGGGTAAGGCAATGAAACGTGAAGCACAGCATAGCTTGAGTTGGCATCAAGGAGGTGTGGCATGTGTGTTGCAATAAGTGTTCACATTCAAAGCCCAGGGAGTTTGACACTGACCCAGGTACTTTGAATCAAAATAACCTAGTACAGGGCCAAAGTTTTACACATCCCCAGAAGATGCTTAAAAAAAGGTTGTCTAGAAAAAACCCTTGTCTTTTAATTTTCTATGTGTGCCACACCATGCGGCACACATGGAACTTGCCAAATAAAACCATGTATGGTTTATGTGCAGGAAGCTGCTTAAATGACTTTGAATGAACTTGACATCAGATTGGATAAAGCCGTAAGCATTTTCTGCTACAACATGTTTAAATCTCAAGAATTACATCACTCATCCTAATGCGTTGGCTGTCAAAACACCCTGCAAGTCCCATACAAAGCACAAATGAAACAGAGTAGATCAAAGAAGCCTATTGACGTGCCATGATTTACTTCATAGCTATGAGGCCAGGATAAGCCACACAGGATGGCTTGGCATGTCCTCATGGATATGTTTGAGATGCTTGCACCACCTGAGGTCCATGTTGATTTGTGCATACCAACAGCTACCAGAGAGCCATGTCTAACAACCACCATATCATGCCATGGTAAACACACACATCTGCTGAATTTGGTCTGGAAGGACATGTGTTTCATGGGCACATTATACATATGTTTTTGACTCCTATCTTTCTCAACATTTTGCTATTCACGAGGCCAGCTTGGCTAGCCACAAAGGGTCTGATTTATTCCAAGGAGGGATCTGTTTGCCATTGGTATGCATCGCAACATGTTGCAGTATTTAGGGTTTACTTTTACTTAGGATGTGGGGATTGATTCACACAAGATGTTAAGCTGGGCATTTATTGTTACATTCTGCCAATCTGACCTGAAACGCAACAGTGCATGGTACCTTGGTTGGATTCAGCTTGCATTTAGTCATTGCTTTTGTGTAAAGGTTGCATGATCAGGTTGTGTTTCAACACTCACATATGAAATGTTGTTATAGGAGTTAACCTGTTTGTATCTGAGTGCAACACTGGAACACGGTATGAGATGTACCTATTTGGTCCACTAATATATTAGCATATTGGGGCGAGTGTGGCAGCACTGGTAATAGGTAGACAATCTTGTACTGCCATATTTGTGTATTTTGCAGTGATATATGTGTTGTGACATGTCACAATGTATTTAATATATGCCTGAAAACTTTAATGGAGCATATATGGACTGTATGGGTTGGATTTGGTTCCCATGCACATACTTTGGGGCATATTTATACTCAGTTGGTGCCGATTTAGGGTCTTTTTTTTTTACGCCAATTCAGCGCAAACCTAGCTCCACATTAATACTTTGGTGCTAGACACGTCTGGTGCCAAAGTGATGGAGTTAACGTCATTTTCTGGATGTGGAAACCTACCTTGCATCAAGGAGATACAAGGTAGGCGTTCCTGTGCAGAAAACAATGTTATGGCCCTTGCGCCATATTTATCCCCCATGCTAAAATAATGTACAGGGGACGGGGGCCTTAAATAATGGCGCTAAGCTTGCTTAGTGCCATTATTTAATGCCTGGGTATGGGCAGGCGTTAGGTGACCTGTGTACATATTTCCATGGTCAGAGACCATGGAAAGAGCCCACAGGTGCCCTTCACTGGCCCCAGGGACACCCCCACTTAAGCCCACCCACACCCGGAAGACACCTAAGAATGGGGGGACCCCATCCCAGGTAAGTAGAGGTGAGTATATTGAAATTATTTTTTTAAGTGCCATAGTGGGCCCATTGGGCTGGGGAGCATGACTCCTGTCTTTACTGAGACAAAAGTCATGTCCATAGGGGTTGTGCGCTGAAATATCATTCTAATCAGGTTAGAGTCATTTTTTCCTCAGCTCACAGGCATTGGACTATAATTGTAATCCTTCACAATTATGGGGCTGTACAAATGGGTAGCTGAACAACACACACATAGGCGGTCATTTTGAACGCGCGCCGCCCGCCATGCGGTTACCACCGAATGACCGCACCGCGGTCAAAAGACCGCGGCGGTCATTCCAACTTTCCCGCTGGGCCGGCGGGCGACCGCCAAAAGGCCGTCCGCCGGCCCAGCGGGAAAGCCCCTGCAACGAGGAATCCGGCTCCGAATGGAGCCGGCGGTGTTGCAGGGGTGCGACGGGTGCAGTGGCACCCGTCGCGATTTTCACTGACTCCTGTCTTTACTGAGACAAAAGTCATGTCCATAGGGGTTGTGCGCTGAAATATGATGCTAATCAGGTTAGAGTCATTTTTTCCTCAGCTCACAGGCATTGGACTATAATTGTAATCCTTCACAATTATGGGGCTGTACAAATGGGTAGCTGAACAACACACACATAGGCGGTCATTTTGAACGCGCGCCGCCCGCCATGCGGTTACCGCCGAATGACCGCACTGAGGTCAAAAGACCGCGGCGGTCATTCCAACTTTCCCGCTGGGCCGGCGGGCGACCGCCAAAAGGCCGTCCGCCGGCCCAGCGGGAAAGCCCCTGCAATGAGGAATCCGGCTCCGAATGGAGCCGGCGGTGTTGCAGGGGTGCGACGGGTGCAGTGGCACCCGTCGCGATTTTCACTGTCTGCAAAGCAGACAGTGAAAATCTTTGTGGGGCCCTGTTAGGGGGCCCCTGCACTGCCCATGCCAGTGGCATGGGCAGTGCAGGGGCCCCCAGGGGCCCCACGGCACCCGTTCCCGCCATCTGGCGGGAAGGGGGTCGGAATCCCCATGGCAGTGCTGCAAGCAGCGCCGCCATGGCGGATTCCCTGGGCCAGGGGAAAACCGGCGGGAAACCGCCGGTTCCCCTTTTCTGACCGCGGCTTTACCGCCGCGGTCAGAATAGCCCAGGAAGCACCGCCAGCCTGTTGGCGGTGCTTCCGCCGCCCTCCGCCATGGCGGTCTTGGACTGCCAGGGTCAGAATGACCCCCATAGTGTTTGGACTATATTTACTTTATCACAGAATTTTGAGAGCGTTTGGCGGTCTGACATTCAAGACACTGAACACGTTATCAGGAGCTATTCAAACCTTGTCACATTGCAATCTCTATTTGTGGACTATATTCCCAACATACCTCCATTTGGCACAAGTCATTAGCATAGGTACAATTTTTGCATTACAAGGTGTTGTCTGGCCCTATTTATTACACATACCTTTGTTGTGTGCTAATAACTAGTAGATATGAGTTGATGTTTTGTGGTTTACAGGAACTGGGAATTAGGGTGTCTTACACATTGTTAGTGTTTCAAAATACTTGACATTTTATTACCCTTTTGACAATTAGCTCATACATTTGTGATCAGAGAAGAAACTGTTTACAATTTGGTATCTCCGCCGTGTCTCACTAAGTATTGCAATATTGCAACATTTTGATGGTGGTCCCAATTTTCCTCTTCATCCTCAGTTGGGCCTTCATGGTCCACATTTTCATCAGCCCATGGGACATCGGTACGCACACAGACATTACGCAAAATGCAGCACACAAGGATTATTTTACATGCTGTTGGAGGGAGGAGTAAAGCAATCTCCCCCCAGACAAATCAAGAGAACAAAAGCGTGATTTGAGTAGTCCAAAAGTCCTTCCAGCAATGGACCAGGTCCTGTTGAAGGCATGATTGTAGCTGCACTGTGCCTCCATCTGAAGATTTGCATATTGTGTCATGACCCATGGCTGCAGACCATATCCTTGGTCAGCTGAAAAGACAGGAGGGGAACAATCAGGCAATGTTCATGATGGTTGCTGTGCCCACATTAATTTCATAATGTTTTATGTCCTGAACGATTCAATCACTTTTCAAACAGTAAAGGAGGTGCACTGACATTGTTTGTCTAACTTGTGAGCGCCAATGTCATGACCGTGGTGAGTCATTAATAGCATGTATAGTCAGTTAGCTACTGAGCAGACACTTCTCTCACACTTCTAAATAATGTTTATTCAGGACTACGTGTGGTATTTCTGACCTCAAACATGCCTGATTTTTTCAAATTTAGTCAGTACAGATGATGTTGTCCCATTCATTCACACATATTTGGATGTGACAGTAATAGTCACTGTTGTGCATTATCTACTGCCACAGAGAGTTTATTAGTGCATGTCATTGAGGTACATGATAGTCTACACATGGCAGTGCACTGTGTCCACTGTGTTGACAGTACGGAAGGAGAGAGATTTTTGGAGTGTTGCTCTGTACAGTGCAACTGTGAAAATCTCATCATTGACCTACCTCACTGATTGAGGAGAGTGTAGGAATCATTTTTCTACATGATGCAGTGTCCTGGGTTTGCGACCTGCACTTGCAGACAATGGGAAGCATCAAGGCAGCCACATTATGAGAGTGGTAAATGTGTGGCTGCCTGGTCTATGAGTTGAATTTTGTGCATGTGGGCATACCTTGCTGCACATTCTGAACCCTAAGATGACTGTTTGGGTAAGTTTTGTATTACAAAATGAAGCAGTCACAGGCTGTCAGGTGTTGTAATATGACGAATAAGGGAATTTCTCATGGTGGACATGAGCTGGGTATGATCAAATATTTTGACCTATTTAAGTTTCACAGGTATTGGATACAAGTCATGCCTCATGGCAACTGGGGTTAGCTATGGACAGACAGAGATAAAAAATGGAGGCCCTTCTTTTAACCCGGTATTGTGACACAACATTTCACATGTTGTTGCATTGCTGAGGATGTTTCCACCATTTTAAAGCACACATTGGGCATCATTTTCAGGTTGATGCCAGAGGGCAAAACAAGGAGTCAAATCGCTGAACTGCCTTTCATTACAACACATTTGTGTTTCTTCTGCATGCTCAATATCACAGATTGGTGAATAGTGACAACACACGCCCCCTTGCACCACAATGCAGGTGTTTGAATTGTGTGATCAATTGTTTTCATGCTGAAAGGGAAACCTTCCTGCACATGGACAAACAAGTTAGGCTTTTGACTCTTTGCATGTGTGCTGAAGAATACAGCACACATAGGAAGAGTATCTAACAATGAAAATGAAGTTATTTTCTCCTTGTCTCACCTCCTCCTCTGGAGGAAAACATTTTAACACATTTGCAGTTTCCCATGTCTTTGTACATCTGAGAATACTTCAAAGGCATTGGGTGTTGCATGGGTAAACTCAAGGCAAGGCCCTTGGGACACAGCCTTGATAAAGATTAAGGAAATGCAGCACTTTGCACTGCCTTGCCTTTGCCCATTTCTATGACTCAATGTAAAGGCACACAGGGTGACTTTGCGCTGACTCATTGATATGATTGGGATACCTGCCTCCCCATAGCATCATGGGAATGGACACCCTAGCAGTACAGGCTTCTTGTACATGAAGCCCACAGTAGTTTAACTGGTCTTGATGTGTGATGTTCAGGGTTATATTGCACCTGTGCCGTGTGTTATTTTGCAAGTATTAGGCACATACCTGCTACAGATACACTGTTTCATTCACCCTACCCAAATATGGCTATTTTAGGCAACATGAATCACTGTAATGAGGTGAGTCATGTGCTTGAGATGTTCCTACTAACCAGTAGGCCATTTCCATATCTCGTGTTCTGGAAGTTCTCATTGATCATGGAATGTCTGAAGATGAGTGCTTCATGAGCACTTCTAGGGCACTTTGCCAGAACATCCACAGATGGTCCACTATGGCCTGCATGTTGATGGAATATGTGTGCTTCTGGTTTCGATACAGATGTTATTTAGCAGGAGGCACCATTTGAACATTAAGGCAGTCCATTGCCCCAACTCATGTGGAAACCTAGCAATGGCATAGAAGCCCTGCTTATTTTCAAGTTGCTTCTGCTGTCTTTTGGGGAACATGAGGGATTGGGGTATGAGGCTTATGATGGCATCAAGGATGGAGGAGAGGAATGCAGAAAATGATGGCTGTGATATTCCTGCCACTCTAGTTGTGATTATTTGGAATGAGCCAGGCAGCAGCATGTGCGATACTGACTTTAGCTTGGCCTGCAGAGTGGTGCTGGTGGAACTCTGTGATGTTGTCTGTAGCCTTATTAAAATCACGTGTAAGAGCTGGACAGTGGACTTCCTCCTTTGAGCCTATAGTAGGTGATGACCTCCTCCTCCCTAAGGTCATTGAGGATAGTCCTCTGCCGGTACGGTATACCCGCTCCCTCTCCTGTGCAGGCTCTGTGGCTGTGGGGCCGTCATTTTCTCAGTGCCCTGAGCTGCAGGAGGAGTAATTCCATGGCATAGTTGAGCTTGCCAGAGTGCTTTGGGGAATGTTCTGTTTATGTACCAGTGCAAAGGTGTCATTTTTACACCTGGGTTTCCGATGCGCAGGACTTTTTATGTATTTTGGAGTATTAGCATCCTTTGCCAGTGATGCATCTCTTTCCCAAATTCTTGTAAATATGGGTGCATCAGTTCTGTGTAGGATTTTAAGTGGGAACACCTACCTTGCATATGATTAACATTACCTTATGCAACCGGTAGTAGCACAGGTAAAAAGTGACGCAGGACAGAGAAAAGTGATGCATTTACTCAAATGTGTCTAATTGTAAATATGGAGCAGTGAATGCACCATCACTGAGTCAAACAAATGACACAGCAGTGGCGCAATATTTCAGAAGTGGAATAAAGCGGTGGTCTATGTCACATGCCGCAACCGTTTTGTGAACTGTAAATTGACTTTCAAAATTGCATATAATCAGTTTAAATGACTCAAGAGCATTACAAGAAATTAATTTTAAGGTGGTATGTTGCACAATTTAATTCCTTACATATTGTACTGAAACAAGTCATGTAAAAGAATGAAAAATTATCCAACCTAATGGCAGGCATAATGTTGCTGTAAAAGTGTTATGCACCCCTTGCAGTCTTTGAACAAAAAATGTTGAAGTACACCAATTATTTGATATTAATCAGTAATATTCAGCTTTGCATCCTACTTGGGAGAGGTAGCATAACATTTAAACAATTGCTGCATACATTGGCCTTTTCTCTTCGTCGCTGCTTCAAGGGAAAATCTATTTTTTTCCTTGACTAGTTCGGATGAGCTAAACTAGATAGAACGTGACCCGTGTTAGGATTTATTCATTTCCTGGTCAGGTATGGACATTGCAGTAGCTGGTTCAATATCACTTCCCTGATGTCCTGACCATGTGCAACTGCCAAACACATTTATTAATCAGCCTTTTAGCTATCGCATTGTGTTTACTTATGACTCTGCACCAGAGGTGCATTTGCAATTATTAGAACAGTAATGCTGCCTCTCACTAATTGCCTAACTAATAGACACTTGAGATTCAGGATTTCTGTTATGATACATATTATACATGCTATCAGCTAACAACCTCCAAATATACAAACATTCGACCTGGAGAACTGATCTAGGGCTAACATTTCACCTATAGATTGATTTTTGATTGAAATATCTAAACAGCTTAGTTAGAACTGCATATTGTATTTTTCCCCAAAAATTGAGCGGTTGGAGTCTGCGTATTCATGCCAGAGCGAGCCATCAGAAATACTAGCAGAATTTCTAGCCAATGGTTAAATGAGGCCTAACCGGCGAACTCTGATACCTCTCTTAGAGGCATTTGCGTTTTCTTCTTTCCTGGCATCATTTGTAGAAGTTCCCAAGCATCAGAGTATGAGGTAACTCACAGGAGAGTGTGTGTTATAGACAGGGGGGGCATGATTCTGGTATGAAGGTAGGAGCCTGCCAGCCTATCAGCACCAGAGAGCTCCTTAAATTACGATGCTGCTCCCCACAGTGCAGGACGCACACAGGAGAGAGAGTGTTGGAGACCGAGGGGGAGAAGAATTCAAGGCCCATGAATCTTGGCGGCAGGGAGGAGCCTGCCTGTGCCTGTAAAGCCCCTTAAATTACAACGCTTCTCCACGCTGTGCAGAGCGCGCTCAGGCATGTGCCCAGGTGAAGGCTGGACCAAGAGTGGGGCAATCCGAGCCCATCCGTGGCTGGATAAAGCTGGGCTGCCCACCCCCTTGTGGCCCCAAGATCGAGTGACTGACAACAGATTTGTTTTAACAAGGAAGGCTTGTTATAACTCTCTTTCTAAAGGCCCACCTGGACTTATATTGTACCTGTAGAAATGGGGAAGACGAAATTAGATCAGCCCAAGAATGGAAGGGACAAGGGCAGCCTTTCCACCCCCCTCAATTACATCTTATTTTTCAACGACTATGTGTGTCATTACTACTGAGTTGGGATTACTTGAGGACCAAATCAGGGATGTTAAAAGATAGATTAAAGAACGTATAATTCGTTCTATAGCCTCCATCACCTCTATCCCCAAAAAGCTATTAGAATGGGAGCTTAATACATCCCTTCAGGCCCTAAAATCAGTACAGTAATATGCACATAATAAATATAAAATAGAAATATAATACATGCAATATAAATATAATTCATCAACAGCGAACATACATCTTGATGGAAAGTAAAGATTCACGCTATAACACATTTTCTTAATTTTAGTGCTTGGTAGATAAAAGAGAAAACTGAGCAGTAAATCGAAGGACAGTGTAGTTTTAAGAATAGAAGGGCTGGTCTGCATTCTGAAAATTTGAAAGCTTTAAGAATTAGTGATCACAACTTTTTTCTGGATGCTTGATGTTAGAAATTGGATTTTTGGTTGGCAGTCAGGATTCCTCCTGTCCAAGCAAGGACCCTCACTCTAGTCGGGGTAAAGGAGAATCACCCTCAGTTAACCCCGCTCACCCCCTTGGCACATGCAAGCAGGCTTAACTTCAGAGTCTAGGTGTAAAGTATTCGTATCAAACACACAGTAACTCAGTGAAAACAGCACAAAATGACACAACACAGGTGTAGATAAATAGATAATATTTATCTAAACATAACAAGACCAAAATGACAAAAAGCCACCATACACAAGTCAAGTTATGAATTAAAAAGCAAAAAGAGTCTTCAATCCTTAGAAAACAGTGCTAACACTGTTAGCATTGAAAAGTACCTCGGTTGCGTCAAAATAACACCGTACGGGTGAGTGTGCGTCAGAAAAGGCCAGCGGTGCGTCGATTTCTCACTCGCAAGCAAGACCGTGAGCCATTCCTCCTCCGGATGGGTTGGCATGCATCGTTTTCCTCTCTGCAGGAGAGTGATGCATCAATCCGGACTGGCACCCTCGGATCTGAGCAGGCTTTGCATTGTTTTTTCATGGCCAGCGATTTTGCTTCGAAAATCCAGTTGCACAGTATCACAAAACCACACTGCATGGGGTTTGCGTTGTTATCAGCCTCCGTTAGCGGGTGTTGCACGTCGTTTCTCCAGCTGCGTTGCAGCGATCTTCCAGCCGCGATGCAGGTGGAGCATAGATTTCAGCTGTGAAGCCAGCGGCATGTCGTTTCTGAGTCACGTCTCAGAAGGTGTGTCTAAAATTTCCCCACACGGCAGTCTGTGTGTGGATTTTCAGTCTTTGGCTGCCAGCTTCACCTTTCAAGGGCCCAGGAACTGGATAGGGCACCGCTTGGCCAAGCAGGAGTCTCAGGAGAGAGTCCAGGTGCTGGCAGTGGAAGTCTTTGATGGCCCTGGAACTTCAACACCAGGAGGCAACCTCAGGTCAAGCCCTTGGAGATTTCTTCACAAGCAGGAATGCACAACAAAGTCCAGTCTTTGTCCCCTTTCACAAGCAGAAGCAGCAACTGCAGGATAGTTCCACAAAGCACAATCACAGGCAGGGCAGCACTTCTCAGCTCTTCAGCTCTTCTCCAGGCAGAGGTTCCTCTTGATGTCCAGAAGTGATCTAATTTTTCAGGGGTTTGGGTGCTCTTCGTTTACCTAATTTGGACTTTGAAGTAGGCCTACTTCAAAGGAAAGTCTCTCTTGTTTGTGAGATCCTGCCTTGCCCAGGCCAGGCCCCAGACACACACCGGGGGTTGCATTGTGTGAGGGCTCGCACAGCCCTTTCAGGTGTAAGTGACCACTCCTCCGCTCCCTCCTTGCACAGATGGCTCATCAGGATATGCAGGCTACACCCCAGCTCCCTCTGTGTCACTGTCTAGAGAGAGGTGCAAACAGCCCAATGGTCAAAATAACTCAGAGAGGGAATCCACAAACAGGCAGAGTCACAGAATGGTTTAAGCAAGAAAATGCCTACTTTCTAAAAGTGGCATTTTCGCACACACAATCTCAAAACCAACTTTATTAAAAGATGTATTTTTAAATTGTGAGTTCAGAGACCCCAAACTCCATATGTCCATCTGCTCCCAAAGGGAATCTACACTTTAATCATATTTAAAGGTAGCCCCCATGTTAACATATGAGAGAGATGGGCCTTACAACAGTAAAAAACGAATTTGGCAGTATTTCACTGTCAGGACATATAAAACACATTAGTATATGTACTACCTTAAACATACACTGCACCCTGCCCATGGGGCTACCTAGGGCCTTCCTTAGTGGTGTCTTACATGTAAGAAAAGGGAATGTTTAGGCCTGGCAAGTGGGTACACTTGCCAAGTCGAATTGGCAGTTTAAAACTGCAAACACAGACACTGCAGTGGCAAGTCTGATCCATGTTTACAGGGTTACTAGTGTGGGTGGCACACCCAGTGCTGCAGGCCCACTAGTAGCATTTGATTTACAGGCCCTGGGAACCTGTAGTGCACTGTACTAGGGACTTACCAATAAATCATATATGCCAATCATGGAAATCCAATTACACATACATTTTACATAGAAGAACTTGCACTTTAGCCCTGGACAGCAGTGGTAAAGTGCCCAGAGTAACAAAAACAGCAAGAAAGAGTCCAGCACCCATCAACAACCTGGGAAACAGAGGAAAAAAGTTAGGGGAGACCACGTCAAGGATGTCAAGTTTAACACTTGATAAAAGGAACAAAAAACATGATGTGCAATGTCGACTGAACAGAGCTCCTGTCACAGCGGTAGGGGGATAGATCCTGTAAAGTGCAACATTTAGCAGGGTACCTAACTTGCAAGGGTTAGAGACTGAATAGGAACCTCACAGAAACAAGCTACTGCAGTTTGTTTATGATAAAATAAAGATACTGTTGAAGGCCATCATGTGTGTGAACTAAGGCCCATATTTATACTTAGTTTGCTCAGAATTTGCGTCATTTTATTTGTTGCTAAATCAGCACAAACTCAACTCCATTTTTATATTTTGACGCTAGACACATCTAGCGTCAAAATGTAGGAGATAACATCATTTTTTTGATGCGTGAAACCACCTTTCATCAATGAGATGCAAGGTAGGCATTGCCGTCCAAAAAATGACTTTAAGCTCCTAGCGCTATATTTATCCACCCGTGCAAAAATGACGCATGGGTGGGAGGTGGACCCAAAAAATAACATTACCCCCAATTTGCACCAAATTTTAATGCCTGGGTCAGACCAGGCATTTAACTGGTTCTGTGCCTTGGACGAGGTGATCTCGTCCAAGGCATCGGTTCCCGGGTGCCTTGGACGAGATCACCTCGTACTGCAACCGGGAACTGGGGGGAGTGCTAGCGCTCCCCCCATGGGCTCACCACCCACCCCGGTCGTGGATGGAAGGGGAAGCCCTTCCCCTTCTATCCCCCCGTGACGTCAGTGCGCATCGCGCGCTGACAATCACAGAGGGCCTCCTCCATGTGATCGAAAGAGAAATGCAAAGCATTTCTCTTTCGGTCACGTGGAGGAGGCTAGAGAGGCTTCAAAGGGAAGGAAAGGAATTTCCTTCCCTTTGAAGTCTCTCTGAGCGTTTCAAAAGCCGGATTGCAAGCAATACGGCTTTTGATACGCCCACTACACACCAGGGATTTTTTTTTTTAAATTGGCATAAGGGAGCAACCCCCTGGGCAAGAGTCGCTCCCGGGGGGGCATTTTTTTTAAGGCATCTGCCTATTGCTATTAGGCCAATCTTCCCCCGGGGGGACTGAAACTTCTAGGCGCCAGGGCTAATTTTTTCTTTGTGTTTTTTTTGTTTGTTTGTTTTTTTAGAGATGGGGAGCGACCCATTAGGCAAGGGTCACTCCCCTGGGGGGGCAAATTTATTTTAGGCCATTTCTGACCCCCCGGGGGCAGATCTGCCGATTTTAGGTCAATCTGCCCCCAAGGGGGCAGAAACCACTAGGCACCAGGGATTTTTTTTTTTGCGCCAATGTCACGCAATGGGAGCGACCCCATAGGCAAGGGTTGCTCCCGGGGGAGGGGTTAGAGGGGGTGCGGGGGGCAAATTTATTTTAGGCTATTTCTGCCTCCCCTGCGGGCAGATCGGCCTATTGTTATTCCCCTAGGTCTCTAGTTTTCAAAAATGCACAGGTTTGGTAGGTTTCCCTAGGTGCCGGCTGAGCTAGAGGCCAAAATCTACAGGTAGGCACTTTGCAAAAAACACCTCTGTTTTCTGTCAAAAATTGTTATGTGTCCACGTTGTGTTTTGGGGCATTTCCTGTCGCGAGCGCTAGGCCTACCGGGAGACTTGGGGGAACACTGGGTGGAAGGAAATTTGTGGCTCCTCTCAGATTCCAGAACTTTCTGTCACCGAAATATGAGGAAAATGTGTTCTTTTATCCAAATTATGAGTTTTGCAAAGGATTCTGTGTAACAGAACCTGGTCAGAGCCCCACAAGTCACCCCATCTTGGATTCCCCTAGGTCTCTAGTTTTAAAAAATGCACAGGTTTGGTAGGTTTCCCTAGGTGGTGGCTGAGCTAGAGGCCAAAATCTACAGGTAGGCACTTTGCAAAAAACACCTCTGTTTTCTGTTAAAAAATGTGATGTGTCCACATTGTGTTTTGGGGCATTTCCTGTTGCGGGCGCTAGGCCTTCCCACACAAGTGAGGTATCATTTTTATCGGGAGACTTTGGGGAACATAGAATAGCAAAACAAGTGTTATCGCCCCTTGTCTTTCTCTGCATTTTTTCCTTCCAAATATAAGAGAGTGTGTAAAAAAGACGTCTATTTGAGAAATGCCCTGTAATTCATATGCTAGTATGGGCACCCCAGAATTCAGAGATGTGCAAATAACCACTGCTCCTCAACACCTTATCTTGTGCCCATTTTGGAAATACAAAGGTTTTCTTGATAGCTATTTTTCACTCTTTATATTTCAGCAAATGAATTGCTGCATACCATGTATAAAATGAAAACCCACTGCAGGGTGCAGCTCATTTATTGGCTCTGTGTACCTAGGGTTCTTGATAAACCTACAAGCCCTATATATCCCCGCCCCGCAACCAGAAGAGTCCAGCAGACGTAACGGTATATTGCTTTAAAAAATCTGACATTGCAGGAAAAAGTTACAGAGTAAAACGTAGAGAAAAATTGCTGATTTTTTCACCTCCATTTCAATATTTATTTTTTTCATTTGTAATTTTCTGTAGGAAACCCTTGTAGGATCTACACAAATTACCCCTTGCTGAATTCAGATTTTTGTCTACTTTTCAGAAAATATTTAAGTTTCTGGGATCCAGCATTAGTTTCACACCCATTTCTGTCAATGACTGGAAGGAGGCTGAAAGCTCCAGAAATCGTAAAAATGGGGTATGTCCCAGTAAAATGCCACATTTGTGTTGACAAATTGGGTTTTCTGATTCCAGTCTGCCTGTTCCTGAAAGCTGGGAAGCTGGTGATTTTAGCACCACAAACCCTTTGTTGATGCCATCTTCAGGGAAAAAAACACAAGCCTTCTTCTGCAGCCACTTTTCCCCATTTTTTAAAAACAAAAGAAATGTTCAATGCATTTTGGCTAATTTCTTGGCCTCCTTCAGGGCAACCCACAAAGTCTTGGTACCTCTAAAATCCCTAGGATGTTGGAAAAAAGGATGCAAATTTGGCTTGGCTAGTTTATGTGGACAAAAAGTTATGAGGGCCTAAGTGAGAACTGCCCCAAATAGCCAAAAAAAAGGCCTGGCACAGGAGGGGGAAAAGGCCTGGCAGCGAAGGGGTTAAATGAGGCCCACACACCACTACTTAAGAAAAACACACAGAAGCAACATTGGCAACCCACAGGACAAGATGGAAGTGTTACTGCTCCAGCTCGGGAGACGACGCAGAGGACAACAACCACAACAGCAACCACCACCACTACTGCAGCAACCACAACCACCACTATGGCATCCACAAAGGCAACACAGAAGACAGGAGAGGATATTCCAGAACACAATCCTCCTTGGCCTCAGGGAACAAGACCTCATTAGGACATACCGTCTCAAACAGCAAGCCTTGCTATGCTTGCTGCACCACATTGATCCACAGATCATAGCCAGCCCGCAGACACCACATAACATACCACCTGTCAAAAAGTTGCTAACTGTCCTGCATATGCTGGCAAGTGGTTCATTCCAGACAACGAGTGCACTGGTTGCTGGTGTGTCACAGCCGTCTTTTTCAGTCTTCCTACAGAATGTATTAGATTCAATCTTCTCCCTGACACCCCGCCACATCTGCTTCCCCAACACCCAGCAAATGTAGCAGGAGATAAAACAGGGCTTTTAGCAATTTCCTGCCTTTCTGCCTGTGCTGGATGCAGTGGACTGCACCCATGTCCGACTTTTCCCACCTGCAGCAATAGAACACCTATAGGGAATCGGAAACATAAGCATTCCATAAATGTACAGGCCATAGTCGACCGTCGTGGACTATTTACGAACATTTTAGCCGAGTATCATGGTAGCGTCAATGACGCCTACATATTCAGGCACAGCAGGATCAAAGAACAGTGGCAGGATGGTAATGGCCTACTTGCGGGTAAGTCAACAAACCTAGCATTATACAAACAACACTCCAACCCTGTAGGACACACAACACATACACAACTCCAAAAACACATGGCAAGGGTAACACAGATGTGCAGGTAACAATACATATGTACTGCAGTACAGCACAATCAGTGCACAGCACAAACACATACATCCACATGTACGTAACACACCCACAACTTGACAGTAACACCACGTGAAGGACAAGTGGAGATATGTACCCTTTGCTAACAGCAGATGTCTACAAAAAACTACAAATGCCACAGTGTGAGAAAGTGCCTCTTTCTAGCCTTGTTACCCCCACTTTTGGCCTGTTTGTGAGTGTATGTCAGGGTGTTTTCACTGTCTCACTGGGATCCTGCTAGCCAGGGCCCAGTGCTCATAGTGAAAACCCTATGTTTCAGTATGTTTGTTATGTGTCGCTGGGACTCTGCTAGTCAGGACCCCAGTGCTCATAAGTTTGTGACCTATATGTATGTGTTCCCTGTGTGATGCCTAACTGTCTCACTGAGGCTCTGCTAACCAGAACCTCAGTGGTTATGCTCTCTCATTTCTTTCCAAATTGTCACTAACAGGCTAGTGACCAATTTCACCAATTTACATTGGCATACTGGAACACCCTTATAATTCCCTAGTATATGGTACTAAGGTACCCCGGGTATTGGGGTTCCAGGAGATCCCTATGGGCTGCAGCATTTCTTGTGCCACCCATAGGGAGATCTGACAATTCTTACACAGGCCTGCCAGTGCAGCCTGAGTGAAATAACATCCACGTTATGTCACAGCCATTTACCACTGCACTTAAGTAACTTATAAGTCACCTATATGTCTAACCTTTACCTGGTAAAGGTTGGGTGCTAAGTTACTTAGTGTGTGGGCACCCTGGCACTAGCCAAGGTGCCCCCACATTAGTCAGGGCAAATTCCCCAGACTTTGTGAGTGCGGGACACCATTACACGCGTGCACTATACATATGTCACGACATATGAATAGCGTCACAATGGTAACTCCGAACATGGCCATGTAACATGTCTAGGGTCATGGAATTGTCACCCCAATGCCAGAGGAGCTCTGGGCACCTCCCAGGGGAGGTGCAGGGGAGTGGTCACTCCCCTTTCCTTTGTCCAGTTTCGCGCAAGAGCAGGGCTGATGGGTCCCTGAACCGGTGTAGACTGGCTTATGCAGAAATGGGCACCATCTGTGCCCATGAAAGCATTTCCAGAGGCTGGGGGAGGCTACTCCTCCCCTGCCTTAACACCTTTTTCCAAAGGGGGAGGGTGTAACACCCTCTCTCTGAGGAAGTCCTCTGTTCTGCCATCCTGGGCCAAGCCTGGCTGGACCCCAGGAGGGCAGAAACCTGTCTGAGGGGTTGGCAGCAGCAGCAGCTGCAGTGAAACCCCTGAAAAGGCAGTTTGGCAGTACCAGGGTCTGTGCTACAGACCCGTGGGATCATGGGATTGTGCCAACTATGCCAGGATGGCATAGAGGGGGCAATTCCATGATCATAGACATGTTACATGGCCATATTGGGAGTTACCATTGTGAAGCTACACATAGGTAGTGACCTATATGTAGTTCACACGTGTAATGGTGTCCCCGCACTCACAAAGTCCGGGGAATTTGCCCTGAACAATGTGGGGGCACCTTGGCTAGTGCCAGGGTGCCCACACACTAAGTAACTTTGCACCTAACCTTTCCCAGGTAAAGGTTAGACATATAGGTGACTTATAAGTTACTTAAGTGCAGTGGTAAATGGCTGTGAAATAACGTGGACGTTATTTCACTCAGGCTGCAGTGGCAGGCCTGTGTAAGAATTGTCAGAGCTCCCTATGGGTGGCAAAAGAAATGCTGCAGCCCATAGGGATCTCCTGGAACCCCAATACCCTGGGTACCTCAGTACCATATACTAGGAAATTATAAGGGTGTTCCAGTATGCCAATGTGAATTCGTGAAATTGGTCAGTAGCCTGTTAGTGACAATTTGGAAAGAAATGAGAGAGCATAACCACTGAGGTTCTGGATAGCAGAGCCTCAGTGAGACAGTTAGTCATAACACAGGTAACACATTCAGGCACACTTATGAGCACTGGGGCCCTGGCTGGCAGGGTCCCAGTGACACATACAACTAAAACAACATATATACAGTGAAAAATGGGGGGTAACATGCCAGGCAAGATGGTACTTTCCTACACAACCCCCCCCCAAACGAAGGACAACTAGTCATTACCTGATGGGTCTTCATTTTCTAAGTGGAAATATCTGGAGAGTCCATCTGTATTGGAGTGGGTACTCCCAGGTCTATGTTCCACTGTATAGTCCATTCCCTGTAGGGATATGGACCATCTCAACAATTTAGGATTTTCACCTTTCATTTGTTTTAGCCAAAGTAGAGGTTTGTGGTCTGTCTGAACAATGAAGTGAGTGCCAAACAGGTATGGCCTCAACTTCTTCAGTGCCCAGACCACAGCAAAGGCCTCCCTCTCTATGGCAGACCAACGCTTTTCTCTAGGGGTCAACCTCCTACTAATAAAAGCAACAGGTTGATCCTGGCCCTCAGAATTAAGTTGTGATAGGACTGCCCCTACTCCTAATTCAGATGCATCAGTTTGGACATACAATTATTTAGAGTAACAAGGGCTTTTCAGGACAGGTGCAGAGCACATGGCCTGCTTTAGCTCCTCAAAAGCTTTCTGACAGTTTGCTGTCCATAATACCTTTTTAGGCATTTTCTTTGAAGTGAGGTCATTAAGAGGGGCTGCAATGGAGCCATAGTTCTTTATGAACCTCCTATAGTACCCAGTGAGGCCTACAAATGCTCTCACTTGAGTCTGAGTAGTAGGGGGAACCCAATCTAAAATAGTTTGGATTTTCCCCTGTAGTGGTGCAATCTGTTCCCCACCAACTATGTGTCCCAGATAAACCACCTTCCCCTGCTCTATCTGGCACTTTGAAGCCTTGATAGTGAGGCCTGCCTTTTGCAGGGCCTCTAAAACTTTCCATAGGTGGACCAGGTGATTATCCCAGCTGGAGCTAAAGACAGCTATATCGTCCAGATATGCTGCACTAAAAGCTTCCAGCCCTTGCAGGACTGTGTTCACCAACCTCTGAAAAGTGGCAGGTGCATTTTTCAATCCAAAAGGCATTACTGTGAATTGGTAATGGCCTCCAATGGTTGAAAATGCAGTTTTAGCTTTTGCATCTTCTGATAATTTGATCTGCCAATACCCTGCAGTCAAGTCAAAAGTGCTTAGATACTTGGCAGATGCCAGTGTATCTATGAGCTCATCTGCCCTGGGTATAGGGTGAGCATCAGTTTTGGTTACCTGGTTGAGACCTCTGTAGTCAACACAAAACCGCATTTCCTTCTTTCCATCTTTGGAATGGGGTTTTGGTACAAGTACCACAGGAGAAGCCCATGGACTTTCAGAGTGCTCAACCACTCCCAGTTCTAACATTTTCTGCACCTCTTGCTTTATGCAGTCTCTGACATGGTCGGGCTGCCTATAGATCTTACTTTTGACAGGCAAGCTGTCTCCAGTATCTATAGTGTGCTCACACCAAGAAGTGGTACCTGGCACAGTAGAGAAGAGTTCAGAAAACTGACCCAGGAGATTTATGCAGTGGTCTTTCTGCTCAGCCGAAACACAATCAGCTAGTACAACACCTTCCACTAGAGCATCTTGTTCTGTGGAAGAGAAGAGATCAGGGAGAGGGTCACTCTCTTCTTCCTGTCCCTCATCAGTTGCCATGAGCAGGGTGAGATCAGCCCTGTCATAGTAGGGTTTCAGGCGATTGACATGAAGCACCCTAAGGGGACTCCTGGCAGTGCCTAAGTCAACTAAGTAGGTGACTTCACCCTTTTTCTCAACAATTGTGTGGGGTCCACTCCATTTATCTTGGAGTGCTCTTGGGTCCACAGGCTCCAAGATCCACACTTTCTGCCCTGGTTGGTACTGAACCAAAACAGCCTTCTGATCATGCCATTGCTTCTGGAGCTCTTGGCTGGCCTGAAGGTTTTTACTGGCCTTTTTCATGTACTCAGCCATCCTTGATCTGAGGCCAAGTACATAGTCCACTATGTCTTGCTTTGGAGCTTTTAAAGGTTGTTCCCAACCCTCCTTAACAAGTGTTAGGGGACCTATCACAGGGTGACCAAATAGGAGTTCAAATGGGCTGAAGCCCACTCCTTTCTGGGGTACCTCCCTCTAAGCAAAAAGGAGGCATGGTAAAAGGATATCCCATCTCCTGCGGAGTTTTTCAGGGAGTCCCATAATCATGCCTTTGAGAGTTTTGTTAAATCTCTCCACCAGTCCATTTGTTTGTGGATGATAGGGTGTAGTGAACTTGTATGTCACACCACACTCCTTCCACATGGCCTTTAAGTAAGCAGACATGAAATTGCTTCCTCTGTCTGATACCACCTCTTTTGGGAAGCCCACCCTGGAAAAGATTCCCAGGAGGGCCTTTGCCACTGCAGGAGCTGTAGTAGTCCTTAGAGGAATTGCTTCAGGATATCTGGTGGCAGGGTCCACTACCACCAAGATAAACCTATTGCCTGAAGCAGTAGGAGGGTCAAGGGGGCCAACTATGTCAACCCCTACCCTTTCAAAGGGAACCCCAACCACAGGCAGTGGAATAAGGGGTGCCTTTGGAGTGCCACCTGTCTTGCCACTGGCTTGACAGGTTTCACAGGACTTACAAAATTCCTTTGTGTCCTCTGACATTCTAGGCCAATGAAACAAGGGAACAAGCCTGTCCCAAGTTTTCATTTGCCCCAAATGTCCAGCTAAGGGAATGTCGTGAGCAAGAGTTAGGAGGAACTTTCTGTACTCCTGAGGAATCACCAATCTCCTGGCAGCTCCAGGTTTTGGATCCCTTGCTTCAGTGTACAAGAGGTTGTCCTCCCAGTAAACTCTGTGAGAGTCACTGACTTCCCCATTTGCTTGTTTGACAGCTTGCTGTCTTAGACCCTCTAGTGTGGGACAGGGCTGCTGTGCCACACTCAGCTCCTTCCTGGCAGCCCCCCCTTCACCCAAAAGCTCAGCAGTGTCTGCTTCCAGCTCCTCTGGTGTAGGTTCTGCACAGGGTGGAAATTCTTCTTCCTCAGAACAAGAATCCACTGTAGAGGGAGGGATAGTAGGTAGTGCTTTACTTCTACTAGCCCTAGCTTTAGGGAGCACTTGGTCCATTCTTCCAGGATCCAAGTCACCCTGTCCTTTTTGCTTTTTGGCCTGAACCCTGGTCAAAGCAAAAATATGCCCTGAAAAGCCCAGCATTGCTGCATGAGCCTCCAACTCCACTTCTGCCCAAGCTGATGTCTCTAAATCATTTCCTAATAGACAGTCTACAGGTAAATCTGAGGCAACCACAACTTTCTTTGGGCCAGTAACACCCCCCATTTGAGATTCACAACAGCCATGGGGTGGCTAAGGGTGTTGTTATGAGCATCGGTTACTTGGTACTGGTGACCAAGTAGGTGTTGTTCAGGGTGGACCAGTTTCTCTATTACCATTGTAACACTGGCACCTGTGTCCCTGTAGGCCTGAACCTCAACACCATTTATTAGGGGTAGTTGCTTGTACTTATCCATGTTAAGGGGACAAGCAACGAAGGTGGCTAAATCAATAGCCCCCTCAGAGACTAACACAGCCTCTGTGGTCTCCCTAATCAGACCAACCCCAACTAAGTTACCAATAGTGAGCCCAGCTACTCCCTTGGATTGGCTATTAGAAGGTTTGCTCCCACCACCACTGCTATTAGTAGGGACACTAGGTGTAGCAGTAGGGGTTGTAGTGGTAGGAGGCTTGGTGCTTTTCTTTGGACAACTGGGATCTGTTGTCCAATGGCCTTTTATTTTACATAAATAGCACCATGGTTTCTTTTCTTTGTTTTGATTAGAAGAGGATTTGGGCCCACCACCCCCACCAGAGTGTTTTTGTGGGCCTGATGAAGACTCATTTTTAGATTTGTCCCCACCCTTGTCAGAAGACTTGCCATCATTCTTCTTATTGCCATCTTTGTCACCCCCTGTATGAACTTTTCTGTTCACCCTTGTTCTGACCCATTTGTCTGCCTTCTTTCCCAATTCTTGGGGAGAGGTCAGATCAGAGTCCACCAGGTACTGGTGCAACAAATCAGACACACAATTATTAAGAATATGCTCTCTCAGGATCAAGTTATACAGGCCTTCATAATCAGTAACTTTACTGCCATGTAACCACCCCTCCAAGGCCTTCACTTAATGGTCAACAAAGTCTACCCAGTCTTGTGAAGACTCCTTTTTGGTCTCTCTGAACTTCATCCTGTACTGTTCAGTGGTTAAGCCATAACCATCCAGGAGTGCATTCTTAAGAACTGTAAAATTATTGGCATCACTTTCTTTCACAGTAAGGAGCCTATCCCTGCCCTTTCCACTAAATGATAGCCATAGGATAGCAGCCCACTGCCTTTGAGGGACATCCTGTACAACACAGGCCCTCTCAAGTGCAGCAAACCACTTGTTAATGTCATCCCCCTCCTTATAAGGGGGAACTATCTTATGCAGATTCCTAGAATCATGCTCTCTTGCAGGATGACTATGGGGAATACTGCTGCTGCCACCATGGGTTTCTAAACCCAATTTCTGTCTTTCTCTTTCCTCTTCTAAGGACTGTCTATCCAAATCCAGCTGTTGCTTCTTGAGGTTCAGTCTGGTTTGTTCCACTCTCAGTCTATTGAGCTCCCTTTCTAACACTCTGTCATCAGGGTGGGTGGGTGGGACATGCCTTGAAACAGAAGTATGGTGAGAATGAACAGAAGGAGACCTGTCCCTAACAGAAGGCATCCTTACAGCTTGGTTAACAGAAACATCACTTCTACTATGATGAGAAGGAATACTTTTGCTATGATGTGAGACAACACTATCAGTATGGTGTGACTCTACATCAGTACCAACTATGCTAAGTTGTCTGATAATGGGCAGGCTAGGAAGTTTCTTTTCTGAATCTTTTTCTAGGGGTGTCCCAGGATCAGATTGGGAACCATTAGCTACTTTTTCAACAGAAGTGGCACATCTGGCCTTATCCTGTTCGACAAGCATGTTAATTAACAGTTCTCTAGAAGGATTCTTCCCTACACTTAAACCTCTTTCTATGCAGAGACTCCTTGCTCCTTTCCAGCTAAGGTGATCATAAGCAAGTTTGGACAGATCAACAGTTTGGCCTGTGCCAGACATTTTAGAAAGTGTTCAAGTGATAGAAAAAGTGAAAAAAAGTTTTTCAGAACTTTTGGAAAGACAGAAAAAAAACTTTTTAAACTTTTTAAGAACTTTTAGAAAGTTTAGAGGTACTTTTCAGCACTTAGAAAAGAAGTAAAAAGAGGAAATGCAAAACTTTTTGGTTAGGTGTACATACACTGAACTTGTTTTGTATATTTTTCTCTTATGAAAAGTACAGTGACAAAAGTGGTAAGTAGTTGCAAAGTACTTATCCCGTCGTTACTTCCAATGTAGGAGGCTGGACTGGCTTGCAGTGAGTACCAAGGGGTACTTACACCTTGCACCAGGCCCAGGTATCCCTTATTAGTGTATAGGGGTGTCTAGCAGCTTAGGCTGATAGAAAAGGTAGCTTAGCAGAACAGCTTAGGCTGAACTTGGAGACGAGTGAACCTCCTACAGTACCACTAGTGTCACTTGCACAATATCATAAGAAAACACAATACACAGATATACAAAAAATAAAGGTACTTTATTTTTATGACAATATGCCAAAGTATCTCAGTGAGTACCCTCAGTATGAGGATAGCAAATATACACAAGATATATGTACACAATACCAAAAATATGCAGTATAGTCTTAGAAAACAGTGCAAACAATGTATAGTTACAATAGGATGCAATGGGGACACATAGGGATATGGGCAACACAAACCATATACTCCAAAAGTGGAATGCGAACCACGAATGGACCCCAAACCTATGTGACCTTGTAGAGGGTCGCTGGGACTGTAAGAAAACAGTGAGGGTTAGAAAAATAGCCCACCCCAAGACCCTGAAAAGTGAGTGCAAAGTGCACTAAAGTTCCCAAAAAAGCACAGAAGTCGTGATAGGGGAATTCTGCAGGAAAGACACAGACCAGCAATGCAACAACGATGGATTTCCAAACGAGGGTACCTGTGGAACAAGGGGACCAAGTCCAAAAGTCACAAGCAAGTCGGAGATGGGCAGATGCCCAGGAAATGCCAGCTGTGGGTGCACAGAAGCTGCTACTGAACAGTAGAAGCTGAGGATTCTGCAGGAACGACAAGGGCTAGAGACTTCCCCTTTAGAGGATGGATCCCCCACGCCGTGGAGAGTCGTGCAGAAGTGTTTTCCTGAAGAAAGACCGCCAACAAGCCTTGCTAGCTGCAAATCGTGCGGTTAGGGTTTTTTCCAAATTGTCACTAACATGCTAGTGACCAATTTCACCAATTTACATTGGCATACTGGAACACCCTTATAATTCCCTAGTATATGGTACTAAGGTACCCAGGGTATTGGGGTTCCAGGAGATCCCTATGGGCTGCAGCATTTCTTGTGCCACCCATAGGGAGATCTGACAATTCTTACACAGGCCTGCCAGTGCAGCCTGAGTGAAATAACGTCCACATTATTTCACAGCCATTTACCACTGCACTTAAGTAACTTATAAGTCAACTATGGCCCTCATTCTGACCTTGGCGGGCGGCGGAGGCCGCCCGCCAAAGTCCCGCCGTCAGGTTACCGTTCCGCGGTCGAAAGACCGCGGCGGTAATTCTGACTTTCCCGCTGGGCTGGCGGGCGGTCGCCTTCAGGCCGCCCGCCAGCCCAGCGGGAAAGAGGCTTCCACGATGAAGCCGGCTCGGAATCGAGCCGGCGGAGTGGAAGCTGTGCGACGGGTGCAGTTGCACCCGTCGCGTATTTCACTGTCTGCGCAGCAGACATTGAACTACATTTAGGGGCCCTCTTACGGGGGCCCCTGCAATGCCCATGCCAGTGGCATGGGCACTGCAGGGGCCCCCAGGGGCCCCGCGACCCCCCCTACCGCCATCCGGATCCCGGCGGTCGGACCGCCGGGATCTGGATGGCGGTAGGGGGGGTCGGAATCCCCTCGGCGGCGCAGCAAGCTGCGCCGCCTTGGAGGATTCAATGGGGCGGCGGTACACTGGCGGGAGACCGCCAGTGTTGCCGGTCCGACCGCGGCTTTACCGCCGCGGTCGGAATCCCCATTGGAGCACCGCCGGCCTGTCGGCGGTGCTCCCGCGGTCCTCCGCCCTGGCGGTCTTTGACCGCCAGGGTCAGAATGACCGCCTATATGTCTAACCTTTACCTGGTAAAGGTTGGGTGCTAAGTTACTTAGTGTGTGGGCACCCTGGCACTAGCCAAGGTGCCCCCACATCGTTCAGGGCAAATTCCCCAGACTTTGTGAGTGCGGGGACACCATTACACGCATGCACCATACATATGTCACGACATATGTATAGCGTCACAATGGTAACTCCGAACAAGGCCATGTAACATGTCTAGGATCATGGAATTGTCATTGGGGAGACAATTCCATGATCCCCCGAGTCTCTAGCTGAGACCCGGGTACTGCCAAACTACTTTTCCCGGGGTTTCACTGCAGCTGCTGCTGCTGCCAACCCCTCAGACAGGTTTCTGCCCTCCTGGGGTCCAGCCAGGCTTGGCCCAGGAAGGCAGAACAAAGGACTTCCTCAGAGAGAGGGTGTTACACCCTCTCCCTTTGGAAAAAGGTGTCAGGGCTGGGGAGGAGTAGCCTCCCCAAGCCTCTGGAAATGCTTTGATGGGCACAGATGGTGCCCATCTCTGCATAAGCCAGTCTGCACCGGTTCAGGGATCCCTCAGCCCTGCTCTGGCGCGAAACTGGACAAAGGAAATGGGAGTGACCACTCCCCTGACCTGCACCTCCCCTGGGAGGTGCCCAGAGCTCCTCCAGTGTGTTCCAGACCTCTGCCATCTTGGAAACAGAGGTGCTGCTGGCACACTGGAATGCTCTGAGTGGCCAGTGCCAGCAGGTGGCGTCAGAGACTCCTTCTGATAGGCTCCTTCAGGTGTTGCTAGCCTATCCTCTCTCCTAGGTAGCCAAACCTCCTTTTCTGGCTATTTAGGGTCTCTGCTTTGGGGAATTCCATAGATAACGAATGCAAGAGCTCATCAGAGTTCCTCTGCATCTCTCTCTTCACCTTCTGCCAAGGAATCGACTGCTGACCGCGCTGGAAGCCTGCAAAACTGCAACAAAGTAGCAAAGACGACTACTGCGACCTTGTAACGCTGATCCTGCCGCCTTCTCGACTGTTTTCTTGGTGGTGCATGCTGTGGGGGTAGTCTGCCTCCTCTCTGCACTAGAAGCTCAGAAGAAATCTCCCGTGGGTCGACTGAATTTTCCCCCTGCAACCGCAGGCACCAAAGAACTGCATCACCGGTCCCCTGGGTCTCCTCTCAGCACGACGAGCGAGGTCCCTTGAATTCAGCAACTCTGTCCAAGGGACTCCCACAGTCCAGTGACTCTTCAGTCCAAGTTTGGTGGAGGTAAGTCCTTGCCTCCCCACGCTAGATTGCATTGCTGGGAACCGCGTGTTTTGCAGCTACTCCGGCTCCTGTGCACTCTTCCAGGATTTCCTTTGTGCACAGCCAAGCCTGGGTCCCCGGCACTCTAACCTGCATTGCACAACCTCCTGAGTTGTCCTCCGGCTTCGTGGGACCCTCTTGTGCAACTTCAGGTGAGCTCCGGTTCACTCCACTTCGTAGTGCCTTTTCTGGCACTTCTGCGGGTGCTGCTTGCTTCCGAGTGGACTTTTTGTCTTGCTGGATGCCCCTTCTGTCTCCTCACGCAATTGGCGACATCCTGGTCCCTCCTGGGCCACAGCAGCATCCAAAAACCCTAACCATGACCCTTGCAGCTAGCAAGGCTTGTTTGCGGTATTTTTGCACGAAAACACCTCTGCATGACTTTTCACGACGTGGGACATCCCTTCTCCAAAGGGGAGGTTTCTAGCCCTTGTCGTTCTTGCAGAATCTACAGCTTCTACCATCCAGTGGCAGCTTCTTTGCACCCATAGCTGGCATTTCCTGGGCATCTGCCCACTCCCGACTTGATCGTGACTTTTGGACTTGGTCCCCTTGTTCCACAGGTACTCTCGTCTGGAAATCCATTGTTGTTGCATTGCTGGTGTTGGTCTTTCCTGCAGATTTCCCCTATCACGACTTCTGTGCTCTTTGGGGAACTTAGGTGCAATTTGCACCCACTTTTCAGGGTCTTGGGATGGGCTATTTTTCTAACCCTCACTGTTTTCTTACAGTCCCAGCGACCCTCTACAAGGTCACATAGGTTTGGGGTCCATTCGTGGTTCGCATTCCACTTCTAGAGTATATGGTTTGTGTTGCCCCTATCCCTATGTGCCCCCATTGCATTCTATTGTGACTATACATTGTTTGCACTGTTTTCTATTGCTATTACTGCATATTTTGGTATTGTGTACATATATCTTGTCTATATGTGCTAGCCTCATACTGAGGGTACTCACTGAGATACTTTGGCATATTGTCATAAAAATAAAGTACCTTTATTTTTAGTATAACTGTGTATTGTGTTTTCTTATGATATTGTGCAAGTGACACTAGTGGTACTGTAGGAGCTTCACTCGTCTCCTAGTTCAGCCTAAGCTGCTCTGCTAAGCAACCTTTTCTATCAGCCTAAGCTGCTAGACACCCCTCTACACTAATAAGGGATACCTGGGCCTGGTGCAAGGTGTAAGTACCCCTTGGTACTCACTACAAGCCAGTCCAGCCTCCTACACACAGGCTGGCTACTAACTACACTTCATACACACATTACACCAAACAAAGAATAGCACAGCAATTGAATGGCGTAAATCATGGTCATGTAACAAAAGTTACACTAGGCACAAACCCCTTAAATCATGCCATGCAAGTCTCTGCCAGAACATACATCAAATGCCAGACAAGTGGTGCCAATACCAACTACATCTCATCAACACGTACCTGACTTACTTGTAGTGTGCATATATATATGCCTGATGCATTGGGTCACACACATAGAAATACAAAATTAATGGCCATCACATAACATGTGCCAGATTTGTGAGAAGTGGCACCACACCTACTATAGTGCCGCCTCACATGCAGCACTTACTAACCCACAAAACCATCATGTCTGTACCGTAAACAATAGATGGCCCACCATGTGGCAGAGACACTGTTAGACAGTGCATATCATGGATGCTATAGTGGGACCCTTTAGGAGTATTTAGGACATCACTGACCTTGCATGCACCATGGTAAGGTACACATTAACAATGTAGCTGAGCGCCATCCCATAGCCTGCACTGTGCATGTGTTGACAGTATAAATAATGAATCATGTAATGGAAAATAGGAGAGACACAGGTAGTAATGTTGATCATCCAGAAACAATAGGAACCACAACCTTGGACACCTGATGGCTGGCAGGAACATCAGCTGCCACTCAATATCACTAAAGGATACATGTAAGAGCCCCTAGTGCCATTGTCATGGCCTACACTGTATGTATAAGTTGGCGGATGACCACTCTTTTGTGATTTGAAGCCATATTGTAAATAGGGCCCCCTCCCACACAGCACTTTGAGTGGAGGGTCATGAATTGTGTCTCACCGTAGGTATGTCACCACAAGATACATATGTAACTGTCACCTAAAACCTGAGGCAGTGCCAATATCAAACACCACCCCAGGGGTGGTGCTTGGAGGTTGCAATAAGGAAAAAGACTGTTATTTTACCTCATGTGAATGTGCCATCTATGCAGGCTGCATACTGCTGCACACACAAAAAGAGCTAATTGCCCATGAAAATAGTATATGTATAGGAAGGTGTCCCTTCCTATGCAGATTTATCCACCTCCACAGGGCAGCCAGTCATGCACCCTGGTGCAAGGTTAGCACGGCTGCATATTTGACACCAGCAAAGGGGACAACAAAGGGTTGCCTTGTAACATATTGCACATGGTGCATTCCTGCACAGTGAAAATCGTGCAGCACAGCGCTGCCGATTTTGGAGCTGTCTTGTACACTGTCACTTTCTCATTAAACTGGGCCTAAGTGTTGCACTTCATCTGTACTGACACATGTCAAAATGGCTCAGATGTCCAGGCTCTCTAGGGCCACCATCTTGTCACTACAGGGTTATACAGCTGTGGGTGATGACCCCATTTGCAAACCCGAATACAGCAGCAGAGCATGCCTATAATGAGGGACATTGTCAGACACACAATGTGGCGGAAAGGACATTTGGCATCCTGAAATCCAGATTCAGGTGCCTGGACCTGACAGGAGGCAGCCTCCTTTATGCCCCACAGATTGTGTGTAAAATAATCCTCATATGTGCCATCCTGCACAACATATGTGTGTGAATTAACATGCCATTGTACGACCAGGTTGCTGACCTGCCTGAGGAGGAGGAGGAGGAGGAGGATAGTGCTGATGATATGGAGGGGGAACAGCACAACGCAGCTGCTGGGGTACACCGGAGACAACATATTGTTGGCAATTTTTCTCCATAAGAACCATTGAAATCACAATGTTAAATTTGTAAATAAACAGTTCACATTTACAACAAATCCTGCTTTGATCTATTCAATCCCCTCTGCATATACCATAGGAATGTGACGCTAACCTCAGGGAGCATGTAACAATTACTAAACTGACAAGTAATGTAGCAATATCATATGTGATGTTAGATTGTACTGCCATCATCACACACATGACTTACAGCCGTTCCACTGGTATGTGACAACTGAAGGACACAATCCATGCACCACTACATAATTTGTGCATTCACATTGCCAACTTGCTAATTAATATCCCATTACATCCAACTACATCATGTCTTCTAAGATATATGCAAGGGGCCTACAGATGAGGTAGGGGATGTAAAAGAAATTAAATTAAGTTATGTTGGAACTGAACAACTCAGTGTGAGAGCTGCAATGGCTGCATGAAACATGTGTGATGAGGGGAGACTTCATTGGTAACTATAGTCATCATAATTTGCCCCGGGATGTTAACCAATGGAAGAAGTTGAGCCTGCGCAGTCTATCCATGGTAATCTGTCCTTCCACTGGCATGGGGCACAACATTGACACATGGGAAACATGACCTCACTCATTGCACAGACAAGTATGGAGCTAGGGCTGCAGGTCCACAATACGAAAACAACAACCATTGGTAAACGCAATGAGTTAAATCAAAAGTTTGTGATCAAACCATATTCTGGGTGGAATGTAGGCAGAGTGCGTCATGCACACTATGCACCAAAGACGTACACATATCAGACAAATATACTGTCTTCACACAGGTCTCCAGGAACTCCAAATCTAAATATGTAGACAGATGTCAGGTTATATGTCCTAGGTAGCAATAGTTCATCGATCATCAACAATGCTTGATTTGTGTATGCAGCTTTAAATAGTATGCTCTGTATGACATCACACATCACATACCAAAACACAACACACAATCACAATTCAGAACAATTGCATGGTACTGAATGCCAAACATATGTGGACACACTGTTGTCACACATACATATATATGTACGACGCACAGATAATTGCATGTGTTTGACTTCGTAACATACACATTGGTGGAACCGACTAATCAAACCCTTACCACATTGCTGCATGGACTTCCACATGTGGCCATACCCCATATACCACATTGCAGCACAGCCCAGGTCATATGTATGTGAATCACATTGCATCCAAGGACAAGCAAAAAACCTCACAATCAGGAAATGAGGCAAAAGAATATGACGCAAATGCTTTAAAACATCGTCAAACATTAAGAAAATGACACATGGGCCCTTAGCGTGAATTCTACCTTCACACTCCTCTTAATGCAGCCCTCTGTAAAATCGACGTATAACCACCATGCGTCAATGTAAACAACGCAAGTGCATTATGCATCTAAAATAAACCATGCATATGCCAAATGTGTCAAATAAAAATAAGCGTAACTGAAAAACGGGACGCACACACCCAGGAAGTGATGTAATAGGAAATCCTGTCTGAGTATTGGAGTTGGTGGTTGATTGTTGGTTGTGATTGGAAGGTTGTGGTGGCCCTTGTGTTGTGTTCTGTTGAATTTTGTGTGCATTTTGGCCTAGAAGTTGTGATTTTATGTAGTTTTTGTCCAGTTTTTGTATATGTACTGTGGGGCGTCTGTCCGGGGTTGTTAGTTAGTTGGGATAGTTGGGCTAAGTGAGTGGGATTAAGTTTTCTTTTATTTTCTATAATAACTTATTGGGGTCAACTCTGAACATCAGCTGAGATGTCTGGCAAGGGGAGGATGTCCAGAATGTCTGCAAATGAGCTTGATGGGTTTATTTGGCTGGCTATACACTACCTGCAAATGATGCTGGAAATGGGTGGCCAGATGATCGTCGGTTACCGGACAGAGGCCAGGCGGCTGTGGTGGGGCAAGGTGCTCCACCACCTGAGATGTATTTACCAAACAGGCCGGAATGACCACCAGCTGAGGCATCGCTGGGCAGGTCTGAAGCCAGGAAGCAGGATCTGCTAGATCACCTGGGGATCAAGGTCAGTGGAAATGTTGGTAAGTCTCCCATTGACATACCCTTGACTAGTCACTGCTTTTGAATGACAGTAGCAGATAAGTTGGAGTGATGCATGTAATGCTTGTGGACAGGTTGTATGCAACCGGTATGAAGAGTATCTGCACCAGTACAGGCCTTGAGTTCACATGTCCAACAATGATATCAATGCAGGTCAGGTGTCTGAAGGCATACATTTCAGAGCCCATGGCGTCACCTGTGCACCAACATGGGGTCATGTACGAAACGCCAAGGCACCACCACCCTTCCATTTTCCTAGGATTGTTTCAACAAACTATCGAAATGCATGCATAGAGCAACTTTGTCAACATTTCACACACATGACCGCTGCCCCAGCCATTATGTTTGCAAAGAGGGTCTACCCGCCTGGATGGGCAATGAATATGGTGCATTTGATTCCATGAGACAACTTTGCCACATCAGTCATGAAATAATCAATGCATGATCATTGCAGACTTTCAATTGAGCTTCATTACAAAGCGCCTCAGGGTGCCTTGCAGGACAAGATTAAGTACTTGAGTTGTAAGTCTTGCAAAGCTCCAGGTTAGTGTCATGTATTAACTACACAACTCCTCCTTATACCACGTTGCACCATTTTGTATAGGCGGACCACACATGGTGTTGTCATGATGTGTGCTAAGGGGCATACATCATGTGGGGCAGCAATGGGGGCCGGATTCATGAGAGGCTAGCACCGCCCTTGCATCATTGTGTGACGCATTAGCAGCACAAAATCTACCTCAAACACATGATTTGTAATTTAGCGTCTGAAAAAGACACAAAGGCGGTGTTCACTTTTCACTAGTCAAGTCCTTGGTGCTGCACTACTGTTGTCCTATTGGCCCCTTTGTGTCATTAGGCAAGGCCATGTAAGGAAGATTGAACATGAATTGGGATGAGAATACTGGCAGTTCCATGTTCTAGATCATGTTCTGTCACAGACAGCCTCTACAGCCCCCATACCACACACATATGCAGAGTCTGTTCCACTGGCCTCCAACTCCACACTGACAATATGACACTGCACTGCATCAGCTACATCTCTGCCACATCACTCACTAACCTGCAACTCCAGATGCATCCTATGACCACAGATCAAGTGGGTCTGTGTTGAACTTTATGTCTATGCCCATGTAGTTCTCCCTCACTGGATTGACAATTGTGTACACTGGCAACAATGGCAGGTCAACCACTATTTGCAATACATACATGTCACAATGCAGTCAATGTGCAGGTAGAGAAAGCAACTGCAAATGAGTCTACAGCCATAGCAATTCCTTAAGCGTCTGCCTTGTGATGGCACACATATTTAATTGTTCATTGCAGGCTGTGTAATGCAAATTCCCAACACCTTGCAATACCCACACAATCCCAGTGTAGTAGTGTGTCTGTGAGCTATGATGGTTACATAGTTGTTTCCTACATCTGTTGCAGGCAGAAATGCCATGGGTGTGACAATTGTCCTGCCACTGCTACAACCATAGCATGGCCCCCAGATGGAAAATACATGATCAACAGACTCATTTGGCAATGGAGGTGTTGTTCCCACAGACACCTGCATGACAATTTCACATATAAAGGTTGCAGGTAGTAGCACCACAAGAGTCTCTGGCTCAGTGCTAGTGTTCGGAAGTGTGGCTCTTTATCACCTGAGTGTCTGTGTCATTGTGTGATCCTAGTGGTATGTCTGTTGCACTGATTTCCACTAGGATAACTAGCTCACTCCTTTTAAGTAGTTCACACTGAAATTTGTTTTCCACTCACAGTGACTATGATTTGACACTGAGCATGGTTTACCATTCATGTCTTACAGGTGGACCAGCCCCCTATCTGATTGGTGAAGTAGCGCGTTTTGAAGACCCAGATATATCCAGTAAGTGTGATAATGTGTGTCCTGTGAAGTAATCCAGTGTTTGGTGTTAGTGAGTCATGTGTGTTGAATACAATGCCAGATGTGATAAACTGTCCACTGTTCAGCTATCATAGTAGGCTGGATGATGACATCATAATCCCATTTTGAAGAGCTCCAAGCACCACTGGTGATCACGTCTTGTGAGGCTTGTGGTGCGCAATGGCCAGCATCGTGTATACACCGTAGTGACAAGCTACATGTAGGGCCATATGTAACTACGAATGACAGAGTGCAACGCTGTGAGAAAATTGGCAATGGTGCACTCCATCATTTCACAACTCAGGGATGCACCATATTTAATCGTATACAGTGCACCCCTGTGTTGCCCCCTGTGTTGTTGCTAAATTTGCTGCCAAGCCCCTCTGAAGCCACCCTTGTGCCACAGTGCATGGATCACTGTGTTGAAGGAGGCTTAGTTGTTGTGCAGGAGGGACACCCTTTTGCACAGAATAGTATCTCCATATGTGATTTGCTCTTACTCTGCATGTTGCAGAGTGCAGCACGCGTAGAAAGAGCAACAAACAAGGGGCATGCCAACTTTTCTCCTCATTGCACCCTGCTAACGCCACCACTGGCATGGGCTTAGCCACATTCGCTCTGACTGAGGTGTGAGTAGACTTCAATGTCTGTGGTAGTGTGATAAGCTGCAATGGGTGTTGCTGTGGCACAACCACAGCAAGGCCCATTACACTTAAAAGCAATCCCAGATTAACAGAGTTACTCACACCAGAGTGAGTGCCACATTCAGCATTCCCCCCATGGGGGGGGGGGGGGGGCTTAGCAATGTGCAACAAGGATGAATACTCGCATGTATCCTCCAATTGGTATCTTTCAATGACTGATGCATGAGGTAGCACACATCTATTGTATGTCCTCCTTCTCAGTTACTGCAATGTGTTGGAAGGTGTACCTTCTGGCACATGATCAAACTCCTCCTCAACGCAGCCATCTATGCACAAAGGGGTAAGGCTTCCTGGATTAACATATGTTAGCAATATGTGCCCAGGCATAGGTGACAACACAGGGGTGCACCATATTGATTCTCATTTGGTGTATCCCTATACTGTCATGAAGGTGGAGGACTGGGCTGGCAATTGACCCGACAGCATGGTGCTCCATCTTTTGCACTCATGTATGTTTCTCTTTTTGTGGAATGTCATAGGCTTGCATGCAGGTCAAGGCCAAAGGTATGATGGCATGGAACTGTGTGTGAAAAGAATAGTAGTGGCAGATCCCATAGTGATGGGTGTCTACACCTGGACACATACACGTAGATGTGATTGACCAATGGAGACCAGCTCCTAGTTGGCAACCCTCCTAACATAAGGTCCACTCCTTGACTCCTTGTATGAGTGGTCAGGTCTTGGTGGATGACCAGGACTGTTGAGATGATGGATAGCATAGCCATCCCCCCTTAGGCCCAGGGGAAGAGGAATACCAAATTTGCAGGTAGATGTGATGTTCACAGTATAGGTGACAGTCCTTTTGATCACGCTTGCATGTGGACCCATCAGATCTGACCCCTTATGGTTACCTGCAGCATCCCATCCTCCTAATGGAATGTCCAAGTTACTGGTGATGAGTGGTTGGAAATAGACACAGATGATGAGGAAATTTGGGCCTGATCAATGTAAAGTTAGCGCCGCCTTTGCATAATTTTTTCACACAAAAACGGTTCACACTTACCAAATTTTAGTTCATTTTGTAGGTTTGTGTCGCTTTAGCATCAAAAATATGATGCAAAAGCAGTTGTGACATTACATTTATCAGTACACTGTGAGCATGATGTTTGGGGTGTGAATGCATGGAGTGCTGTGTGTGTAAGCCTTGTGTAAGGGGTGGTGGCTGAGGGGTCCTGGGCAGAGTGCTGCATGTATGGTGGTCAATGTCTGTGCATAAGGGGATGGGAGGGATATGGTGGGCCATGAGTGTAACAGGCCGGACGGTATGGCTGATACCTTTTTCTATGTATCTTTCTATGCAGGTCAGCACCCATCAGACAAAGGGTAGTTAGCGTGCCATTGCCAAGGACGTGCGGACCCTGGGGGTCTTTGACAGGCAGAGCGCCCACTGTCTCAAACGGTGGGAGGACCTGCGCCGTTGGGCAAGGAAGGCGGCAGAAGCCCAGCTGGTGATGATCTCCCAAAAAGGAAGGGGTGCCCGTCGAACCCTGACCCCCCTGATGTTCGGCATACTGGTGGTGGCCTATCCAGATTTGGATGGGCGCTTGAAGACATCACAGCAGCCACAAGGGGGTGAGTACAGTTTCAAAATCAGCAAATTGCACTTGGTGGCGTGTTATCTGGGTGGGGGATGTGGGCCTGTGGGTGCCCCTAGGCCAGGACGAACATGGAAGGGTAGGTGCCATGTTGGGCAGGGTCTGATGACCTCCAGCCCAAAACATGCCAGTGGGCATCTACTACTGGGCAGGGTGCTGTGGGTTTCAGGTGTGCTGCTATTGGCATTGGGCATTGTACTCCATCGCCTGGTGACTAGAATTGTAACTGGTAGTGCATGGCCTAGTGCATGGGGCTGTTCCCTGTGTGCTGTGTACGCCAACGGTGGTGTTGTTGCTGGCATTGACGAAGTGTATCCTCTGTCTCTTCCACCCCCTTTTTGTTTTGTCACCCTGTCCTTATGTGCATTAGCATCATCAGGCAGAGGAGCAGAGGCACCGGCGACGGAGGGAGCTGCATCCCACATGGGCCATGAGACCGAATCCACTGACGGTGAGTGGGACATAGGGCGAGGGGAGCACCATGGCAGAGACTGGAGGGGACAGTTCGGACAGTGACGCCTCCTCTGATGGTAGTTCCCTGGTGGTGGCGGACAGCTCCGTGGCCACCCCCACTACAGGTAAAACCGCCACCCCTGTACCAGCACCGCCCTCCCAGCAGCCCCTAAGCGTGTTTCCCATGCCCGCTCACCCAGGAGGGTGGGCATCTCCTTCGCACCAGGCACCTCAGGCCCTGCCCCAGTCAGCCCTGCTGCCCTCAGAGTCTATTGACCTAACAAGATCAATCTCTGTTGGGCAGTCAACCATAGTGAATGCCATCCAGGGTCTGGCAGGGCATTTGCAACAAATAAATGCATTCCTGGAGGGCATTCACTCTGGCGTGGCGGGCCAACAGAGATCATTCCAGGCTCTGGCCTCCTCCCTGATGGCAGCCATTGTTCTTGTCTCTAGCCTCCCCCCTCCAACTTCCTCTACCCAGTCCCATTCCCCCAACCCCAACCTATCCCAAGCACACCATCAGACCAGCTTGCACCCAAAACAACACACAGAAGTGGCTCAGGAAAACACAAGCACCACACTTCATCCCACAGGCACTCACACAAGCACCATCCAGATGCAGACACACCAACATCCACTACCTCCACTGTGTCCCCCTCCTCCTCGTCGTTCACCTCCCTCCCAGTAGCGTCTCCACACACACCCGCATGCACTACATCCTCATCCACTACCCCCATCACCATCATGCCTATCACTACACACCGCTCACTGGTAGTCACCAACCCCACATCCATGCACATGTCCCCTGTGTCCTCTCCCACTGTGCCTGTGCCCCCCCCTCCTCAAAAAGTACACAAACGCAAGCACTCAGACACCCAGCAGCCATCCACCTCACAACAGCATCCAGCCCATGCACCTGCACCCAAACACAGCGAACAGACACCTATTACCACCACTCCCTCCACTCCCAAACCTTCACCCTCTTCCATCCCCAGTGTCCCTAAAAAGCTTTTCCTCTCCACCCTTCACCTATTTCCTCCCCCCCAGTCCATCACTTCAGGCAAGGGTGGTCAGGACCCAGGCTAGCACCTCAGCCACCCAGTCCCCAGCCACTGTAGTTTCTGCAGCTACTGCAGTTGTGTGAGGCTCCAAGGAGACACCCGTCAGCACAGCCAGTGTGCCTGCACCAGCTGCCAAGGGCAAAAAGGGAGCACCAGCTGGCAAAGCCAAAAAGGGAGCACCAGTTGGCAAAGGCAAGGAGGTACCACTAGCTGGCAAAGACAAAGAGGCACCACCAGCTGGCAAAGGCAAGGAGGCACTACCAGCTGGCAAAGGCAAGAAGGGGCCACCAGCTGCCAAGGGCAAGATTGGACCACCAGCTGCCAAGGGCAATGACAAAGGCACAGACTCCGCAGGCAGGATGGATATGGAGCCTGGAGCTGGAGCTGTATCTGAGCAAACAACACCAGCCATGGTACTTCTGCCATCTGAGGCTGCAGGGGATGTGCTGGAGCCTCCCCCCACCACAGGCAGCACCGCTGCCAGCACAGCCACCTGCACCACCCCAAGCACCACCACCAGTACTGCCACCAGCACCGCCACCAGCACCACTGGCAGCAGCAGCAGCCCCAGTGGGCAGCCGTCCGAGGCTGCAGGGGAAGGGCTGGAGCCTCCCCCCACCACTGGCAGCACCTCCATCAGCCCCACCACTGCCACCACTGAGCAGCCGTCACCGCCGGCGGGCAGTGTGTAGTCGTGCCTCCATGGGCTGTAGTGGGTCCTGGCCCCTGCAAATCCTGTAGGTGTGACACCCAGGTGAGAGACTGTGACCTTGCACTCCCCAAGATCTGCATCACAGGGCACAAAGCCCCCTCCAGAACCAGTGGAAATAGGCATCCACTCACCCCCTCCTTGCCAGGATGAAGCACACTGGGCACAAAGCCCCCTGAAGAACCAGTGGAAGAAGGCATCCACTTACCCCCTGCTTGCCAGGATGAAGCACACTGGGCACAAAGCCCCCTCCAGAACCAGTGGAAGAAGCCATCCACCTGAGAGACTGTGGCTTTGCAATCCCCAGGACCAAGCAGTGGGCACACCACCCACTAGAGAGACTGTGGCTTTGCACTCCCCAGGACCAAGCAGTGGGCAGACCACCCACTAGAGAGACTGTGGCTTTGCACTGCCCAGGACAGAGTGATGGGCATGTGGCCCCCTCCAGGAGCAGTGGCATTGTAGCATCTTCCGGCTGAGGTGCCCACCATTCCCTTCCCCCTGAGGTGCCTGTGTATTTTCGATCTGATGCCCCAGCAGTGTTCTCTCCGTATTGAGGCAGGAGTCAAGTGGGGCCTTGGCCTATGTGATATGGCCTTGTGGCCCACGGACATTATGGACTGGGCAGTGTCCCTCCATTTACATATATATGTAGATACTGTTTTGTGTTTTGAGGACGTATTTCTAGAACTTTATATTATTACACTCACTTTAATCAATTCCTTTTGTCCTTGCATTATTCCTGAGGAGTACGGGGTTGATATATAATGTTACTGCATCTGTTTCTGTGTATGGTGTTGGGGTGGGGGTGTTGCGTGTGTGTGTCACTCTCTTTTTCCTCCCCCCTCCCTTGTGTGCTGGGGGAGGTACTCACTGTGGTCATCTTCGCCGCCGTTGGTATTCCTGGTGAAGGAGGAGGTAAACCAGCATGGGTAACACCTGTAGTTTGGGCTCCATGGCATCGTGGTTCTTCCGCGAGTGTCCAGAGGTGAGTCGTTTCCCTTCTTTGTACTGTTTCTCCTGTGCTTTTGATGGCGTTCGTACCGCCCCGGAAAAGCTGGCGGACAGTGGGCGTAACCTTGTCTTCTGCCTGGCTGTTGGCGGTTATCGGCGTGGTGCTTGTTGCTACCGCCGTGGCAGTCAGTGTGTTAAAGTGGCTGTCTGTCTGAGCGGTTTCCGCCGTGGTCATAATTCCATTTTTTTTACCACTGGCCTGTTGTCGGTATTACCGCTGCTTTTTCACTGACCGCCAGGGTTGTAATGAGGGCCCATGTGTTGTATTCGTGTGGTTATTTCCCCATTCCTATGTGTCTCACATGGTTGTGTCAGAGTAGTTGTGGGCTCAGCCTGTATGTGTTGTGACCTACAGATTGCAATCTGTAGTACATATTTTCTCTAGTGGCACAGTTCTGATCAGCCTCGAAATGTGTGGCTCTATACTACGCCAGTTTAGTTACACTGGGTAGAGGCATGCTTCCTGTAATAGAGGACCAATCTGCAATTCCCCCAGCGGCTGCCCAGATTACTTTTCCCTGCATCCAGAAAGGCATCTTTACTTCATAAAGGAGTAGTGGCTGCCTTATGAGGATGTGTTGTTTATATGCGGGGTGGTGGTGCTTCCGGAACATGTCTGGGTAATGTTGCAAAAGGTTGCATTTAATTGTGTGCTGTAAGATGTACATGTGTTTTGGCAATGGGACAAGGCAGTTGTAAGGTATATCTGCAAGGGACACCACCATGACATAACTCCAGAATTGGTATTGACTGACTTCCTAGTCTCTGATGTTGTGGTCGTGTTGGTACAGTTTGTTTGACTATATGCAAGGGATGTTGTGATAACACAACCAGAGGCACAGTAATTGGACATGTCTTCCAACCTATGTGCCGCATATGAACATGTAAGGATGTAGCCCTGGTGATTAACACATATCCAGGTTGTGTATGTGTTGTGGTGCATGGCACAACCAAGGCGTGTGTACATGTGTTGCAATTTGATTTATGTGCAATGCATCCCTCTGTTCTCCTTTTACATTCATTCAGTGTGTACTATGTGTCTCCCCCTTCTTGCACTTGACAATTTTGCATTAATTTCCCTCACACAACTCACCCTGCATTTGTGGTGTTTCCTGGTAGTCTGCGCTGTCCTGTCCTGCGATTCCAGTGACCAGTTCCTCTGGGATGACCGCTGCAACCATCTCCTCCATCTCATCCATGTCCTCTTGTGGTGCTGAACTTCCACCTCCAGTTTGCAGTGCTAACTTCCTGTCCCTTGCCATTTTCTCCTTTGTCCTTCGCTTTCAATCATGCCAGCCTTTCTTGCACCCAGTTATGGTTCTCCTCACCTGTGCTACACTGTTAATCTTGTCAACTATCTGCTGCCATATTGCCTCTTTTCTGCCAATTTTAAATTAGGAGGTGACAAATAGTTGTTGCTGGTGCTCCATCACCTTTCTCACAAGGATTTCATGCTCTCCTGCACTAAAACAACACTTGTGTTTTTTCTTCTCCCTCCCCTGGGACGTGTGTGTCCTCCTGACTGGTTCCTGATTGAATGGGGTTACCCTGCGATCCCTCCTGGCTTGCTGGTTCCATTTTGCCTCTGCATTAGCATCTGAAGTTGACACTAATGCAGTTTAAAATGGTGCATATTCATTTTGCAACATATTTACGTGCCATAAAACAGATTAGAGTCATTTTTGCAACATTAACGTCATTTTGCCTTACGACAAGGCGCAAAGGTTAACATCAACATTTTTTACTCTAACCTGTTTTTGGCACTGTTGTGCATCATAGTATAAATATGATACTGAGATGGCGCTAGCCAGTGCTAAACCTTTTGACGCAAAATTGTGTTTGCGCAGTTTTGCATCAAAAAGTATAAATACAGGCCGACGTTGTGAGAACGCACCAATGGCTTTCTATTGTCAGAGGTAACTCTGCACTTCGTGGCATTGTCAGAAAAGAGTTGTTTTAGATTACATTTAGCTACTCTGTGACACAACTCAGGAGTGGCAAATAGACTCAGTTGACTAATCTTCTCACAGGCTGTTTTCACATAAGCCAGCCTCAGAATATCTAGGGCAGATTGGAGACAATGACAATCCTTTATGATTAACTTACTATGAAAGGTCGTCTCCCTTACCCAGATGGTGTGCCACAATAGGAAGGGAGATAATTTAATTCTATCCTCTACATAGAAGATACCCAATTCAGCATGCCAAATGGCATTAGCACAACTATGTGGAGCCACTTGTAAGTTCTTCAGAAAGTTGCTTTGTATTTGCCTTAGGGTAACTGCATTGATCATACTCCAGATGCCCACCCGATAAGTTGCAATGGACCACACATTTACTGCCATAAATCATGGAGACCTTCTTAAATGGTTTGGACCTCAGCTTTTTGCAAAAACCTTGCAGACCATTAATAGATTTCTCAAAAGGCTATCCGATTTGATAGCATTGGTTTCCACTTATATATGTCATCAAATAGAATTCCTAGGTAATAAAAGGATGTGGCCATGACCTTAGTATTGTTAATAAAATGAGAGGGGTTTTTGGCTGGTCTTTCCCCACAGATCTTCGTAAACTTGTACCATCATTTACCTTAAAGCCTAAGTCATTCATAAAAATATTAAAATTGGCAATTAAAATTTGAAGTCCTCTCCCTGTCCTATCTACTGAAACTGCATCGTCTTCATACAATAAAATGGAGAGCAGACACATTGGGGCATGCCCTTTGAACTCGTCTTCAAAAACTTTTCAACTCCATTGATGTATAAAGAGAATAAAAATAGGGGCAAAACACATCCTCGCTACACTTCCCTCTTTACCAAAAAAGTACCCTTACATTTCCCATCCTTGCCAAAATGGTCACAAGAAAAGGGTCTCATTGTAAACTGCCTTATGAAGGATATTATACCCTGCTTGAATCCCAAATCACTTCTGGTGGTCTATAATTTAGAATGCAGTCAAAGTCTGTTGTGAGGTCCATAAAGGGAAAAGATAAAGACCCATTTTGGACTATGATACACTTACTAATGACTAGACTAAGGTTTAGGCATTGGTCAACAGTACTCAGACCCTTCTTGAAGCTGTATTGGGTATCAGTTAAGATGTTGTATTCGGCCACCCACTCCTCCAGCCTGTGTACTAGGATACATCCCATGACTTTAGCTGTTGTGTCTAAAAGGGATATGGACCTATAAGTCTTTGGCTGGGACATATTCTCTTTTTTTTAAAAAGGGATCTATGACAGATCTATTCCAAGTGGCTGGATGGCGAACCCTGGCTAGAGCATTAAATATGTCAAATAGCGGAGGGGCGTGGCCGAGGCGTCAAGATGGCGGACACACTTCTGTAGTGCTCCAGACCCCTCCATCATCCGCCTCTAACTGACACACCATCCAACCATCCAGCCCCATCGGATGACCCTCTTGGCTCTGTGGCCTCTTTGAAATACTGTCACCACTCCCCCTGTGGGGGCGAGGGGTCTTTCGGGGCGATTTTGCAGGCCCCGGGACCCGGGCCGGAGGGACCCCAAAATGGCAGAGGACTGCTGAGGCCGCGTTCCGGGGCCTTCGGAGGAGAGACGAGCGGCGGTGACTACTCGCCACGGATCGGCAGCAGGGCCTGGAATTGGGGCCGGGGGCCCGCATCATCTGGGGTGACCCCGTGGCTTGGGGGCGCTAGACCTTCCCCCCCCCCTACAGCCGGACCGGAGGTGAACCGGTGCTCCTCAGGGGACTTCTCCCCCGCCTGGATGGGCGCTGCGGACGTGCCACCTGATGCGCCCTGGGACCCGGTCGGGCGCGCAGCCCCTCCGGGGGTGTCCCCGGGGTAGCCCTCGCATCCTGGAGGAACATCGTGGGGACCGGAGCCCTCCTTCTCTCCCCCCCCCTCCTGCGGGACGTGACATCGAGGGGGGCACCCGTCGAGGGACAAGCGGTGAGTCCCGGGCCGGCCCGGCCAGCAATAACCAAGGCCAGAGCCGCTAAGGACGCCGGCTCACGCTGGCCCCTGCCTGTGCCGAGGCCAGAGACTGTCATCCAGGGACCATTGAGCCGGAATCCTTCTTCCCTCCCCCTTCCCGCTTTTGAGAAGTGGCATCGGTGGGAAGGGCCCGTTGAGGGGCAAACAGAGGGTCCCCCGCTGGCCTGACCGGTGGTACACGAGGCCGTAACAACAGGAGGCAGTGACACATAAAACGGGCCCGGGAGGAAGATCGGGGCCTGGCCTACTGCCTGGAACTACTTTGGGCCTGGTGGCTGCTGAGGGGGGACAGCTGAGACCACCTCCTCCACCTTCTTTTCGACACACCGCTAGAACCTGGGTCCTACATCCCGGGAAAGCTTGGGGCCAAGGCCGAAGCCAGAGACAACGGGTGGGCAAAAGTCGGAGCCACCTTAGAGAGACAGCCTTAGAGCCTGCTAAATTTCACGGAGGAGCCCCACAAAAACACACCGCACACCCAGATATTGAAACCTCAAACCAGGGCCACGCCGGACTCATCATGGGAAAAGACAGACCAGCACGACAAACGACGGCCCAGACCCGCATAGACCAGTTCACCACGGGTGCTGCCGGGCCCCGGTCGGAAGACCGGACCCCGGGTGGAGGCAACGAACATCAGGTGGCATCCGGGGACTTGGCAACAATACTCCAGGCAATCCAGGCTTCCCAAGCAGCCGTTGAATCTAAAATTGGGGAAGTTAGAGTGGACGTGGCCCTGGTCAGACAAGACCTCCGCAATGCCACTGCTCGCATCACAGAGGCCGAATCTAGGATCTCCACGGTAGAAGACGATGTAGCCGCCCTCAAAGCCCAGGTTTCCGCGCTGACAGCTCGTACCTCAGAGTTGCATAGGAGAGCCGAAGACGCTGAGAATAGGTCAAGACGAAACAACCTTCGCCTGCTGGGCCTTCCTGAAAACACAGCAGAAACATCTCTTGTCCAATACCTAGAGGACTGGCTCCGCTCCTGGATCCCCACCGACCATCTCACACCATGGTTCGCTGTTGAACGAGCCCACAGGGCCCTACAGGTTAAACCCCCGCCGGGTGCCTCACCCAGGTCAGTGATACTACGCCTCTTTAACTTCAGAGACAGGGATGTGATTCTACAAGAGGCACGTACAAAAGGAGACCTCACCTGAAACGGGGCTAGGGTCCTTCTATTCCCGGACTACACGCGAGAAGTTCAACAACAACGCCGCTCATTCACGGAGGTGAAACAAAAATTGAAAGCCATGGCTATCCAATATTGACTCCTGTTCCCAGCGCGACTCCGTGTGGTCTATCACAACCAAACCCAGTTCTTTGACCGTCCGACTGCCGCCTGGACTTGGCTGACAGAGGAGATCCCCCTGGGCCTCTCCGGGGGAGGCGTGCGCCCCTCCGGAGATCCGGGGCTAGACCGGCCCGGGACCCGGCGGCTGGACCGCCGCACAAGATCTTGGCGACGTTGGGCACCAACGGGGTCCCCTGCAAAATCACCGCCGGATCCCACCGGGCAGAACAGTGTGATTTAAACACTGACCACAGCCCTGGGGGCTCCGGAAACAGCCCCGTTTCTGCGGGCGAGAGTCAGGCCCGGCCTGGGCCCCTGGAGGACTCAGACTTGTCGCACAGCCCAGTGCTGTGAAGCCGCCAGTGCCGAGAGACACTTGTAAGGGAGTCCCTAACGGACTAACGGGGCACAGAAGTCAAGACAATCTTATTATTATGTATCACAATTTCAGAATCAATCGGAAAGTGGAGGGGTCCACCAACACTACAGTTACCGCTACCTCATCAGTTTAGAATACACCTCACCAGTTCTAGACGGGAGGTGGTTATATGGGCGACAGATGCTTCTGGGGGGAAGTATGGGGTGGGAAGGGATTTGGGGGGCAAGGGAGTTCAGGCCGAGTTGTACAGGCCACCGGTGCCACGTTTAGGTCACCAACACGTTTAATCTTTAGGTCCAGCAGACAGAGCAAAAATCATAAGGACTCAACTGACTATGGGATAACACACACTCCACAAAGCCAGAGACTAGGCGAGGGCTTTCCCATATTTCGGGGTCCACTGGAGATAGGCCCAAGTGAATATGATGATCACCCTTTAAACACTCACCCCCCATGAGCCAAACACAGGTTATCTCATGGAACGTCAACGGGCTCCTAGATAAAATAAAACGCACCGCCGTACTCACGTACGTACACAGACACAGGCCAGACGTGCTTCTGTTACAAGAAACTCACCTTCAGGGAGACAATTGTCCCTTCCTGGCTCGTAGGGGTTTTGACAGAATTTATCATGCCGGGTTCACCCGTGGCTCTAGGGGAGTGGCTATACTTCTTCATAGATCCTTCCGCATGACAAATATTCGAAGAGATCAACATGGGCGATTCATAGCTATTACAGGGAAAATTGAAGGGAATACAATCAATATGGTCAGCACCTATGTCCCCCCCACTTTGGTTCGGAAAGCCTTAGATGATCTCTCCCAGCTACTTCTAAATCTACCACCAGAGCTCACAATGATAGGAGGAGACTTTAACTCCACCCCAGACCCAACAATGGACGTGACGGATCCAATCTCCGCACATAGACACACAATGGCAACAGGGCTCAGGGGGTGGCTCTCCGCGACGGGGCTCTGTGACGCCTGGCGAATATGGCACCCAAGACGGCGTCAATTTACCCACATGTCAGCCGCTCATGGTTCACAATCCAGGATAGACCTGGTCCTTCTTCCGGGCACTGACTGCGAAGCTCACTCCCACATTGAACTATTGCCGAGGGGAATCTCTGACCACGCCCCACTCTGATTCAGTATAGGTCACACCCAATCCCAGATTCGGCCAATGTGGCGATTAAATGCATGGTACCTCCAAGACCAAGGTTATGTGGAGCAGTTGCGTGAGGAGATAAAAGAATATTTTGAGCTGAACGAAGGGTCGGTGTCATCCACAGGTACTTTGTGGGCGGCGGGTAAGGCGGTGCTAAGAGGAAGGGCCAAACACCTGATACGGATCCAAGAACGTACTCGAACCCAACACATTGAAAAGTTGGAACTAAGAGTCGCAGCCCTGGAAAGTAAGAATGATGTGAGCCCGACAGATAAAATGACAAGACAAATAAGCTTGCTCCGAGAGGAAATAAGAGACCAATCCCTAGAATCGGCTAAATACATATGGAGAGCTAGTACTGCAAAAATCTACGGCTGGGGAGACAAGACCAGTAAAATGCTACATTGGCTGGTATGTCACCACCAGGCCTCCAGGATAGTCCCCGAGGTTCGGGATGGCGAGGGAAACACTGTTCTTCAGCATGCAGAAATTGCAAATGCCTTTGCCACATATCACCAAACTCTTTATCAAGCGTCGGGATGGGTCAATATGAATGTAGCCAGACAGTTACTAGACGAAACCCCCCTCCCGCGGTTGTCAGCGATAGAAGCAAAGGCCCTATATGAACCTGTTGACACAGAAGAAATCCAGATGGCCATTTCGGCCCTGGGCGCGGGGAGAACCTCGGACCCGACGGACTCCCTGCAGAATACTACAAGGTCTTTAGAGAGGAGTTAATACCACACCTGTTGAACCTCTTCACGGAGGAAGATAACAGTGGTGTCTTCCCCAGAGAACTAGATACAGCTACCATTGTCGTGCTACCTAAGTCTCAACCCCCCTCAATACTCTGTGCCGATTACAGTCCAATTTCACTAATCAATACAGAGATAAAGATTTTTTCAACCATCCTTGCCACCCGACTTAAAAAGATCCTTCCTCTACTTATAAACCCAGATCAATGCGGCTTCATGGCCACTCGCAGCACTCGGCATTGCATCCGCCGGTTGCACATAGCATTAGCTGAACGTGGCCGTTTGACCTGAGACCTCGCCCTTTTACTCATTGACTTTGAAAAAGCCTTCAATTCTGTTGATTTGGGTTTTCTCCGGCTGGTACTCCGACGCGCGGGCCTGGGCCCTAGATTCTGCCGCCTGGTTCAGGCACTATACACCAACCCCACTGCCCGGTTGCAGGTCAACGGTTCTCTGTCGTCAACAATAGAGATTCACAGGGGCACACAACAGGGTTGTCCTCTATCCCCCCTTTTATTCACCTTAGCCATTGAGCCTCTGGCGCAGATGGTGAGATCCGACCCAATATATAGCGGCTGGAGATGGAAGCACTCCCAGGAAGACAGAATAGCGCTCTATGTGGACGATATCTTGCTATACATGGAGGAACCTAGTGTAACAGGCCCGAGATGCCTCAGACTACTGGAACGCTATGAAGTAGCGTCAGGTCTGAAAATGAACCCTGCCAAATCCATACTAATTCCGTTGGCACACTCACGAGATTGTTTCGACTGGCAGGAACATATACCATTGCGTCGACTAAGCTTTAAATATCTGGGCATCTGGGTATCACTGCTGCCAGAACTGACCTGGGCTAAAAATTTTACCCCCTTACTGTCACGCATAAAAACGGATCTCCAGAAATGGCAAACTCTACCACTAAACATAATGGGCCGAATAGCTTTATACAAGATGATGATTTTGCCGAGGCTCCTCTACACCTTTCAAAACTTCCCCCTACCCATCCCCGCTCATGGTTTAAGGCCCTTGAAAGAGCTACAGGGTTGTTCTTCTGGAGGGGTACCAGACACCGCGTAGGGGCCCATCACTGCCGAAGAGAGATTTATGATGGAGGCCTGGGTGCCTCAGACCCCTACCTTTACTACTTAGCCTCCCAATTAATAGTGATACACGACTGGTTTAATGCGGGATGGGGAGATCCAGCCTACCGAGTAGAATTGGAGACCCTAGGGTTTCTCCGCCTTCTAGACATAATGTACGGTAACCCCCTGCCCCAAGAGATGGGAGAAGTTACCAAAGTGATTTTCCAGGCATGGCGAGCTGCCCTCAGATACACCCACTGGAATACCACTGTTACACACCAAACACCACTGTGTAGAGGGAAATGGCTAAGCGCAACTGCAGCCCTAGAGGGATTCCGGGAATGGGATCTGGTGGGCATCTCACTGGTTGGTGACGTGTGGGCAGGGGACTCCATGAAATCTTTTCAAGACTTAAGAAGGGATTTTCAACTAGCCCCAACACAATTCTTCCGATATCTACAACTCAGGGATGCTTTAAAAACCCACATACCGACAGCAGGTTCTGTACCAGAATCTAACCCGCTAGAAACCAAACTACTCATGGGAAACCTGGGAGGGAAAGGGGTTTCCCAAATTTATAAAATGCTAGTTATCAATGCCCCTGGAGGCGTGAACCTCATTAGATCTAGATGGGAGGCATGGGTGGGAACCCTAGAAGACACAGAATGGAGGGAAGCACTAATGGCACCCAGGTCCTTAGTAGTGTCGGCCAAGCTCCGCACAGTGCAATTCTATTACTTGCACAGTGCATACTTATCTCCTGCTAGGCTATACCGCGCAGGTCTACGACCCTCGGCCCAATGCCCAAGATGCTTGCTCGAGCCTGCAGATTTTTTCCACATGGTCTGGTCATGTCAAGTGATTCAGTCCAATAGGGAATCAGTGTTTCGAGTGCTGGAGAAAGTCTTAAATGGTGAAATACAAAGAACTGCCAAACTAGTCCTACTGGGCGTGTTGGAGGGCATGAGAGGAACAGGGGCTCACCGAGCACTGGTAGCCACAGCCCTGTTAATAGCTAAAAGGGACATAGCAGCAACATGGATCTCCCCCGAGGGCCCAAAACTCCATAAATGGAAGAAAGGGGTAGACTGGTGTGCGGCCCAAGAAAAGGTGGTCTACGATTCTAGAGGATGTCTCGGAAATTTGAAAAGATATGGGGAAGATGGGTAGACTTGCTATTATAATAGAAGATGGGAACCTGGCCAAGACGGCAGTACTGGAAACAAGGCAATGGTCAAATCCCACAGTTCAAAACTTTGACTTCCCATATGGTATCTATCTGTTTGAAAATCACTAATGTCCTTAACCTCATTTACAATGTTATATGGAACTGTAATTGTGCTCTGCTTGACCTATCACCGTTTTTGGTTTCTTGTTGCTGGTTTATTATTTTCTCAAAACAAACAATAAAACTTGTTTATCAAAAAAAATATATATCAAATAGCAAGGAAGCCACAAATCCAATTTAGCCACAAAAATGTCAAAGAGAACCACATCTAGTCCGTTTTACTTTCAGCCAGTTCCCAACAGACCTCAGCATACTCAAGCATCAGTGGTGTACTAGTGACCTTAAAAAACTCCATTGGAATGCGAGCTAATTAGCCCCCTAGGAGGTCATGAGTAGAATAACTATTGCTAAAATAGTCAACCTACAATTGGGCTCGACTGTGATATCTGCAGAAGGGTCTTTTGGATCACTAAAATAGAGAGCATTAACCACCCGCCACAAGGCTGCACTATCTTTTTGTAAACTAGCCTTGCATGAAGCGTTCCAAGCATCCTCCTTAATCTGCATTTTTTTACAGCCAAGGCAGATTTCTAAACGGCATGTGCTTCCTGATTGCCTCCATGGCCTGAGGTCTAGCATGAAGTGCACTTTGTAGGGCCATACAGGATTTAGTGCAGGTGCTGCCAAACCAGCCACATGGCCTACGTGGGGAAAGTCTACTGGGACAAGTTAAAGACTGCCTAATACACTCCAAAATATCAATGAATTCTAGCCTAATCTCAAAGCGCTTTGCTAGCAAGTCAAGGCAGGTCGCCACCTCATGGTCATTTTGCTACATGATAGAAGAGAGTAGGTTGAAAGTATTTATCTTGTGGCATTTGATGGTAAAACCATTTTTTCTTTCTGGCCTGTTCAGGTTTAAAGCTGACTTTAGGGGGATTTTAGTTAGGACCCCAAACTCCACCTTCAGAGTTAAGGCTGCGTAGTCACTATGGCAGGTGTAATTAGTCACACGATCACTGATAAAGTTACTCAGAGTTTCCAAGACTAATATGTGTTCAATGGTTGAGGTACGTGTATTGCTCATAAAGGTAGGAAGAGGGTTCAAAGATTTGGGCCTCAGATTGATAAACATAATAAGGTTATACTTAAGTAAAAATTAATTCAATGTATTCCCATACAAATCATGTATGAAATGTGTCAGGTCCTCTTCTGCAGTGTTGACAATCATATACTTCCGTGATGGATAGTTTACAGTGGCAGGCGTTAATGTCCCCTACACAAGGGGCCTGATTTAGATGTTGAATGTAATGGTCCTGCCATTGACTTTTCAAAAGGAAACCTTCCTGCTGCCATGACAGTTTGCCCACCATATTTAGATGTCAGTGGGAGCATAGGAGAAAGACTGCAGATGGTCTGCCGCCACCACCAAGAATCTTCTCCTGCATCAATGACTCCACAGGCTAAAGTGGCTGGCAGTTGGACTTCAGCCCCTTTTACTGCCAAGCCAATCACGATGTGCAGTCCCTCTGATGCAATTTTTGCGGCTAAACCTGAGTTGATGGATTGTCAGCTCTACAAACACAAAACTCACAGTTTGAACACTCTCCACATATCCTGTCACCATGAACCTGCTGCTACCAGTTCTCCCATTGCTCCTGGGCCAGGTCCAGGATGGAAATCAACCCCTTCTTTGCCGAAACAATAGTTAAGTCAAGGGCATTCATGGAAGAATGCACCCAAAAGATCTTAAGTATCAATTGTAACTCTATCCCTATTTTGAACCAAACAATCCCATGTTAATGTAGCAATTTACACCCCAATATAATACAGGTGGGTATAAACAGAATGTAGCACAATATTCACTGGTGACCTGCAAACATGTCAGAGTTGCATGAAGGTCTCATTTGTGTGCAATATATCACAATCATAAGATCACATTCAACTAAAAAGTGCCAGGTCATCTGTGAAATGCATATGTGGATATTATTGACACATCATGTATAAAAAAAACACACATGCATTTTCCACTCAGAAAAACAGAAATACATATCATTTTGATGTAAGTGTCCAGTAACCACATAAATGCCTGTACCAAGGTTAATATATAAATATATATATATATATACATATATATATATATATATCACTAATGTACAACACTAATGTATGCATTAAATAAACCAACTAAAACATACAACCTGTGTTTGTTACTGTCACAAATGAGAGTAAATACATGGCTCACAGATATGCAGAAATAACATCAGCAAACAATTAGTAACAATTGAATAATACGGCCAGGACGAAGGTATAGTAAAAATGAAATACTTTAAACAATGATGAGTTTAGTCACTCAATGAAATCTCATAAGCCTATCCAATGTGGAAGATTAATGTCACAGCCCATGTGGGCCACAATGGCTTTCAGGCCCGTCACTTGCCTCCTAAATTCACTGCCAGAATAAACCTCCTATGGAAGGGGCATCTATGGGGCAGAAACAAGGCACCTCAATAATCTTAATGACGGGTGGGTCCTTGGGTTTGGGAGGTGTGGATTTGGTAGGGGTAGTTTGGGGTGTAGAAGAGGTCAGGCCCAGTGCAAACAGAAGTTCTTATTTGGAAAAATGAGGATGGTGGTTGAGAGGGAGTCCAGGTTCAGAGGTAGAGAGAGTGGCTGTGTCTATTGTGCATGTGTCTGTTGAAGGTGAGGATGCTTGAGGGTCTGGTGTATGTGTGATATCTTCAGATTTGTGTTTTTTACTCATTGTTGGGTGGGTGGGTTGTTCCGAGTGCATGTTTGTGTTGAATGTGTTTGTATGTTTTTGTCTGTTGTGGTTGTGGTGTTTGTTGCTGTGGCATCTGTGGGTGTGTTTGTGCATGCATGTGTGGTGGTGGGTGTGATGACTCGAGTGTGCTTGTGGTGTGTTTGGGTGTTGTTGTAGTGGTGGGTATTATGTCTGTGGGTGTGCTTGTGCAAGCATGTGTGGTGTTAGGTATAATGATAGGGGTGTGCTTGTAGTGTGTATGGGTTTTGCTGTAGTGGTAGGTCTGATGTCTGTGGGTAAGCGTGTGTGCCTGTATAGTGTTGGGTGTACCGACTGGGGGTGTGACTGTGGTGGTGGTGGATGTGAAGTCTGCATGTGTGTGTTCGTGCTCATGCTTTTTGATGTGTCTGGATGTTCTGCTTTTGGGTGTTGTTGTGGGTGTGTGCATATGTTTGCATGTGTTTGCATGTGGTTTAGGCAGGGCTGGGTTGAGGGATTTGGGTTTGGAAAGGGGTGGAAGTCATGGCATGAGGTCGGGGTAGGTGGGACCCTGGAATGATAGCTGTAGGCCAGACTGGGCCCCATGAATGCCATCTAGGTAGGCCAGCATCCAGATGTTCTGACCAGCCAGTCCCTGGGTGGCATTCAGCAGTGCAGTCTGACCTACAGCTATCATACTACATACAACAGCCTCCTCAGTCAGCACAGCCTGTAACACTGGGGCAGAGGTGCCTGAAACAAAGGTAATGCTGCCCGTTTTAAGGGGTCGACTACGACCAAGTAGGAAGGAGCAAGAGGAAAGGTGAATATTGGTATGAAGGGGGTGGATGAAGACACAGATGTCACAGCCTCTCCAGAGTCCAACCCACAAGGGACTGGTCTTCATTGGAGGCCTCTGAGGAAGATGTCAAATCACTTGTGGCCTCCTGGCTAATCGTCTCACTCTCTGTGCCACTGGGTCCCTCAGTGCCTGTGGCATCCACAACCGAACCCAGTGGCCGGCTTCATCCCCACCGATGTGGCCGCTGTCACCTTTGTCTTCCCCATTGATGCTGAAAAAAAAGATATAACAGTTATAGTGTATCTGTGAGAATACAATTGGACATCAATGTCCATCACCCAACATCTGCAAAACATTCAGTTATCCCCCATCTTAGCTCCCATATCATGTTTGCCTTTGCCACTTATAAACTTGTAGTCCACACCATAAAAGCAAAGTGTTCTAACAGGGTGAGTAAAAACATAGACCTGGCTAGGTTGCCTTCTCCCAAAACGTAAGTTTTTGGATGGAAATTGTCTGCCCAAAATGGGACACCACAAGATCTATGTGGTATTATCTTCCACATGCAAATGTCCCTTTCAGTATCACATTGCTCTCCATCATCATTTCCTCATCTGGTCAGGACTAAGGATACAAAAGCTAGTCCGTGGGACTAACAACTCTGTCACCAATGTGGGCACATTCCTGTCTGTTGCTTACTATAGAGCTTGACAATGAAATTCATGTTGGCAATCACAGACTGGCTTACATGCACATTTGTGAAGGACTAAGGACTCAGGTCTACCAGCTACTGCCAACACAAAGTATCATAAGTTTGCTGGAAAACTGTTTCAAACATTTGTCATATAAGGAATGATGCCACTGTGCAAAGAATATCAAAACTTTCCGTGCAGATGCACATGCTCACATTGTCATAGCACCAACTTAGCAACGTCAAGTCTGATATCAGCTGCTTCAAAAATATGCAGTTTGCCAGTCACCTGTAATGAAGCCTACATTCAATACACACATTTGTGACATACTGTCACACCTAACCCAATCATGACGTGGGGCATGTTTTATGAAAATGTCCCTAATGTCATTGTGAAAATGCTAGCAGCCCCATTTTTGCATGCATCCATGTGTCTGCCCACAATAGTACTTGCCTTATGAGAAAGAATCTAGTGGCATGCTGCAGCAAACAGCAACACACCACACACAGCAGCAAACAGTGTCTGACCAACTTACACCTCCAGAAATTTGGAAGTGTGTATTCTTTAAAGTTGATGGCATACAACAAAGCTGGAAAGTAAAGAGGTGAAACCGCAACAACATCTACAGACAATGACTTACCCACTTGTTGCTGCTATTGGGCTATCAACTGTCCATCAAATTCCGGGTAAGCCAACACAAGAATGTGGGCCATTAAGTGGGGGTCAGGATGTAGTGCACCTGCCTGGATTTCTGGAAGGATCGCCTGACTTGGCTCTCAGCTGATTTTCTGGTAGCCCGACTCAGGTCCTCCCACCTCTTCAGACAGTGAAGGTTGTGCTACTTGTCGATCCCCAGGGTTTGTACCTTCTTGGCAATGGCCTTTCAGATATCCCGCTTCTCATGGGTGTTGACCTGTATTGGTGTCATAAAAGAACAGGAAAAGACAATTCAGTGTCATTGTTTGGGAGTACTGCTCTGACATCACTGTTCATAAAATTGCCCATACATTTATAAACTAGTTTCTAGATTATGTTGCCATAAAACTGCCATAGGTATTATGGAAATACTGAATTGCAGTGATCTCATGTACAGCATCAATACTTGCTAACTTCTCATGTTACCTTATCAGACCTACAACATCATCTTGGCCAGAGCTATTCAATCAATCCTATTTGTGAGAGCCACCCCTGATCACTCACAATCATTGTGAGCTACTGGGGGCCAAACAACCTGTACACTCTGTGCACATAAACACAATCACAGATACCTTAGCTTCCTGCTTAAACTCCCAAGAGTCAGAACCCATGGTTTACATCACATACAGGGACGGATGGTGTCAGGAGAACTGTTGCCAGCGTTGTTAAGTTCTTCCCTCAGCAAAAACGATTCCCTTTTTCCTTGTACCTACGTTGGTTGCAGCGGCATTCCTCACTCACTGTAGCTTTTGCGGAGGCTGTTCCTAGAAATAGCTTCTTAAGGTTTAACTGCCACTCAAGATGGTGGCCGCAAATCCTTGTGCAGTCAGCTCTCCAGTGTTTCTACCTTAGTCTCGTGCTGCAGCTTCCCTCCAGCTGTTTCTCTCTGGGAGCCCTGCACTTCAACTGTCATCCTGAGGAGAATGAGCAGTGTTTCTGAGGCTCTTCCAGTTTTGAGTAATTAATTATTTTTCTTGTTATGGTGTGCACCCCAGCTACTTTTTCCCTTTTAAAGAAGCTGAATTTTTTCCTTCTTTCAACAACTGGCTAATCGACTTTCTGGGGAGAATTAATTTTGGCTTAACAGAACTTCAAGCAACTGAAGTATGGAATCCTTTTGTATGATTTGCAGACTTGCCAATATATATATGTACATATGTATTCAAGAACTCTTTGCTTTGCAGACGTGTCAGGCTTAGAGACAAACCTCAGTGCTCATACTAATTCATAAAGACTATGATTGAGAAAACTGAATATTGAGAAGAAGCTTTCGTTTCCTGTTAAAGACATTAGTAGTTTGTATATTTGTGAACCCTTGAACTGTTCTCCAGAGAACCTTGGAAACCTCTGATGCATGGAGAAAAGAAGATATTAAGTTAACATTGTTCGCTTAGAGAGAGGCTAGTCTCTCAAAAGATCCAGTTTAGGAGAACGATAGAATTGGGTGAATGTGAATGGCTGAACAATTGAATGCGCAGTAGGAATGTACTTATCTATGATCTTATCAATCGACTGCAGTTCCTTCTTTTAAAGAAATCCCAATAAGAAGAAATGTGCAGCTTTTCAGACACACACACTGAATATCCTATCTTCAAGTGGGAAACACAGGCTGGAACTGGATCTGGAGGTGTTCTCTCTTTTTCTATTCCCAATCCCCTTTCCCCTTAGCAGATGCAGGGTTCAGATAATCAGTTAAAGTCTGAGCATGCATCTGTTGGAGTGAGTTGGGTAAAAGGCATCTGCTCATGTGGAAGTTTGATTTAATGGATAATTTTCTGACAGATGGCAAGAAATGAGGGTTGCTATGTGACAGTGAGAGAAGGGATTTATGGGATGTTTGAACAAGTATGATTTCTAATGGAATAGACTGGGATGTATGATGGTGAGCCAGTGCCATCTGAAGTTCCTGCACCTAAAATAAATCTACCTATATGTAGCTCCATGATAGGTTTAAACCATACAGAGCAAACTGAAACACAATATGTGCTGGAATCCCATGTGACAGTATAGCATCAGACAAATGCAGACTCTCCACATTTTAACTCAACATCATTGTTATTTTAACATTGGCTCTATGTTGTCAGACATACTACTGCTACACTGTCTACTGGCCACTGGTAGTCAGTGGCCTGCAGTTTATGTGATGAAATAGAATTTGTGTGTTACATGGACACACATTACAGATTTTACTGGAAGGTGACTTAACATTGACATGAACAGACATTTCAGACATTGGTCACAAAAATCTGTCCCAGGTATATCATTCTGTCAACTCCAAGCACAACACCACCGACATTACAAGAAACCACGTACCCTGTGAATCAGAATGGAAGAGGTTACTAAGTTAGAAATTCTACAATCTGTTCCTCTGGTGTCCCGTTGAGTGGGCTACGCAGAGACAGAACCTCCCTGGCAAGGAACTCCATCTCCTCAGGGCAGAAGGGCAGATCCCAGTCACCTGCTTTGCCCAGCATCGTGGCTCCCAGAGGTCGGTAACAGCAGCACAAAATGAGGGGATCTTGATGGCTGCAGTATTAGAAGGCATGTGAGTATTTTTTCTCAATGCAGAGAACAAGTACATGACGGTTGTGATCTGTGACAGGGGCGGACACAGCCATTGGCTTCCGTGCATAGCCGCCACACACACTATTCTATGGCAGGACCCGTTGAGGAGGTTTATACCTACTGTACAGTCAACTTCCGCTGCTGGCCGTCAGCTAGCCAATTTCCTGATAGCAAAGTCAGGCAGCTGCTATTTTAGGGTGTGAAACTGCACATTTTACAAATGTTTTTGGATCACCAGCACTCAAAATGTAGACTAGTGCATTTCTAAATGCCAGCTATGAACAATACTTTTCTTGGGAAGACATGACATGATGAAATGTGAACCGTAACTGTCCTTAACAACGATAGTGCCGTGGGGGAAGAACTAACTCAACTGACAGTATTTAAAAACAATAATACAAAAAAAAAATAGGTGCAAATAATACAGTTCAAATGTGCTGTTTGTACATGATGATTGAAAGATCCTAAATATGTATTTTATAATATCTTAGTGAACCAAATATTTGATGTCAATGTGTGTACATGTGTGTACCTTACCCAATTACATTTCTATGGTTACCCAGAATTCTGATGTGTGTTCACATTAAAAGTATGAGGTGACCATTTCAACTGTTTTTTTTCTATTTCATATATACAGATGTCCAAACCCAGCGATGGGTGGGAGGCAACAGCTCCAGGTGTTCTGGCCCTTTCTAGACTTTGCCAATATGGAGGAAAGGGACGTCATGAAGCAATATCATCTGAGTAGGCAATTACCCTGGAATTGTGTCATCAGTTGGAGCCTGACCTACTGCCTCACAATGGGAATCTAACAGCCATTGCACCAATAGTAAAACTCATGGCAGTACTGCATTTTGTCGCCACTGGCACCTTTCAGTACACTGTCCCAACCAACATTTAGTGGTGTGCTCCCTGTTGAAAAATATTAACAGCTACATCCAATTCCCATTTCCACAGGATTTGGCCACCCTGAAGGGAGAACCTTACTGTTAGACCTGACCGTGTTAGGGTGGTCATCTCCCAACTTTTAGCCTGCCTGCCTCCCTTCACTGTTCTGACACTGTTTTTGGTGGTTTTAGGACTCTGCACATTTTATCACTGCTAACCAGTGCTAAAGTACATATGCTCTCTCTCTTAAAACATGGTAACATTGGTTTCTACCCAATTGGCATATTTGATCTACTTGTAAGTCCCTAGTAAAGTGCACTACAGGTGCTCAGGGCCTTTAGATTGAATGCTACTAGTGGGCCTGCAGTACTGGTTGTGCCACCCACATAGGTAGCCCCTTATCCATGTCTTTGGCCTGCCCTTGCATGGCCTGTGTGTGCAGTTTCACTGTCACTTCGACTTGGCATTTAAAAGTACTTGCCAACCCTTAACCTCCCCTTTTTCTATGTATAAGTCACCCCTAAGGTAGGCCCTAGGAAACCCATAGGGCAGGATGCTGTCTAGGTAAAAGACAAGACATATACTTGTGTGTTTTATATGTCCTGACAGTGGAAACTCCTAAATCCATTTTCCACTGCTGTGAGGCCTGCTCCTTTCATAGGCTAGCATTAGGGTTACCCTTTGAAATGGGTAAAAAGGTCATGTTTAGTATGGCCATAATGGTAATACAAAATCCTGCTTAGTGGGGAGGTTGGATTTTATAATACTATTTTAGAAATGCCCTTTTTAGAAAGTGAGCATTCTTCTGCACTTAAAATCGATCTGTGCCTTACAGCCTGTCTCCAATCCACGTCTGGGCTGGGTTGGTTGACAACTCCCTTGTGTATTTCACTCAGACAACCACAAACACAGGATACTCAGTCACACCTGCACTCATCTGCATTATGAATTGGTCTTCCTGGGATTGGAAGGGTGGAGGGACCTGACAATTAAATTTCTAAGACCAGTGGCCTGCTGTCTCACAATGGACTTCCAAATCTTCTAATGGGAAACTGGCAGACAGACACTGAAAGGGGATCTTGTGCACTTCAAAATCACTCTTTGAAGTCTCCCCTACTTCAAAGGCACTTTTGGGTATATAAACTGGGTCCCCGACCTCACCAACTCAGACACTTACTGGGACAGACACTCTGAACCAGATCCTGCAACCTGCCAAGAGGAGCTGCCTGGCTGCCTAAAGGACTTACCTGGACTGCTTTGCTGTGAAGGACTGCAGCCTCGCTGTTGCCCTGCTTCCTTGCTGGCCTTTGGCTCTGCTGAGAAGTGCTCTCCAAGGGCTTGGATTGAGCTTGCCTTCTGTTCCTGAAGTCGGAGAGACAAAAAGACTTCAACTCTTCAAGGAAACTCTCCTTGTGCGGCGAAAATCAACTCACAACCTGCGGAATCAACGCACAGCCTGCCCAATGGTGAAAGAATCACCACATGGCTGAACCAGAACGATGCAGCCCGGCTCCCTGAGTGGAGATCAGCACAGTGTCTGCATTGCAATGGTTGTTCAATGCACGGCCCTGCCGGATCCACGCCTTGCAGAGTCGGAATGACACAGCCCAACTTCCTGCATGAGGAATCAATGCAGCACCTGCCATGTGACAGAAACTCTGATGCTTCACCACACCGGATCAACGCATCACCTGTGACTTTGTCCTGCACCCCCAGGAGTTCGACACATGATCCCCGGGCATCAAAAGGCCCCTCATCGCAGTGAAGATCCAAGAGTGCGCAACGTAAATCGACGCAAAGCAATTGCAGCGTGGGAAGAATCGACTCATCGTCTGTGCCGCATCAGGAAATCTGACGCACACTTTCCTTTTTCCACACATCTCCTCCTCTGCGGTCTTCGTGCATGTAATTTTGACGCATACTAGGTACTTTGTGCACACAAGAGACATTTGTTTATTCTAAAAGACACAAGAGACATTTGTTGATTCAAAAGTGATATTTCAATGGGTGCTTATCAACTCAAGGTCATTTTGACCTTAATTTGCTCAGATAAACATCTTATATTTATCTAAACCTGTGTGGTGTATTTTTGTGGTGTCTTCACTGTGTTTTTTCATGATTTATTGCACAAATACTTAACAAATTCCCTTCTAAGTCAAGCCTGACTGCTCAGTGTCAGAGGATAATTTAGAATGTGTGTGACTTACCCTGACTAGGATTGTGGTCCCTACTTGAACAAGGGTGTATACCTCTGCCAACTAAAGACTCCATTTCTAACACTTACGCTTTGGTGGATTACCACATATGGTTGGAAAAATAGATGGCATGCGTATTGCCTTGGTGTCACCACACAGCAGAGAACAGGTCTACCCCAATAAGAAAAACTTCAGTTCCATAAATATGCAACTTCGGCTTGTTGATAAGTACAACATGACTTGTTGATCTTTTGCCTGAATCCTCTTTTAAGAAGGGGCAATGGTTTGACATGTGACTGATCTGTTGATGTGCTGCTTTGTTGTAGGAGATGCAGCGTATCCTACTGACCGAAGCTATTGGCACCGCTGAAGAATCCAACAACGCCAGGGGATGTCCACTTCAGTGAGGTCCATGGAAGAACACAGAGCCCAGTGGAGTGGGCTTTTGGGCTCCTGAAGGCTAGGTTTAGGCTCCTAGACAAGACGATGGAGCCTTCCTCTAGTCACCCTATAAGGTGTGTCAAATCATTGTTGTCTGCTGCATTCTCCAGAACATCGCCCTGAGGAGAGTCATCTCTATAATTGCAGAGGAGGGAGACTGTAATGATCCCCCGGGTAAGGAGGTTAAAATGCCCTATGAAGATGACTGTGGGAAGAAGGAGTTGACTTACATCAAGATGTGATTGCCCACTCACTTGAGTGTAAGTATCCCTTTACAAATGTTCAGCTCCAATGTTAGTACAACTTCTAGGGCTCTGGAGTACATATCTGTCTGCTATGGTAATTTGTTAGGAATAGTTAGTGCAGGTACGTTCAAAGCAAAGATGTTAGTGGATCAGTTTCCTACATAGGGTTATTTGGTCATTGACATGAGGAACTGTGCTTATGCTAATTATGTGTCCTCATGACTTGTGAAGTGATTTAAATTTAATACGTGGAAAAATTAATTTATCCTTGTTATTTTGTTTCAGGGTCATTTTCCATCCCATCTTCATTTGAACATTTCAATGTTGTGACATTTGCTGTTATATGTTGCTGTTTTGAAATACGAAGCTTACATGTGTTGATCCTGGGACAGATACCCACTTCGGATGGACAAAACTTTTCCAAAGACTATTTGCACTCTGATAGCATGGAAGTACTAAAGATTAAATCTGACATGTTTTATGTGTGATTGTGCCATCAAGGCAATATGTGCCACTTGAGTTGTTCAAACCACATGTGCATTTCAAGCCCTTTCATACTGTTCTCCCTTCTCATTGGCTAAGTCTTAAATTTGTGGACTGCAGAGGTAGCTGTTAATGTGTTTCATCATAGGTGATGAGACTTTTTGTTAACACACCAATGGATTTTAAATGTATCATTACTCAAGATATTGCCACAATGCCCTGTACTGGTCATGCGGCCTCAAATGTTGTCACTGCCATGATGTGGATTAATGGTGTTATTGATCTAGGATTCCTGTTGTGAGGCCAGGATGCATGGCTCCAACTGAGGTCATGCATCAGTGATAGTTTGCCCATTTAAGTTGTTCCCATTGCATGTTCCCTTCACTCCATGGTATCAAGGTAGTAGAGCATATAATTCAGAATGTCATGGATATTGGGTTCAGGAGTGGTTTTTGTAACCCAGACTCCATTTCTATAAGCACCTGTTAGTAACATTAGCATGTTCCACATACATTCTCACTTGATTTTGTTTACATCAACAAACTTGCTGACACTTTTCCTCTTTGTAATTGTAACATTTCTTTTCTAAATGGAGCGTCAGTAGTTTCCACAACATGATGATGGAGGATGGACATGACAAAGGAAATGCAACAAATAATCAAACAAGGGTCTTGTACTCTGTGTCCATTACATTTATTTTGATGATAAATATGTGAATTAAATAAGATGAAATACAGTAGGAAGAGTCTATCATGGTGGGTGGAAATGTGGTAGTGCAGCCATATGAAGTCCAAAATACCACTATCCTCTGAAAACGTAAATATATCCAAGAAACAGTCCACAGAGTTGATGGTGGCCACACAAGGAGGAAAGTAGGTGTGATGTCTCTTGGAGGTGGTAGTATTGGTCTTGCCATCCTCTGCTGCTGCCCCAGATGACCTTCACCTCCGGGAGGAGGGGGGTAAAAGTGCAGGGACTGGAATGGTAGGGACAGGCTGAGCCTGTAGCAGGGCCTCCCTGTCTGTGGCTGGCAGGGCTGTACTTTAGCCAGATGTTGAGGGACCAGAGACAGGGGCAGAAGGACTGGGAAAAGCCCTGCGCATGATGTGATGAATGTCATACATCAACCTAGTCAAGGAGTACAAATTGGAATTGATGTTCTGCATCTTCACATTTTTCACATTTTTCTCCCTCTGCACCTGCTTGATGTCCCAGAACTCATTTAGGACCTGGCCCATCATGTCTTGGGATTGTGGGACTGAATTCAAAACTTGGCCAAGGGTGATCTGGCTAACTAACAACCCAGTGGTCTCCCTAGGCTGGCCCACAGAGGGGTAGGGTTCCCTCCCATGACCCCTTACCCCACTAGCCTGTGCCCTTGAAGCTTGCCACCAAAACACTGCATCTTGGCAGAACTAGAGGCTGAGTTGTTGGTGGCTCAATGGTAGCCACGACTGGGGGGCACAGGATGATTTGGTTCTCGGTACACAGGAAGTGGAAGGATTCTCACACTGTGGTCTTGTTGCAGCTGTGGTGGGAGGGGTAGCTGCGGCCTGGGTTTGACTCACTGGAGCTGTCTGGCAAGACAGACCATATGGATCAGCTTGGTCCTCATCATCCCGACTTGCAGCATTGGAGCCCTCACGGAAGGTTTGCTCCTGGGCTGGAAGAGAGGTGTCTTGGCTAGCAGATTATATTGCACAAGGCCAGGTGGTTGGACCTGTGAAGGATACAGAGGATATGTGTTTAAAATATTGTTTGTGCATTTCATGTGCCTTTGTCTACAAAAGGGCCAACATAAAACCTAGAAAGAGTGAGATTGACTAATTGGGCATTTGTGTTATTTTTATTGTTTTAACCACGTAACCTGATTTACACAGATGACAACTCCAGTGCTGACCTTGTAGATATGTCCTGAAATGCCATAGTGTTTCTTTCCAAACTGTAAGTTACATGTGAAAAGAAAATTGAACAGAATATAATGGTGAGTAGATTTCAGTACTGTACCATTCCAAAGACTAGCAGGCTTCAAAACATTGGCTACAAAATGGTTCATAATGCACATTGCAACTGATTAGTGGGAAGCATGGTTTTATATATATATATATATATATATATATATATATATATATATATATATATATATATATGTACATATATATATATATATATGTATATATATATATATATATATATATATATATATATATATATATATATATATATATAAAGAAAGTTGTCCTCAGAGAAAAGTGCACTCTCTTTAGTCAGGCTTTACACATTTCAGACATCTCCCTCCTTGTTATTTTACTTTGGATTTGCCCACTAGGGTGATTAACTGTGTTTTTATCATTTTGGTTGGCTTCAGCAACCCACTTGAGATATAACAAAAATTTGCAGGACTACCTTTACCAGGATGCACTTTGCAACTCACTTCAGAGGCCCACATGGGCAGAACTGGTATTTAACTGTGTGATCAGGTACCTGCAATTAAATGTGCTGATCTAACCATGCACTCGGCCTGTGAACAAGGACGGAGATGTCTGAAATGCATAACCGGCAGTGCAAAACTGGCAACACAGACATTGCAGTGGCAGGTCTAAGACATGTTTACAGGGCTACTCATGTGGATGGCTCAAACAGTGCTGCATGCCCATTAGTAGCATTTGGTTTTCAGGCTTGGACACTTTAATAAGGATTGACTAGTACATCAAATATGCCAACTATGGAAAAATCAATACAATTTATACAGCAAGCACTTGCACTTTAGCACTGGTTAGCAGTGGTAAAGTGCCCAGAGTATCAAAACCAGCCAAAATAAATTACAGCCCATGATCCAAAAACAGAAGGTCAGAAGCAAAAGGAACAGGGAAACCATGCCAAGAGCTGACAGATGATACTGTACTTGATCATCCTATGGACAGTGAATTTTAACCTGTGTAAAGCTACTGATTCTGTTCAGCATACCACAACACATTTTTGGATATCCTCGGGCATATTTATACACCCTTTGCTCCAAATTTGCATCATTTATTTTTACGCAAATTCAGCACAAAACTAACTCCATATTTATATTTTGACGTTACATACGTCAATATGTCTAATATTTGCACCATGTTTTAGATACGTGAACCTACCTTGCTTTAACAAGATGCAAGGTAGGTGTTCCCATTTAAAAAATGGTGCTATCCCCATAACCCCATATTAATACCCCCATGCTAAAATGACGCATGGGTGGGAGGAGGGGCTAACCATTATTTAACGCCTGGGTCACACCAAGCGTTAGGGGACCTGTGGACCCATTTCCATGGTTAAACAACATGGAGTGGGTCCACAGGTGCCCTCCCTAAGCCTCAGGTAAACCCACACCAGAGGGACACCAGAGGATGGGGGATCCCATCCCAGGTAAGTAGGGTAGGAATTGGTAAGTATTTTAAAAAAAATATTTAAGTGCCGCCGGTGTCCTTAAAATGGGCCCTCCTACATGGCACAGGGTGCAATAACCATGTCCAAGGGTGCCCTTGTCCCCTGTGCTGGCCATTGGGGTGGTGGGCATGACTGCTGTCTTTTATGAGACAGGAGTTTTGTGGTATGGATGGTTTTGCCTCAGGAAATGACGCTAGGCTGGTTAAAGGCATTTTTTGCCTTTAACCAGCTTAGCGTACTTTTTTGGTGCAAAAACCGCAACCCTCCCACCCGGCTAACGTAATTTTCCCAGACCCTAGCCTACCCTTTGCGCCGGCTTGTGGGATTCCATAAGTTTAGCGTCCGGCTGATGCTCTGGAATGACGCAAGCAGGCGCTATACTTTTTGATGCAAAACTGTGTTTGCTCAATTTTGTGTCAAAAAGTAGAAATATGGACCCGCGTATTAAACAGACAATGAATGATGTAAGCATTTTTATCAATTCAATGTAGTTATGAGCAGGTGTCAACAGATACATAAGAACTGCTATTATAATCCATATCATGACATGGTGGCTGACAAATGCACTAGTATTTTCAATGTTTATGTGCAGATAACATTCATTTCACTATTGTTTTTCAGATTCAATAACAGAGCACCATGGTACTTGTAATCGTATGTTGACACCATGGACAATAGTTGTTTGAGAAATAAGTTGCACATTTCACTTTCAAAGACTATCTTAGAGATGAAAACATGTTTGTAACTGGTACATATGTGGATATAATGTGAATAGGGGAAAATACTACTTCAGAATACTATACTCTCCTGTGAAAATGGATGATGATTTGGATCTGTTTTTGTAAGCACAACAACATCCATTGATAAACAGTAATAAACAGAGCCCGTGCAAGGGATAATCCATGGGGAACTACACACAATCTGGCTATCCATATTATATTAAGTTAGAATGAGAGCTAAACCCATGCTGCTGTCAATTTGTATGACACAACCTATTTTGTTTATTATAAATTAGATATATCTGTGTTACTAAGGTTGGTGCAGCATTCTAAAAGTCTACCTTAAGAGCAGGACTCAATTGATGATTAGAGAGACATACATAGGTCTGATTTACCAGTCTGCACTCCACCAGGGATTCCAGTCAAGACTTCAGGATTGAGGATTTGTACAACCTTCTCTTCCCATGGATAGAGTTATAATGGGGGGGGGGAGAGAACTACCACCAGTACTCTAGGCCTCCAGGTGATGCTTGGAGGCCAGTGAATGAACCTTCCCTTGCAGGGTATTCCACCTCTTCATAATCTCCTTCTGTGTGTGCAAGTTGTTGGCTACTGCATTCACCCTGTCAACTATTCTGGTTCACAATTTCCTTTTCTGAGAAATGGTCGTATTTTGGACTTGTGCTCTCCAAACAATTGTGGCTCTACTCTAATGATTTCATTCACCGTGACAGGAAATCACCCTCTGTGAAAAGGGGACGTCTTCTCTCTGCCATTGTTGAAATATATCTAAACAAAACTAGCGCTCACAAAATGAAAGGTACTGTTGGAAATGGCCTTTGTGGAGGTCACCCCCAAATGTTTTGCCTTCCTCCTTCTCTTTTTCTGACCTCATTTTTGCTAGCTTTAGGACTCTGCACACTTTACCACTGCTAATCAGTGATAAAGTGCATATGCTGTATCCTTAAAACATGGTGACATTGGCTCATACCCAATTGGCTTATTTCATTTACTTGTAAGTCCCTAGTCAAGTGCACTACATGTGCCCAGGGTCTGTAAATTAAATGCTACTAGTGAGCTGCAACACTGTTTGTGCCACCCACATAAGTAGCCCCCTAACCATGTCTCAGGCCAGCTTCTCTGCAGTGCATGTGTGTGGAGTTTTACTGCCACTTTGTCTTGGCTTTTAAAAGTACTTGCTAAGCCTTAAACTCCCATTTTTCTGTATATGTCACCCCTAAAGTAGGAACTAGGTAGCCCATAGGGCAGGGTGCTATGTAGGTAAAAGGCAGGACATGAACATGTGTGTTCTATATGTCCTGACAATTAAAACTCCTAAATTCGTTTTACACTGTTGTGAGGCCTGCTCCTTTCATAGGATAGCATTGGGGCTACCCTCATATACTGATTGAGTGGTAGATCCTGATCTGAAAGTAGTAGCCAGGTACTATTTAGAATGGCCAGAATGGTGATAAAAAACCCTGCTTAATGGTGAAGTTGGATTTTATATTACTATTTTAGAAATGCTAGTTTTTTCTGACCTCATTTTTGCTAGCTTTAGGACTCTGCACACTTTACCACTGCTAATCAGTGATAAAGTGCATATGCTGTATCCTTAAAACATGGTGACATTGGCTCATACCCAATTGGCTTATTTCATTTACTTGTAAGTCCCTAGTCAAGTGCACTACATGTGCCCAGGGCCTGTAAATTAAATGCTACTAGTGAGCTGCAACACTGTTTGTGCCACCCACATAAGTAGCCCCCTAACCATGTCTCAGGCCAGCTTCTCTGCAGTGCATGTGTGTGGAGTTTTACTGCCACTTTGTCTTGGCTTTTAAAAGTACTTGCTAAGCCTTAAACTCCCCTTTTTCTGTATATGTCACCCCTAAAGTAGGAACTAGGTAGCCCATAGGGCAGGGTGCTATGTAGGTAAAAGGCAGGACATGAACATGTGTGTTCTATATGTCCTGACAATTAAAACTCCTAAATTCGTTTTACACTGTTGTGAGGCCTGCTCCTTTCATAGGATAGCATTGGGGCTACCCTCATATACTGATTGAGTGGTAGATCCTGATCTGAAAGTAGTAGCCAGGTACTATTTAGAATGGCCAGAATGGTGATAAAAAACCCTGCTTAATGGTGAAGTTGGATTTTATATTACTATTTTAGAAATGCTAGTTTTAGAAAGGGAGCATTTCTCTACACTTAAATCCTTCTGTGCGTTCCAAGCCACGTCTGGCTAGGTTTAGTTGACAGCTTCCTTGTGCATTCACTCAGACAACCCCAAACACAGGATGCTCAGTCACACTTGCACACATCTGCATATTGAATGGGTCTTCCTGGGCTGGGAGGGTGGAGGGCCTGACACTCACATGTCAAAGGACAGTAGCCTGCCCTCCCACAAAGGACTGCCACACACCTTACTGGGACCCTTCCAGACTGCTGGATGGAACTGAAAGGAATCCTTGTGCACTTCTAAGCCACTCTTTGAAGTCTCCCCCACTTCAAAGGCACATTTGGGTATCTAAGCAGTGTCTCTGACCCTACAAACTCAGACACTTCTGGGGTAGACCTCACTGACACTTCCTGGAGAAGAAACCCTGAACCAGAACCTGCAACCTGCCAAGAAGAACTGTCTGTCTGCCCAAAGGACTCACCTAACTGCTTTTCTGAGAAGGACTGCTGCCCGGCTGTTGCCCTGCTGCCTTGCTGATCTCTGGCTGTACTGAGAAGTGCTCTCCAAGGGCTTGGATAGAGCTTTCCTCCTGTTCCCTGAAGTCTCAGGCCGAAAAAAGACTTAGGGGGTCATTCTGACCCTGGCGGTAAAATCCGCCAGGGCCAACGACCGCAGGAGCACCGCCAACAGGCTGGCGGTGCTCCCTTGGGCATTCTGACCGCAGCGGTACAGCCGCGGTCAGAAACGGAAAACCGGCGGTGTACCGCCGGTTCTCCGCTGCCCTGGGGAATCCTCCATGGCGGCGCAGCGTGCTGCGCCGCCATGGGGATTCCGACCCCCATACCGCCATCCTGTTCCTGGCGGTTTTGGCCGCCAGGCAGAGGATGGCGGTATGGGGTGTCGTGGGGCCCCTGGGGGCCCCTGCAGTGCCCATGCCAATGGCATGGGCACTGCAGGGGCCCCCGTAACAGGGCCCCACCAAGATTTTCAGTGTCTGCCATGCAGACACTGAAAATCGCGACGGGTGCTACTGCACCTGTCGCACCCCTTCCACTCCGCCGGCTCCATTCGGAGCCGGCATCCTCATGGAAGGGTGTTTCCCGCTGGGCTGGCGGGCGGCCTTCTGGCAGTCGCCCGCCAGCCCAGCGGGAAAGCCAGAATAACCGCGGCGGTCTTTTGACCGCGCAGCGGTATTCTGCCGGCGGGACTTTGGCGGGCAGCCTCCGCCGCCCGCCAAAGTCAGAATGACCCCCTTAATGTCTGCAAAATAACTCCTTGTGTGGTGAAAATCAAAGCTTAGCCTGCAAGAAAGGACGCACAGTCTGCATTGCGGTGAGAAAATCACTGCATGCCAAACCGTAACGACGTAACCCAACTTCACAAGGAGAAGATCGACGCAACGCCAGCGTTGCGACTGGAAATTCGACACAAGGCACACTGGATCGACACAAAGCTGAGCTGGAGCGGCGCAGCCCGACTTCCTGAGAGGAATCGACGCAGCGGCTGTCGTGCAGCAGAAATTTCTACGCATCACCCACCGGATCGACGCAGCCCCTGTGACTTCGTCCTGCATGCCCAGGATTTCGACGCATCATCCCCGGGGCATCCAAAAACCCCACAACCCGAAGAAGATCCCAGTCTATGCACAGGAAATCAACACAAAGCCTGCCCTGCGTGAAAACTCAACGACGCATCATCTGTGTGCGCTGGAAAAATCAACGCACATCTCCCTGTTTTCCGCGCATCTCCTCCTCTGCGGTCCCTTGTGGAGAATGTGAACGTAAACCAGGTACTTTGTGCTTGCAAGAGACTATTGTTGCTTTTTAAAAGACTAAAGACACCTGATCTCGTTTTAACAGTGATATTTCAACGTATACTTATTGCATCTTGATCGTTTTGACCTGCATCTTATCAGATACATTTTCTATTTTTTTCGAAACACTGTGTGGTGTATTCTTGTGGTGTTCTACTGTGTTGTTGCATGGTTTATTGCACAAATACTTTACACATTGCCTTCTAAGTTAAGCCTGACTGCTTAGTGCCAAGCTACCAGAGGGTGGGCACGGGATAATTTGGATTGTGTATGACTTACCCTGACTAGAATGAGGGTCCTTGCTTGAACAGCGGGGTAACCTGACCGCCAACCAAAGTCCCCATTTCTAACAGGTACTATAAGAAATTAGATTTAACAAAAAATGCACAGAGGGAGAGGTAAACAGAATCAAAAAACCTGTGTCCTATGTTGTGGATTGGCTGACTGGCTTGTCTTCTGCAGTGGAAAGGCATAGGATCATGGTCTGAAATGGAGTGTATTTTACAGTGAATTTTGCAGTTGTTCACAATTGCCCAATTTGCAACAGGTGTGGGCTACTAGCATCCAACCTATGGTCACAGCCATGGTGCTATACTGAACGCGTCCTGTGACATACTCCTGCCGTCATTGGCCTCCTGCTGACACTCTAGTATAACAACTGTGTGATGTAGAGAAGCTTGCCATGCTATCTCCGTCAGCATGCCAATGGAGTGCTTATCATCAGCATTGGAGTCCTCTGTGTTGACTTTGGGATGTTGCTGGGCTGACGAAGTACACTCCATTACAGCAGTCTTTCGCTTAGCAGCAATACATCTAAATATGGTGGACAGGAGACTGCTGATGTGACGGTCTTTTCAGGCCCACCACCAACCCGGCATGGCGGTAAGACCGCCAACAGCCACATCAAGCCCAAAATACTCTTAAAGGCTTGGGTTGTTCCCGAATACCTGTTTGATGGAGTTGTCCAAATTATTCACAACCAAATTTGTCTTGCTATCAAAATAGTTGTTTTACAAGTCAACTAAAAGTAAATCCCACTCCACCTGCATGGCAAACAAAAGTAAATGGAAGAAATGAGAGTTGTTATTAAACTTCACCATTTTCCTAGGAAAAGTGTTTGTATTATAGGTCACCAGACCCCTGCTTAGCTTGACCTGAATGAGAGGGTATAGCGGTTATACAGAACACATAACAACCATCAATATGTTCACCCTGCTGGGCCCAGGTTTCTTGGAAACAGAGAACACGAAATCTGCATATGAATACCCTCCAGTCATCCATGGCTAGCTTCCTCTTCTGCCTGCTATATTCCATTATAAAACACCAACCTTGCTCAGTACTCCAATGGAGCAAAAATGTTTAACTGCACTATTTGTAGAAGCAGACTGTACTGAAAAGGAGGGTTAGTTGACATTGGGGTGTTAGGCAGCGAGAATGGGGATAAGGCAGAGGCTACTAAAAATAAATGATGGACATACATATTTGCTCTTTGTCCAATTAAAGAGAGTCAGTCCTGAGCATTTAAGTTGCTCAGACATCCACAGAGATTACCCCTTCTCCAAATATTATTGTTTTGTAGACATATTCTTACATAAGATTTGATAGATTGCCCATGCTCAGTACATGGGGTCTGTAGAACTAATCTAAAGGAACAACTGTGATGGACTCTCACACATTATGGGATGCAGAAAAAGTATGCAAAATATGTTTCTTATCAGCACAGGCTGGCAGAAATGTATCACACTGTAATCTCCGTATGTGTCTTGTCCACTCTGCCTATCCAATTTACACATCTGATCAGGATAATGTTGTGAAACATGTCTTTCATTAAATCCACCCTACACCCCAACCAGGGTATACTTTTATTTTTAAGCTTCCTCCATGATTCTTGTTTATCGTCTGAATAGGGGGAACCCCAAGTAAAACCAGAAAATACAGAGCTGAGTCAGGAGATAAGTCCAAGTTGGTCAATGAAGTCTTGGGATATTTGTTCTGAGTAAGCCATGAGGATGGTGTTCCCTTGTTAAATGACAGTTGATCTGTGGAAGACTGAGTGCCTTTTCTAGTCTAGGTAAATTTGTGGGACGAACACTTCCTGTATTTGCAGAGTCATTAACAGCTACAACACAAGGCTTGTCAGAATGATTAATTTCACAAAGAACTCAGGGAGCCCATGAAGGTCTCTAAAAGGGACTCAATTGAGGTTAATCTTGAGATAATATTGGTTATTTGAGGTGTAATTCACTGCTCCAGAGCTGACATCATGGCCTAACACTGATTGTCCGCCAAATTTTGGAAGTCAGGGTTGGAAAAAGACTGACAAGACATGCTACCTGAAGCTAATTACCCTTTGATAGGTTGTGCTTGCACCTGCCAGACTTTGCATTCCTTACTGGGATGGGGGCAGGGTCCTGAGAGCAAGATATAGGTATATTAGGGTCAGTAGTGATCACTGAACAGCCATTTGCTTTTGTACATCTATGGTCACTGGCATGGTCCTGATTGACTGCCCCGGCTCAAAAGGGTGGACGGTGCAACATGGAGGTCAGAGAGGAGACAAATTAAAAAGTAGCCTCCAATTTGGCCTCAGCATTACATATCTCCATAGCCCCCAATAGAAATTTCTCAAGTGACCCTGCTTCTATCCTAGAAATAGAATTATGCTTCCTCTTGATCATCTTCCAAGGTACCGCAAATCGATATAAAGCAGGTATTGCTACTCACAGTTCACTCCTGGAAGAGAAGACAGGACACGCGGGTGAACAGAAAGAGGATCGTGGAGGAAAATCACAGTGTGTAGCCCAGCCTCTTCTGGGCTCTGACTGGTGCAGACAGGCCTGCTCTTGACCCAGTTTTCACCCAAGCATATGCCCCACACTACAGGCTTGAGAGAGCACTTTATGAAGGTTTAGGTAACCAAAGCGCAGCTAGGGGAGCAAAGTCTGTGGCCCTCCATGAGAGCTGCTGTATCCTGCGCTGCGGGCTTTAGAGAGAACTTACTTCACATTTAGGTGGCCAAAGGGCAGCTCGGGGATGCTGTCCCACCCCAGCTGTCACAAACAACAAAGTTTTTGCGTAGGAAAGTACCATGTTTCGTGGTATGTTACCCCCAATGTCTGCCTGATTGTCCGTGTGTTTTGACTGTGTCACTGGGATCCTGCTAGTCAGGAGCCCAGTGCTTATGCTCTCTCTGTTTCCAAATTAGTCACTATACTCTAGTGACTACATATTTCACTCCAAATTGGCATACTTGACCCCCCCTTATAAGTCCCTAGTATATGGTACCTAGGTACCCAGGGCATTGGGGTTCCAGGAAAGAATTAAGGGATGCAGCATTTCTTTTACCACCCAGAAGGAGCTCACACAAACACTTCTTCAGACAATCGGCAAAGTCCATGGCACCCCGCAAGAGCTGCTGCCTCCCACACTGCAAGCTTGCAATAGCCCTTTATGCATGTTTAGTTGGCCAAATGGCAGTTGAGGGATGTATTGCCACCCTAGCTGTCACAAACAGCAAAGTCCGTGGCTCCCTGCAAGAGCTGCTCCATCCCGGCCTGCATGCATGAGAGAGCACTTTATGCATGTTTAGTTGGCCAGAGGGCAGCTGGGGGATGTTGTCCCACACCAGCTGTCACAAACAGCAAAGACAATAGCCCCCTGCAAGAGCTGTTGCGACTTTCTCACAGTTGGACATATACTGATGATAGTGAAGTGGGAACTGCATCTGAAACTCTTGACAACCCTTCTGAACTCCAGTCCACTTTTTTGGAGTGCTGCAGCACACCATACACCCCTATTTCCAGTGCCTAATCCCTGATTAGATTCTCCCTCTTCATTTGCTGGCTCGCATACCTTTACCTGGTACAAATCTAAGAGTACCAGGGCACACCAAAGGTAGTCCGAGAATCAAGTCCAAAGTGGAAAGAGAAGTCCAAATCCAAACACAATGTGGAGGTTGAAGAGATTTTATTCTTCGTGAAGCAAGTATATTCTGCGAACAGCAGACACGTGTTTCGTCACAAGGACTTTTTCAAGGCTGTATATCATGGACACAGAATAATGCAATCAGAATGTGGTATAAGAGTCAAAAAAGCTAACAAACTCAGGCCAAAGTAAAGAAAGAAATAAAAGGTTAGGAAAAATAGGAGCAAAAATAGGAGAAAAATTAGAGAGCGAAAGGGAAGGTAGAGAGACATAGGGCCTCATTATGACCCTGGCGGGCGGCGGAGGCCGCCCGCCAGGATGCCGCCCTCCAAAATACCGCGCCGCAGTCAAAAGACCGCGGCGGGTATTACGAGTTTTCCCCTGGGCTGGCGGGCGGTTGCTGAAAAACCGCCCGCCAGCCCAGGGGAAAACGACCTTCCCACGAGGATGCCGGCTCGTAATCGAGCCGGCGGAGTAGGAAGGTGCGACGGGTGCAGTGGCACCCGTCGCGTATTTCAGTGTCTGCAAGGCAGACACTGAAATACTTTGCGGGGCCCTCTTACGGGGGCCCCTGCCGTGCCCATGCCATTGGCATGGGCACGGCAGGGGCCCCCAGGGGCCCCGCGACCCCCCCTACCGCCATCCTGTTCATGGCGGCTTTCCCGCCATGAACAGGATGGCGGTAGGGGGGGTCAGAATCCTCATGGCTGCGGAGCGCGCTCCGCAGCCATGGAGGATTCAAACGAGCAGCGGAAAGTCAGCGGGAGACCGCTGACTTTCCGCTTCTGACCGCGGCTGAACCGCCGCGGTCAGAATGCTCGTTGGAGCACCGCCATCCTGTTGGCGGTGCTCCCGTGGTCGGTGGCCCTGGCGGCCACCGGCCGCCAGGGTCAGAATGACCCTCATAGTATAGGAAACAAAGAGTATAGTAAATCTTTAGAATATTAGTCATATTCTAATTAGGGTGCCTCAAGCAGGAGGGAGGGACCGTACACGTGCAAAAGAGTGACCCATAAGATAAATGCCGTGTTGCGTGGAAGCCAGGGTGATAAATTGACTCCATGAAGTGCATCGTGATAGAGAAAGAGAGTTAGTGGGATCCTAATTCTGAGAGTTAAGTCCACCAATATGACTAAACAGCCAGTCAGTTAGTTTATGTATATCGCATGCCTTGAAGTGAAAGAAGGCCAAAAAACCCTAGTGAAGCGAAAATTTAGATAAATATTGTGAGTCATGCCAATAGATTGGAAACAATGAACATACCGAAATTGTAAATGTAGATAGTTCTGCTTTGAAGAAACGAATAGTAGTCACGAGTCCAGCAAAATTGGGACTGCAACAGGTCTGGTAAAAGATGAACCATGTACCAAAAAGATGGTGCTAATTATATTCTGAGTAAACAGTCTCTGAAGTAAAGGATATGTGTTCAGTTGATGAGAAAGGCCATAATAAGCCAAAAGGATAAGCTGGAAAGTAATGGAAATGTTAGTGTTAGAAAAAATTGTTAAAAACAGAAGGATTATCAAAAAAGAGAGGAATGAAGTGTGTCTACGAGTATGGGAAAGAAAAATAAAAACAAAAAAATAAAAGAATAATGTAAAAATGGATATAGACATAATTGAAAATGCTAAAAAGACTAGAGAAAGCCTGCAAAAAAGGGGGGATGAAAACAGTGATGGAGATAATAATTGTGTAATGTCTACAAATGTAGACAACATGAAAAAATCACCAGGTAGATGGTGGAGAAGGATTAAATTTGCTCCCAAAATTAATTTCCTAAGTGAAGGGAGTGTATGTATCTAGCCGCATTAACGAGAAATCAAGTACACCAGAGGCCAGGCACATATGCAGACAACAAATCAGGGTGTGCTGAAATGGCCGACATATATTAGACGGTCCTAGTGCTATAGCAAAACCAAGGTAAGTACTGGTGACTAAACCTGGTACAGATGGGGTTAAGCAACCAACAGATGAGACGCAAGTTACGGATCTGACTCTGGCAGGAGTAGGAAGTCATTTGTTGACACCAGTGCTGTAACCCTAGAAGGTAAACAGCCCAGTGCATATAAATTGCTGCCCTTAAAAAAATTGGAAGCAGGGGTACAGAAACAAACGAGGGATTTAACAACAGAAATCAATGTGAAGAAGTCCATTGATGTTGATGAAGAGTCAAGAAGTCCTCAGACTTACAATAGACCAGTGAATCCCCTTTTTTGGATCCGCCTGACATCCAGGTTCAGTTATCGAAGTTTTGAAAACCATTTTTGTAAATTGGAGGGCCTATTGAAGGACTTTCGATGAGATGCCCTGGATCGCACCAATTCCCTGGACATTAAAATTCAAACCTAATCAGAGTCTCCAAATAAATATCTTCATCCTCAACCACAGACTTCGAATGTACCAAGCCTCTTCAGCATGCCACAAATGCCCAATAACTACAACTATTCCTCTTACTCATAACCCTCCAGACCCTCACAAAATCAGGTGCAATAACCCTAATTAAAATATAACAAACTGGTAGTACCTGCCCTCACTGATCTTCAAGCAATTGAATGAATGCTACTGCCCATGGATATCTTTGTATCATTTAGAATTGCCATCTTAATGCACTCCATATGTTAACGTTTTGAAAGGGTTCCCAATATTAGGCAGCAATGCCCATGATCACTAGCTGGACTTGAAATTTAATGTGGTTTAAGAGAAATTTAGGCTGGCCTGTGGGTTTATTAGATGCATTTTGATAGTATGGAAAACTGTTGAGTTGGATGGCTAAGCTACTTACTGAAAAATTCAATGTACAGGCAATGTAGCTACAATTTGGGCTGGTGACTTTAACATCAAGAGGTGGTCTTTCAGTGGTAACCGTGAATGTGGAGTAATGAACTGGCAAGGGGTGAACACTTTACATTATATGTATATATCATAGAAGGAGGTTTCGAATCAAATTATTATTAAATATAATTTATTATTATCTTCATATTTTATTAAAGAGGGAGGCGCATTATCTCCCTATGTTTATAGGAAATGGTGGGGGCAGACAGCCAATTTTGAGGCATATTTATACTCTGTCTGCGCCAAATGTGCGTTGAAAATTTTGACGCACATTTGGAGGAAACCTAACACCATATTTATACTCTGACGCCCGACCCTGCGAACGTCAAAATCCCTCCGTGTGTGTCATTTTCTGGATGCGGGAAACTGCCTTGCGTTAATGACATGCAAGGTAGGCGTTCCCCTCCCAAAAATGACTTTAAGGCCTGTGCACCTTATTTATACTCCTGCGTCATTTTGACGCACAGGAGGGGGCGGGTCTTAAAAAACGTTGCACAGCCTTATGTGCCCTGTTTTTTAACTCCTGGGTGAGGGCAGGCATTAAGGGACATGTGGGCCACTTCCAGGGACTCTGGCCATGGAAGCAGTCCACAGGTGCCCTCCCCTGCCCACAGGGACACCCCCTGCTACCCTGCCCCCCCCCCCCCGGAGGACACCTATATATGGGGAGACCCATCCCAGGTAGGTACAGGTAAGTTGGGGTAAGTATAATTTTTTTATTTTTTTAAAGTGGAATAGGGGGGCCTAACTTGGGCCCCCTACATGCCACTGTGCCCAATGACAAATGTCCCCTGGGCATGGCAATTGGGCAAGGGGGCATGACTCCTGTCTTTGCTAATTTCAATGGTTTTTCATGATTTTTTACTCAAACCTGACTTGCACCATTTTTTGACGCACAACCCCATTTTTCCCTACGCCGGCGCTGCCTGGTTTGTGTCATTTTTTTTCACTTTGACCAGCCGGCTAACGTCAATCCTTAAATAAGGCACCCGCCTGGTGCGTGCGAATGGCGTTAGCCGGCGGTAAATTTTTAGATGCAAAATAGGGGCCTTTATTTTATTGTTTGTCGTTTTGCACCCTTCATAATAGACTCTATTGTTTTATCAGTCTGTGCTCTTGACCATAATCCCTTGGTAATTAGTCTCGTTTACCAAACATCTAGGATAAAAAGATCCCAGAGAGCACAAAACTGAATTATTGTCCTAACAATGGAATACATATTAAACGTGACAAATAAATCTGTTAACGTTTTTAAATGATTTACTTACCGAAAATCAAAACAGGATCAAAGACTACCTATCTGAGGAGGCTGGACCAAGGGTAGTACTGAGCAGCTTTAAGGAGATCTGTAAGTTGATCTCCATATCTTATCAGCTAAAAAAATCCTGTAAGGTCCTATTCACCTAAAGTTGGTTTAACGTTGCATGCTCAACTGCCCGTAAACAACTTAAATTAGCAACTAAAGTGAGGCCACACAACATTAAGAACATCAGAATGGCTAGAAATATATACAAGACAAACTTAGGCCCTGATTTATACTTTTTGGTGCAGAACTGCACTAACGCAGTTTTGCACCAAAAACTTTAGCACCTGCTTGCACCATTTCTGTGCCCCAGCCAGGCACCATATTTATGGAATGGTGCAAGCCAGTACAAAGAGTGGGCTAGAGTAAAAAACATTGACGCTAGTTGGGTGGGGCTGGCGCTATGGAAGAAATGGGTTTTGCACCAAAAAATGATGTTAGGCAAGTTAGAGTAAAAACAAATTACTCTAACCTGCCTAGAGTCATTTTCTGATGCAAAACCATCCATACAACATGACTCCTGAAAAGACATGAGTTATGCCCACCACTCCAATGGCCGGCAGAGGGGACCATGGTCCCCTGGGCTTGGCCACTGCACCTAGTGCCATGTAGGGGGGCCCATTCCAGGTCCCCCAATGGGACTCACAAAAAAAAACACTTAACTGTACTTACCCATACTTACCTGGGATGGGGTCCCCCATCCTCCGCCGACCCTCTGGTGTGGGTGTCCCTGGGGCCTGGGGAGGGCATCTGTGGGCTTATTCCATGGTGTTCCAGCATGGAAATAGGCCCACAGGTCCCCTAACGCCTGCCCTGACCCAGGTGTTAAAAAATGGGGCAAAGCAAGTTTTGCACCATTTTTTGACCCCTCCTCCCTCCTGTGCACCATTTTTGCACAGGAGTATAAATATGGCGTTAAGGCCATAGAGTCATTTTTTGCATGGGAACGCCTACCTTGCAACTCATTAAGGCAAGGTAGGCTTCCACTTCCATAGAATGACTTTAACTCCATAAATATGGACTTCGTTTTGCACCAAATTTGAGTTAAAAAAATGACGCTAATTCGGTTCAAACAGAGTATAAATATGCCCCTTAGAACAGCGGAGGGAGGAAATAAGAAGTTGGGCCTGGGAGAACTTGGAACCAGCTACCCTACTGATAGATAACAGGGCCTTCTGGGAAGTTGTAAATCACCCCTATTTCACGTGTCAAAACAAATCAACAACAGAATGTCATATCCCTGCTGAACAATGGGTTTCCCATTTCACCAAGCTACTAAGCCATGAGAACATCCCCTTGTTGCAGGCCAGCCACTTAGAACCGCAAAATTTTAGTATGGATTTGGAACAATGGATATCGAGGATGTGTTCAAAGCCAATTTAAGATGTCCTGTGGGCAAAGCATTGGGCCCAAATGGTGTTCCTATTGATGTTTGTAGACAGGTCCTTACAAGTTGGGCATCATTATTAACTAACGTATTCCATGCAGTAATTGAGGGCAACCATCCAAAATCATCTGAAGCAATCTATCATAGTCACAATTTTACAAGCATTTGCAATGCAATAGGTCTCACTTAGCAAGAGTTAGAGCTGTTGGTGTTGTCTTGATAATGACAATCTCGCATATGGGACCTTATAAATATTTAGACATGCAGCACATTAAACCTTTATCAGAAATAAACTGTGTTTGTACACTTCTTCATACAATTGGCATTAGACTTTAATGGTCTGAACAGCCCTTACGGAGCACCACAGCATTTGGAGGAAACATGTAAACATATATTCAGCCCCTAAAGGGCATAATCACATACAAAAAAATGATAAAGATTATTGCAGTGTAATCATATAATCAGCCCCTTGAGAGCATAGTGTTTTACACATTTTCAGGCCTAGCAGGCCTTTTAAATATCATTTAACTTTGGAATCATTGGCAGAAAGGTGCAGTGCTGCAGATTATTACAAAATGTCCTTGTAGAATCAATAGCAGAAAGTGTAATACTACTGGTCGTGGCTAAATGTCCCTGTAGAACCACAAACAGAAAGTGCAGCATCACTGGTGGTGACTAAATGCCCTTGTTGAGCCTACTGAATTAGTAGTGCTTTGAGAACAATCATCCTTTTGAGAAAGGCATAGCACATTACACATCTGCACACCAAACTTAACCATCAAAATATTAAGTCTAACAAAACCCTTATAACACTAACTCAACTCAGCTATACAAAGAAAAGTTTAAGTTAAAAAAAGAATTTGAAAACTAACGGAGTGATGGAAGAGATTGTGATATCTGGGCCCCCTCTCACCTAGATTGACCCACAAGATTGCCTGAAGAGAAAGAGCACATCATTCTAAATGTTTTGGGGTGGTCCCCTTGCCCTAGGACCACCGCAGGCTGAGGTATAGGCACAAATGTGTTGTAAAACAAACGCTTGCATAGAATTATGGGACAAGGTTTCCCGAGTGCAGTGAACATTATAGTATCAGCTCTCCTGCTGTGCTGGGAGAGCCTGAGGATTCATTCCTAGGTTGATTTCATGTTTTATATAGGGACAAAAAAGTACAAAACACATGTGCAAAACAACTACTTGTTATTACTGACTATGTAAATTAAGGACCAAGTGATAGGCAAATGCGGAAAACAAACCATATGCGTGAACATGAGTGCTGACTGACAAATACGAGAGGAGGGAAACAAAGAAAAATGGTCTGTCCAAACAACAGAAAAACATGTGAGGCATAAGTAAACTGTACTTGGACGGTGCTCCTCGGCCAAGTACAGGAAGTGACGTATTGGCTGCCAAACCACTTAGAAGGCAGCACAACAAGAGTAACACTGTCTTCAGCCTATTGGAAGTGAAAGGCATCAGCAGGTGGGACAAAAATGCCTATATCCCTAACAACAGGTCTTCCAGACAGCACATGTGCGCTGTCGAGGCTCGACCTTAAAGGGGGAGGGCGGTGGGGGGAAGCATGATCAGACTTGTTATCGTCCCATTTCTCTTACATCTACCACTGCAAAAATTATAGGGAGGGTAACCTTTCAAAAACTGGTGGCTTGGTCGGAAGAAAAAAGTGTATTTACCGAAAGCTCAAGATGGCTTCTGTTCTGGCATAGGCACAGTAGAACAGTTGTTGAATTTATCCCTGTTAATTGGGAAATATGTCAAAGCCGGGAGAGGTTCTTTAAGCGTAGCTTTTATGGACCTCTCCTGTGTGTGTGACATGGTGAATGAGGGAATCTAGGTGACTTGTAGGGCATTGAGAATTTCCAGTTAGAAGTATTTAAATGATTACACTGGAGCACAGTCGCAAAACTACGAGATAGTCAGTACGGCAAATGCACTCCGCCTATTAGATCAATCAGAGGTGTTAAGCAGGGTTGCATTTTAGCACCCTTTCTATTTTTGCTCTAGGTTAATTGCCCAGAATCCGCATTAGTTAAAAAAGAGTAAGACCTTCTCAAGGTTGTGAGTCATCCTGTCCCCATTTTACTTTATACAGACAAAGTTGTGTTACTTGCTCGCACTTCAAACAGCCTCCAAATTTTACTCAATTCTTTTAATAATTTTATGAATAGCATTAATGCTAAAGTGAATCATCGAAAACATATACTATGACTAGTGGCCCAAAAAAGTAATGATCTAGAAACAACGTGCTAGTTGGGATAGCCAAGGTAAAATATTTTAAATATTTGTGTATTACATTGGACACTAATTTAATGTGGGGAAAGGTTTTACCCTAGAGAGTGCTTTTTTTTAGGGACAATCGAGGCAATCTTTAAGTTTGTGAATAAATGTGGCCATAAGCCTATTAAAGAATTGATCCAACTGTATAAATGTATAAATGCCACTCTGTTGTTACATATGCAATGGATGTTTGTGGCTATATCAAATCAGGTAGCCTGCTGATTTTACAATGTTAGAAATGGGGTTTCTGGTTGGCTAGGGTATGAACCTAAGCCATTCAGAACCCATCCACTCTAGTCAGGGCTAGGGAGTTACACATCCAAGATAACCCCTGCTAACCCCCTTGGTAGTTTGGCACAAGCAGTCAAGCCTATCCCAGAGGCAATGTGTAAAGCCTTTGCACAACACACAACACATGTGACGCACTATCCCCACCACAAAGGAAACACAACACCAAGATATATGAAAATATACTGTATTGTACACAACGCAATTATTAGACCAAACGTCACATATCAGTAGTATCCTGCTACCTTAGCAGTTGTCAGAACGTTACACATTAGTTACTCTGCAAACTAGCAGTAGTCACATATATCACACAGGTTACTCAGTATTCTGCAACATAAGCAGTAGTCAGGAAACACGTTATTACACTAAAGCACTTGTCATAAGACTATCATAAACGCCCATATTAGGAACATTATAAAACATATGGCAAGTCAGAAAAACATATTAACAAGTCATGCCCATAAAAGGAACATTTGCATACACATCATAGAACAGGTAGGTAACATATAAACCACTAAAGTCTCTAAAAAGAACTTAGGCCATATATATTTTCTTGCAGTGGTACCTGCTTTTCTGATGAGGCACCTCCAGTGCCAAGTAATGGAGAGGGGGCCCCCGGCGCTCCTCTGTGCAATGTGGGGTCCTCCTTAGAACTCTGGGGTAGAGGGGGGTGGCACGCCCCCTTTCTGCACTACTGATGGGCCCCTCCTGAGGCCCATGATCGCTGGGGGCCCCACTGGGCCTCTACAGGGGGGCCAAGTTCAACAATTACGTTTGGTAAAGAACCCCTCCGGTTTAAGGTCAGGCCCTTCATGGGGCCCATGATCACTGGGGGGCCCCCAGGGCCTCCACCAGCCCTCACGAGGGGGGGGCAAAGCCAGGGAGAAGTGTCAGGAGGAGGGGGTGCCACGCACCCCCTCTGTTTCAAGGGCAGGCCCCTCGTGGGACCAACGATCGCTGAGGGGCCCCCCGGGCATTCACTGGCTCTCATGAAGGGGGCCAGGTCTAGGTACTGGCCCACCAGGGCCCAAACAAAGGACTGGCGGTGCAGGGGAGCCTCTAGCGAGGCTTCCGCCCCGCCTATTGTCCGACAAAAGGGCCCGTCAGGGGCAGGGAGAGACCTCCTTCTCCCCTGACCCTCGTGGAAAAGGGGAAAGGGGCCCGGTGGGGCGGGGGAGCCTCCGATAAGGCCTTCTTCTCCCCGCCCGGCTGACAACCAATGTTGCAGCCTGCCCAGGCCGTTATAAGCAGCAGGCACCAAAGCAGGTGCCTACTTGTGCCCCAGCAGTGCTCCATGGAGCGTGCTTCACCCCGGGGGCATGATAGGAGCGCTTTTGCTCCAATCTTTACTTTGGCAATTTCTTCATGCCCGAGGGGCACAGAAAACAGCACGACTCTGGCGCTGCATCCAAGATGGCCCGGGTCGCGGCGGTGATTCTTTGCCACAGCAATAAAAGCACGTTTGAAGCGCTAAGACAACAACAGAGGCAGCACTTTTCCCTGAAATAAAGTGCTAATCCCCTAAAAGAGAAAGCACATTCCAAAGCACTTATTCTGGTGCTTCACGATGTTGCAGGGGTCAGGGGCTACAGCACCCTGCCCCTGGGGAGCAGAAATTAAGGAGCAGGCCCACAGGTGAGGGGGCCCAGCAACAGGTCAGCACAAAGAGGATGCAAGCAGGTGGCAAGTCCTTACAGTGACCAAGAGGTCACAGGTCAGCATAGCAGCAGCAGTCCATGGAGGTTCCTGGTGAGTTCTTCCAGCCTTTTGTGTTCAATTCCAAAATGATCCCAACAGTCTCCAAATTGTGGGGAAAACTCTCTTGTACTTATACTTAGTCCTTACAGTGTTTTTCAATGGTGGGTCCAACCAGTTACAACAGGTTCTGGGAGTGCCCCCTCTCTCCTCCAGCACAGGCTCCAAACATCAGTTTGGGGGTAAACAACCCTATTGTGTGAGGCCAGGGCACAGCCTTTACAAATGTAGATGTTCCCCGCCTCCCCTTCTCTCAGCCCAGGAAGACTATTCCGTATGTAGAGGCACCTCTGTGACACCTCCACCCTCCTTGTGTACAGGCTGTCTAAAAAGTATGCACAAAGCCCCAACTATCACTCTGCCCAGACATGGATTGGAGTCAAGCTGCAAAACACCAGAGTCATAAGCACAGAGAAATGTGCACTTTCTAGAAGTGGCATTTCTGTAATAGTAATAAAAAACACCTACACAAGTAAGCAGCATTTATTTTCACCATTACAACCATACAAAACAGGCCTACGCTACCCCTCATAAATCAGACAATACCCCTCACACATAAGGCAGGGCATTTCTAATGCAATCCTATGAGAGAGAAGCACTCACAGCAGTGAGACACAAAGTTAGACTGTTTGTCACTACTAGGACAGGCCACGCAACCTGGCATAAGTCCTGCCTTCTACATACATGGTACTCTGCCCATAGGGCTAGCTAGGGCGTACCTTAGGGGTTACTTACATGTAGTAAAAGGGGAGATCTGGGCCTGACAAGTAAATTTAGATTCCAGTTCCCTGTGGCAGAAAATTGTGGACACACGGCCCTGCGATAGCAGGCCTGAGACAGGTCGGAATGTCTACTTCAGTGTTTGGCGCAAGCAGCGCTGCAGGCCCACTAGTAGCATTTTATGTATAGGCCCTGGGTATAGAGATACCACTGTACAAGGGACTTACAGGTAAATTAAATATGCCAATTAGGTATAAGCCAATCATACCAACTTTAGATGGGAGAGCACCTGCACTTTAGCACTGGTCAGCAGTGATAAAGTGCTCAGACTCCTAGAGCCAGCAGCGACAGGTCAGAAAAAATAGGAGGTAGAAGGCAAAAAGACTGGGGATGACCCTGCATAAGGAAAAAAAGTCCAACACACAAAACTACATTTTTATGCAGGATGTTGTCAATCCCTAAGAATACAGTAAGCCAAACAGTGAACTCAGAATCATGTTTACCCTATCCTGAATATTAGGTGAGAATTATACCGCTCCTTCATTGGCTAAAGATTTGGTATACCCCAGAAGCCAATCCTTCTCACTTGATTTCTCGAAGATTACATTAGATTGGACAATATGGATTCAATTCCTTGGCTATTTTAGGTTAAGCATGTTTTTTTTCCCCCTGAACTGGGAATCCCACTTTTTTAATTATCATTTTAACACTGGCAACAAATCCAAGGTCAAGGTTAACAAATAATTTTATGGACATAGACAGGATCCCAGGGTGACTCATGAACAAGTGATGAATACTTATTTAATACATTCAGATATTTTGATCACACCAGGAGTAGAACCATACTTGATGTGGGTAGCTAACCTTGAACATAGATTTTATCAGAGTAGTTTTAGATTATGCACAGTGCACCTTTCGGTGGCCTTTCCACAACAGGGTTCTTAGTTTCCATCCTTGCTGTGTTGTTCCTGTGAAATGTGTCACTTAAGTCTACTACACATGTTATGCTATTTTCTAATATTTACAGTTCACCAACAACCTAATTCTTGTGTCTGAATTTGTGCACTAAGGCCCATATTTATGGAAAAGTGGCACGCAGCTGCAAGTCACCTTGCTGCACTGCATCACTGGGAAAGGCCAGGAATGTGCTGCATTTAAGGCATACAGTGCATTTCTGTCCTTTCCCTTTGAACTGGTGCATAATGGCCTGCCTAGTGCCACCACAGACACCTTTGCACTATGGTGGAAGGGTGCCTGTCTTGCATGCTGGATTGTTTTTGTGCAGGAAGGGCACCAATTCTGGGAGGGAAAAAAGAGGGGAATAGTGAAATTTCTCCTTGTTGTGCCTCCCCTAGGGAGGCGTAAGGTTTTGGCGAATCCCCATGTTTGTAAGGTCTTGAAAATTGGGGGATGTGTCAAAATCCATGAGAGTTCAATGGGAACACCTACCGCAATGACCATGGAACGGCTACCCAGGGCAGAGTAGCGCAATGTAGTACAGTTCACTATGTTGCGCTACTCCAAATTTATGAGGTACTCGAAGCCATGCAAAGTGGTGTTGCATGGCTTCAGACATCTGACTTAGAGCCTAGCATTATGCATGTACTACTTGGAATGGTGCAAATGTGATGCAAGGCTCTAGTGAATATACCCATATCTGTGTTAGATCATACAAGTAAGGCTTGCAATATTTGCAGCACCTAGAGTCGCATTACACTTGCAGTGCATTTATTAATTATATTGGGTGGCCACTAAGATTTAGGAATAAGTACAAAACCTAGAGACATTTATAGTATTGTTGTGTTGGTGATTTTCTTGTTTTTTTAGAGTGGATTATTATGCTGTGGTTTGATTCTGCCATTTTACTGTTATATTATAGTAGTCAGTGTTTTCTAAAGGCTGTATTAAGTAGCTTTTATAACTGGGCAAATATATGAATTATTTTCTGTTTTTACATCTGTTTTGTAACTGAATAAATGTTGGTTTTATGACGATTGCTGAATAAAAGTCTTTAACTGACTGACTGAGTGTTGGAAAAGGTGTATACCATCCAGTAATGTTGAGTACTGAATCAGGTACACTCTTTGTGGATGAACAAAAAATCTAACAGCAGACTAACCATGGAAAATTTGTTTGAAAGTTAGTAGAAATTCACACTATTCAAAATGTAAATGGTACTGTTGTTAATCCTAAACAGTTTTGGTCAAAACGGGTCACAATTTTGTTCTTGATTTAGTCATTTGCAAAATGCCCCTACATGGAAAAGGACACATCCCTTGCTGGTCGCAATGCTACTACACACACACAGAATTTCCACCTTTTTCCCAACCTGAGCAGCAAGATTCCTGCCATGCATTCAGAAGACCTCATACAAGTGCACCATATAAAATCATCTAGCCACAACAAAGCATAATCCTGATAAGAATGCTGTATATATGAATCCTCATACCAACAGCAAAACCTGGCCTTCAAGGTGACACATTTATATATGTAATCCACAGACCTGCATAGAGACAAGAACAGCCAGTGTGTTGCTAATAAACACAAACTCCCAAAATGATTACACACATGAAATGCCTCTGTTACCATATTCTCGTTATTTTGATCACGTATATGCCCAAATGCAGATCAGCACGATATATAGGTTGGCTGAATCAGTGTCATAAAGAAGAAAAATGGAGGCAAGCAAAGTGGACCCCACCCCTAGTCCCACAAGATTTCTATTGATATTTTCTTCAGTGCGCATAGTGTCGTTCTTTGCCTTCTTGGTGTGCTGTGTAGTGAGAGGCTTTGTCTTTTTTGATTTTAGGGTCACATCCTGTGACAAGCTCTTTTCATCTTGACATGAGGACGGTGCGGTTCTTCTTGGGTATCTGAGTAAGGTGTAATGATGGAGAAATGCATACTTGAATGAATGGAATGTAAGGAAAACAAATAATTGATGTAAACAGATGAGTCAAAGAATGTAATGCAGTGATTTTTGTCTGACCTTGTTGGAAGGGCCAAAGGGGCATGCACAACTGCTGGGCCTCATTCAAGGGGTTTGAATCCACTGATCTCTGATATTTTGGGTCCACCTTGGTTCTGCAAACTGGCCAAGTACAACACCTTCAGCATTTGATTCTCAGTGTTAGTGATGGCCTGCAGTCACAGGTTATGGGAGCAGGAATTTAGCATAATTACTCACATTCTTTTGTGGACTGATGATGGTGTTATTTAGTTTAACTCTGTACATTAGAAACCTACTAACGAGGCTCCAGTGTATGTGATCTGACCTATAAAATGATATTGGATTGGCAAACTCCTAATTGGCATAGTTAACGTACCTATAAGTCCCTAGTACATGGTTCAAAGTGTACCTAGGGCTTGCAAGTTAAAGTGACTAGTGGACTGCAGCACCCATTGTGCCACCCACTAAAGTAAACATGATTGCAGACCTCCCATTGTAGTCTGTTTGTTGCAGTTTTGAATTACAAATTCGACCTGCCAAAATTATCCATTTCGCCAGGTCTTATTTTTACTTTTAAATCTCAACAAGTCACCCTTATGTAGATCTTAATGTCCATAAGGAAGAATGCATGAAACTTAAAAGTAGGCAATGTAACCGTTTAATGTTTGTACCTACGGTGAAAAAGCCCCCAAAACAATTTCCATTCAAGCAAGGCAGGCTTTTCCATAGAAAAGCACTGGAATATGAAATTACATTTAATAATGCTATTTTGACAGGAAAAAAGCTCGAAGTATTGTTCAAAGACTTTTTAGTAGTTATTCAAAATCGAATTTAGTAGTAAACTTGATTTCTTAATAATTATTAGCATTAAGACACTTTTAGAAAATTCTATTTTCCTGTCTGAAGCCTCTGGGTTCCCATGTGCTGCGTTTCAACTGTCATCTGTCATCTGAGTAGCCCCCTTGATGTGCTATGGAACATCAGGTTGAAGGCCTTCGATGTGGAGAAATGTTTCTGTTCCTCTAGCAAGATGACCAAGAACCTGATTAACTTTAATGAGGCCTACCCTGTCAAAGGCAGATGTTAGCTGACACATGGACAGGGTCCTTTTTTTCCCATTGTCAAGAAGGCACTAATCCCAGAAAGAAAATCTGCCCCTCAGATTTGAAATGAAATTACCATATAGTAGGGGTTGTTCATTTACCTTTACTCAGCTCTGAGATGAGCAAACAGGCTGTGCTCAACAAGAGTTTTGCCATCTTGGATGTGGGCAAAGAAGGGGAACTGTGGGACTGTCTGAAGCAAGGCACATACGAACCACTGCAAAAGCAGATAGGGTTATCCTTAATAATTAGGGAGGGTCCAGAGGTTATCTCAAGCTTGTGCTAGGCAGAAGGTACCCCCTAGGTACTATCTTCAGAACACTACTGGACCTGTGGAAGGCAGAAGAAGCACTGTACCTGTTGTTGAGACCTATGAGGGGACCTAAAGGGCTGGACCTCCTCCCACTTATACCCAGGACAAAGCCATGGACTCAGAGTTAATTTGCAAAACTCCTCTCAAGCTACAGGTCTACAAAAGCTGCAGGAAGCCCCTTTTCATGATGAGCTCAGCTGAGCACGTCCAAGTGTCGAAGTGGACCTTCCTTGGTCTCTGCTGGTGTGCTGGTGGCTTTTGCTGGAGTGAGTATTGACCCTCAAGTAGCAGTAGTGTTAGATCCTCATAGAACATGGCTAATAGCGCTTTTAAGAGATTCTCAGGTTAGGAAAATCCCATGGTGCAAGTATGTAAAAAGGGGTTTCCGTAAACTTGGGTTGGGGTCCTATTGTGCGGACCCTTTGCACCTTCCAAAAAATGCCCCACAGATGTTGAAGGATGCATATTGGGAGAATGTATAAACATTAACTATAGCAGCTGTTCGGGTAGCATGACAGATAGCTTCTTATTATTCAAGTGGCACTATGAGTTTGAGCACTTTTTGGATACCATTACACATCCAGTTGCGCGTGCACTTTACCTAAGATTCAGACTAGGATCTTTACCAATGTGTGATCTTACCACCAGATGGAAGCAATCTCCTAGTCTGTCAGATTTTTGCCCAATGGGATGCAATACTAGGGAAACAATTAGCCATCTTCTATTGCACTGCCCTGCATATAAAAAGCAGAGGGCCCGCTGGATAAGACCTCTTTGTAATACCATGGGCATTAGGGATCGCCACTCGGCCCTCAGGATTTGTAGTACTAATACCCATGGGCTGGTGAAGTGTGTTGTTGCAAAGTTTCTAGCAGCTGTTTGGCATTTTAGAGCAGGTTTTACAAATTGATACAAGATGTATTTAAGGGTAGTGAGTGTGTTTTTAATTGATTTAATATTGTAAATTTTAGACTTTGAACATATGTCTGTATTATACCAGACTTTCTATTAATACAGAGAGGGATTTCATAGGTTTTTAGAAATCCAAATGTACTCGCTTAAGTTAAGCTTTGTCTTGTTGTTTGTTTGATCTAGAATCCAAGCTTGGTCAATTATTTACTACAGGCTCACAAATTTTAAGGAAAGAAGCCATATATATTTTTGACTGAGACATTTGGCGTGTGATCCTCACGCCCTGGACGTTTTATAATGTGAAATGCTTTTTTATCTTGAGGATCTTATTTTTATTAATATCATATTTTTATATATGTTCTTGTGAACTTGGTTTTATGTGTGTATTTGTACTGCTTTTATGGTACTTGTTGCCGAAATAAAGCTCGAATGATTATGACCCTCAAGTGCTATTTCTAAGGTCCTGGTGTCCTTGGCTGTGTCAAAGTGTACTCCTTCTAACATCCTGAAAAACTTGCCTTTGAAAAACTGGGACTGAGACTAACCTGCCAAGTCGATCTGAGAAGTGTTGCTGTGGGGCCAAAGATTCAGGTTGCTCCTGCTTTGAGCTTTTCTGCAACAGCAAATCCACTTCAGCAGAACATCATGCAAAAGGTATCCTGCCTCATAGAGTCTTGTTTGGTTGCAACTAGGTAAAGGTAAAAATTCTGACTGAGACAAACTTGCTTCCTCTATTTCACTTGTGCTCCCTTCTCTATCGTGGCTAGCTTTAAATTGTACCTAGGCCCTGGTCAAGGATAACCAGATGACCGTGGTTGGTGGTTAACACTTTGTTGCTATTATTATTTAAAAAATTTAAAAAGCCACATCTCTGGTTCCCTTTATTGGAGTTTTTTTTAACATTTTGTGTCCTTTTATTAATGCTACTACTGGAGATTGTGGGTGCAGACTTCATTACCCATGGTGCTTCTGGCCCATGAGGCAGGCACTCATCTTTGGAACTCTTCGGAAGCCATAAAGCTCCCATTTATGCACACAGCATGGGACATCACTGCTGCAGATTGCAGGCACAGACTTCATTTTCCATAGTGCTACTGGTCCATGAGGTAAGGCTCTCATCTTTTGTGCCGCTTAGGGGGATATAAAGCTGCCATTTAAGCCTGCGGCACAGGACACTAGGGCTGTGAATTGCAGGCTCAGTGTCCAATGGCCATAATGTTCCTTTTCTAGGAGGCAAGGCTCTAATCTTTGGTGCTGTGTGGAGGGATATGAAGCTCCTAGTTAAGCCCATGGCAGCGCACTCTCTGGCTGGAGATTTCAGGCACTCACTTTATTGCCTATGGCGCTTCTGGCCCAGGAAATGGAGATATCATATTTGGCTCTGTTTGAGGGCTATAAAGCTCCCATGTAAGCCCTGCTGTGGGATGTCCACAGGGCATGTCCAGGTGAAGACCAGGTCAAGAGCAGGCCCACCAGTGTCCATCAAAGCCCAGGGAAAGGTTGGCTGGACTATCCATCTAAAATTCATAAATGTGATCAAGTTCCTTCCTCTCAGTGTGCCATATTAACTCGGGTTGGGCAGAACTCATGTAGTTTCACTCTGTGGAATTCCATGGAGTTACATAAAAACCCCACAAGTTTCACTGTAAACACCCTTGCAATTCAGATTTACAAGAAGCCTACACAAATAATTGCCAGATTTAGCAAAATACCCAACAAGTACAAATGTTAACCTATTCAATTGCTGCTTTATCACAGGTCCAAGACAAATTAAAGTATTTTCTTGTTATGCCAATAACCATAACTTTTGTTTTGGAATTATTGATTTTTAAATAGCAGTGGGCAACACTTGCTGAGGTTCACACTGCAGAACTCCGCAGGGTTAAAACAAAACTCTGCGAGATACTCCTGAGTTCCACCAATGGGTAGAAAATATGCATGTTGTGCTACTCATGCTGCAATTTAGTGCCAGTAGCTTGAGAAGCACTGAAACGTTAGTGTGCACAGTACCTTGCATTGTGCAAGAGCACATGGCCATTTGAGTGGATTTGGCTGCTGCACATTTTCAAACAGAACCTTAGTTAACACCTGAGGCTGAACAAAATAATCATAAGCAACTTTTAGTGTGTTGTCTGCTGGTAATTCTATACCTTCAAAAGACCACCCTTGTGCTTTACTCGAGGAACTCTGAAACATTAGTGATCTAAGTGTTTCATGGTCTGTGACTTCAAGCCCTGCCCCACTGAAAAGAAAGAGCAATAAGGACTTATCTTGCATTAAATGCTTGAAAATTAAAGGTGTGCCTGTCCCTACCCTTCAGTCTTATCACTCAAAGAACATCATACCAGCTATGAGCTATGCAAAAATGAAGACAATATAAAGATGAACTTTGACACAGTGGTCGTCAAGCTGAAAAAATATATAAGATGGCTTAGCCTCTTTGCTTGAGATTATTTAAATGCAGAGGAAGCAACCTTCTGTATCTTGTGAAACCATTTCTAACACGGGATCTTATGATACTATTTAATGCCTGACTTGCTCTGTAGTAGATCGTTGAAAATAAGTCTCTATTTGTCTGAATGTGCGCTTACCCCAAGTTGATGAAAGGAGAAGGGAAGGTCAGCATTAGGGACCCAATGCAAATATAATAGTTCTTTTTGGTCCAACTGAAATTCGACCAAAACATTTGTGGCCTGTTCAGGGCATTTGTTAAATAGAGGTGGTAATCAAGGCATCGCGATTCAACCGGGCCTATTGGTATATAATCATACTTTAAACCTGCCCCCCGGAGAAGACCCCTTATGTTTTAACATTGATAAATGTACGTCTGCATCATGATCATATTGAGACCTGATCATCATTGAAAAATAAAATTGTTCACTGGTTCTCAGGCAGGTTGGGTGCTATTGATCAGTTGTCCGAAGAGATTTTGGTAGTTTGCTGAGTAAATTGGGTGGGTAACTCTAAGAAAACGTGTGAAGAAGATTGTGTTTTAAAGTTTAAAACTCCTAATTTTTTGAGAAATATTCTTGGGAATTTTGTTTCTCATTCAAGTGATATCATGGTTGTTCCTCTAGGCCACTTTTATCCTCCCAAAGATTTAGGGATCTTTCCATTAAAGCAGCCGGCGATTGAAAAACCCAAAGATGTGGCATGTTATATTACAACCTATGAACATTTTAATCGATTAAGGTCAATTAATAATTTAGACCAACTTGATGATATAGACTCAGGGAAAATTTATGAGAGGCTTATGCCGCTTTAGTGACACAGCGTTGGCACAAACCTTTCAACCACATCTGTGAGGCCATTCAAAGCCACTTTGTGTGGCTCTAAGTGGCCTCATAGATATGGAGTAAGACGAGGCAGCGCAAATCATTACGTTGCCTTAGTCAGTATTAGTGAGGCGTTCCATGCGCATTGTGGTGGGTGATCCCACGCAAGCACCATTAACTTTGATGCATCCCCAGATTTACAAGAGCCTGTAAACCTGTGAATGCAGCAAATCCTTATGTCTACTGAGGAAAGGCTCAACAAGGAGAAATCTTTTTATTTCTCCTCTGTTTTTTCTTTTTCTATACTGCATTCTACAGTATACATTGTACAGGATGGTACCTCTTCTTGAATTGAATGTAGGTCTTGACATTCATAAGTTTACTTTTTTAAATGTATTATCTTATTGTGTTGGCAATCTCTGGAACTTCTACCAGGAAACACCCTAACCAAGAATAGGGATTATGATGCACTTCTAATATTGAAGTTCAACCATACAATGGTGCAGATGATGTCAGTGGTTATCCCATTGCTTCCCCTAGGGTTTTATAAAAGAGATATGGAATTCTTGTTTAGGCACCCTGTATACACATTCACTCAGTGTTGGAAAATGGGTTATTGGTAGGGCAGGTAGGTACCTACACCTAGCAACAAGCCACTAACCTCCACATAGGTACAGTTAGGTCTCAGTAAATTAATCCCAGCTCAACCCTTGGTAGCTTGGCAACGAGCGTCAAGGCTTAACTTAGGAGACAAAGTGTAAAGCATTCAAATATCACAAAACAGTAATTAAATAAAACACAGGAAACAGTTTAAAAATCCAAAACCAATTTATAAACATAGTTTATATTTTTATCTTTAAAATGACACAAATACTATTAAAATCGGTTCAGGGGAACCGGAGATATGAATTTTTAAAGAATTATTATTTTTCTAGCGCTTAGAAACAAAAAGCGCCAATCGGGTCATCTGGTTGCACCAGGACCGGGGCAAAGTCAAACTTTCAGGCCGACCGCGATGGAGCCCTGCTCGGCTACAGGTCGCGGGAGGCCTCGGTCAAAAAGTTACCTTCTGACTTAGTCTTTATTTTGAAGTTTTTCTTCACCGGGACGAACCTGCCAGTTGAATCCGAACTCCTGGAGCCCTTGTCCGGATACGCGATGTGGGTTTCCTCGGTGGTGATTTCTACCTTCGGACTTAGTCGTTTTTTCGAGATGAAAATCCTTCGACCGGGGTAAACCTGGATCTTGATCCGACGTCCATGGAGCCCTTCTCGGATACGATGGCTGGGAGGTCCCGGTCAACTTTTTACGTTCAGACTTAGGCCCTCATTCTGACCTTGGCGGGTGGCGGAGGCCGCCCGCCAAAGTCCCGCCGTCAGGTTACCGTTCCGCGGTCGAAAGACCGCGGCGGTAATTCTGACTTTCCCGCTGGGCTGGCGGGCGGTCGCCTTCAGACCGCCCGCCAGCCCAGCGGGAAAGAGGCTTCCACGATGAAGCCGGCTCGGAATCGAGCCGGCGGAGTGGAAGCTGTGCGACGGGTGCAGTTGCACCCGTCGCGTATTTCACTGTCTGCACAGCAGACAGTGAAATACATGTAGGGGCCCTCTTACGGGGGCCCCTGCAATGCCCATGCCAGTGGCATGAGCACTGCAGGGGCCCCCAGGGGCCCCGCGACCCCCCCTACCGCCATCCGGATCCCGGCGGTCGGACCGCCGGGATCTGGATGGCGGTAGGGGGGGTCGGAATCCCCGCGGCGGTGCAGCAAGCTGCGCCGCCGTGGAGGATTCAATGGGGCGGCGGTACACTGGCGGGAGCCCGCCAGTGGTGCCGGTCCGACCGCGGCTTTACCGCCGCGGTCGGAATCCCCATTGGAGCACCGCCGGCCTGTCGGCGGTGCTCCCGCGGTCCTCCGCCCTGGCGGTCTTTGACCGCCAGGGTCAGAATGACCGCCTTAGTCTCTTTTTCTGATGTTTTTCTTTACCGGAACGAACCACGAAATCAGGCCGGGTCGCGGTTGAGGCAAGCCGGCTAGAATTTCCGCGGCGGGTCGGTCCCTCTCTGGAGCTTTTTTCCAAAAATTCTCAAATCTTTTCCAAACTTCTGGGGCTTCACCCAGATGTTCTTTTAAGGTTCTTTTGGGGTCCACAGCTCACCGCAAGGGTCCAGAAGTTCTGTGATGGTCCTTGGGGGGTGCGGACTTCAACTCCCAGAATGCACCTGGCGCAAACTCCTTTTTGGCCACTGGACAGTGGTCAGCTGGTCGCTTTCTTCAGGAGTTGGTGCAGGGGACTCTGGTTTAGCAATTTTTCACCTGTAGCAAACAGGGAGTCCCTCCTTGAACCAGTTGAAGCCAGGCAAAGTCCTTCTTGTGGTGAAGCCCAAGTGTGCAGCTGGTGCAGTCCTTCTGAGTGCAGGGTCCAGGTGCAGGCCAGGGGTCCAGCAGGGCAGTCCTTCTTCTTCTTTAGTTCCTTTCTTGTTGAATTCTGGAGGGGATCTGAGGTGTGGGGTCAGGTCTGCCAGTTTTATCCTTGCTCCTGGGTGAAAAGCAGGGGGGTCCTGATCCTCCAATCAGGTACAGGGTCGTCCCCCTGTGATGACCACTTCCTGGGAAGTGTGGCAAAAATCCATCCCAAAAAGCAACAGTCTCTAAAAATCCAACATGGCTGAATCTGATTTTTGGAGGTTACATCTGGCTGAGCCCACCCACTGGTGTGGCTAAAAATCATAAACACACCCCTCTCCTGCCCTCTCCTAATCTAATCAAGGGGGCACCTAGTTGTCTGGGGTTGCAGGATGTGGGGGTGTTGCTGGGTGCTCCAAATGTCCTTCTCTGCCTTTGAAGACCAGTTTGGCCGCCCTCCCCCTTCCTGCCTCACCATCTGCTGAGGGGAGATTATCTCCCCCAAGCACATTCCTTTGTGTGAAGTCAGGCCACTTCACACCTCATCAAGGCAGCCTGGCAGAAGCTGCTGCAGGCTGGCCAATCAGAGCACAGCAGCAAAAACAATGCAGAGCTGAAATTGGCAACTTTTTAGGTAAAGTCTAAACTTTTTACCTGAACAAGTTATATTAAATCCCACAACTGGAAGTTGTGGGATTTATTACAACAATCAATTTGATACCAAATTCTTGGTATGTAACATTTAAGGAGACTTTAAAATTTAAAATAAAGTCTGCCCATTCTAGCCTATGAAGGCCATTTACTTCAATGAGGGAAAAACAAATTTGGCTGTTTTTACCTCACCAGGGCTTATAAATCTATTTTTATAAAGTCCCTGCTTATAGTTACATGGCACCCAGCCCTAGGGGCACATAGGGCACACCTTAGGGGTGACTTATATGTAAAAATAAGGTAGTTTAAGACTTTGGAAGTACCTTTAATTAGTTAGCAGTACCCAGGGCACCTTTAAAGTCAGGAAAACACCAGCAAAAAGTGGAAAATGGGGGCAAAAAGTTATGGGGCCTCTGCAATCAGCCCTGTTTTCTCACACTCAGATATATCTAATTTGTATGATGTTAACATTCCACATTAGTGAAGATAAAGGTGGATTTGCTCGGATTGTATAATATGTCTATAACTTGGTTAACAAATAAGAACTATTTAACATGAATGCACTGACATACATCCTTCTCATGATTATGTAGTTTCTTGCGTAGAAGCCATTGAAGGCTCTCAAAAACATTTTTGTGACTTAATAAAAAAAAAAATCTAATTTATCCTCTACCTATACCAAAAAAAAGATTACAGATTACCCGCAGTAAGTCTATCACTTTCCTTCACACATGAGAACAGCCAAACAGTTTATTGAGAGGGTGCATCCCACCACTGCCACCAATGTTAGAAATTGGGTTTCTAGTTGGCAGAGGTATTCACCCCATCAAAGCAGGAACACAATCCTAGTCAGGGTAGATCATATACACACCTCTGCGAGGAGGCAATGTGCAAAGTATTTGTGCAACAATTACAACAAAAAAAACAATGAAAACACCCCTCAAAAAGAGTCAAAGTTAGGAAAATAGATTACATTTCTGTGACCTGAGCAAGAACAAAAGGACAAAAATCAATTAAGTAGAAGTTGAGATACGAATTTTTAAAGAATATTTTCAACTGTAGTGCTTGAAAGCTTAAAGTGCTACCTGGGTGTAGGAGGCTGGACTGGTTTGTAGTGGGTACCCAAGGTACTTACACCTTATACTAGGTCTAGTTATCCCTTGTTAGTGAAATATAGATAGTGTCTAGAAGCCAGGCTCTCATGGAATACCACTGTAGTCACACAGTACTCACACACATGAAAGAAAATACTCAGTGTTACAAAAATAAAGGGCCTTTATTTTGGTGACACAAATGCAAAAAATACCACAGAGACTCTACTCCTTTGGAGGTAAGTAGTACACAAATTATATACACTAGTACATAGAAATAGCTGTACAAACAGTCAGAAAACATTGCAAATAGTGAAAATCAACAGTTAGAAATGGGCCTGGGGAACACAAACCATATACTAAGAAAGTTAACTGCGAAAGTCGATTTCCCACCTAGGCAAGTGTAGTGTGTAGAGGGGCACTGTTTTTTTTAGAAAACACCAAATGTAAGTAATAGAACCCGCCCCAGAGCCCAGAAAAGCAGGAGTAAATCACAATACCTTTCCTAGAACACACAAGAACACGAGAAAGAAGATAATACAAGAACCAGAAGAGACTGCAAGACACCAACAATGCATTTCTGGACCTGAAGATCTTTGGAAGAAGGGGACAAAGTCCAAGAAGCTCTGTAGAGTCCAGGGAGAACAGGAGCCCCTGCTAAACCGGATGAAGGTGCAAAAGAAGCACCACCGGTTAATAACAACAGCCAGTACTGCACCCAAGAAGATGGATGCAGGTTCCTGGTTGGTGTTGAAGATGTCCCACGTCGGATGCATGATTGCAGTCTGTTTTGCTTGCCGGCTTCCGCCAAGAAGCCTTGGCACACACAAAGCTTGCGGTTAGCAGAAAATGGCGCTGCCTGGGACCAGGAGGGACCTGGTAGACTCTACCCAAGAGGGGAAGTCAGAGGGGGCTCTCAGAAACTCAGAGAGCCCTCAGAAGACCTGGCAGTGCACACAGGAGTCCCACAGCACGGGGACAAAGAAGGTGCAAAAGAAGGCCCATGCAGCACTAAACAAAGAGATCCCACACCGCCGGAGAACCATGCAGGAGGCTGTGCATCACAGGAAGGAGTGCTGGGAGTCACAGCTGCACGGTGCATTAAGAAGTTTGTGGAAGGATACCAACAAGCCTTGGCAACTGCAAAACACGCAGTGCACAGGTGTACTCCCTTGCATAGGGAGGCAAGCCCTTACCTCCACCAAAGTTGGACAGTTGGATGTCAGGACCAAAGGGACAACTCCAGTCCACCAGTCGTGGTGCTGGATCCAAGCACATCATCAGGAAAGGGGACCCAAACCACGGGTCGTCGCTGCAGATGGGTGCCTGCTGAAGCAGGGAAGTGACTCCTTCACTTCAATGGAGATTCCTCTGTTCTTCTGCTGCAGGCTGAAGACAGGTTGTCCTCTGAGGATGCACAACTGGGACACAGTTGCAGTTGCTGCCAGGAGCTAAAGATACAATGTTGCAGAGGTTGTATTTGCTTCTTTGTTGCAGTTGTAGAGTTCCTGGAGGGTCCAGATGCAGTTTCTTCAGTATGAAGGTGAAGTAAAGGATGCTTAGGATTCCTGCTGGAGTCTTGCAATCCAAATCTGAAGAACCACCCAATAGACAGACCCTAAATAGCCCTGAAAGGGGGATTGGTCAGCTACTCAGGTAAACACCTATCAGGGGAGGGTTCTGACATCACTTGCTGGAATTAGCTACTCAGATGCTCCAAGAGTGCCCTGCCAACGTGGAATCCAAGATGGCAAAACCCAGGGACTCTCTGGAGGAGCTCTGTGCACCACCTCTGGGGTGGTGATGGACAGGGGAGTGGTCACTACCCCTTCCTTTGTCCAGTTTTGCGCCAGAGCAGGAACTGGGTGTCCCTGAACCGGTGTAGACTGGATTGTGCAAAGAGGGCACCATCTGTGCCCTTCAAAGCATTTCCAGTGGCTCTGGGAGGCTACCCCTCCCAAGCCTGTAACACCTATTTCTAAAGGGAGAGGGTGTAACACCCCTCCCCAAAGGAAATCCTTTGTCCTGCTTTCCTGGGCTCGAGCTGCTTGAGCAACAAGAGGGCAGAAACCTGTCTGTGAGGTGTCAGCAGCTGGGGCTGCCTGGAAAATTTCAGAAGGCTGTATTGGCAATACTTGGGGTCCTCTAAGGAGCCAACAGAGTGCATGGAATCATACAACCAATGCTTACAAAAGCATTAGGGTTTGATTCCAACATGTTTGATAGCAAACATGTCCCTATTCGGAGTTACCATTGTGAAGATGGACATATGGAGTGACCTATGTCCAGTGCACGCGTCCCCGCACTCACAATGCTTGGGAAAATGGTCCTGGAGGTCGTGGGGGCACCTCTGCTAGCGCTGCCTGCCTTCAGAGCTAGAAGGCCTGCAATAAGGGTGACTTATAAGTGATCTGGTGCAGTGTAAATGGCAGTTAAAGGGTGCATGCACCATTTCACACAGGCTGCAATGGCAGTTCCGTAGAAGCCTTTGTATGGGCTCCCTATGGGTGGCAAAAGAAATGCTGCAGCCCATGGGATCCTCTGGAATCCCAATGCCCTGGGTACCTAGGTACTATATACAAGGGACTAACAAGGGGCTCTAGTATGCCAATTGTGGGTTGAATACTGGATTACCAGTTTCCTATAACTATAATTTAAGGGGCAGAGCATAACTACTGGGGTCCTGATTAGGAGGATCCCCATAGACACAATTAAACACACTGACAAACAGGCAAAAAGTGGGGGTAACCATGCTAGAAAGAGACTACTTTCCTACACCGGGGCTATCTGGTTACACTAGGCTGGGCTAAAGCCAAAGTTCAGGCCAACCATGAGGAGAGTGGGCCGAATACAGGGACCAACATTGTCTGGCTAAAACAGTACCTTGTGTGGCAGGTGTCAGGAATCTCCAAGGAGCCTCCTGTGTTATCTGTCAGCATCCCCAGGGATTAGGGTTAAGTCATATCTCTGTTCTTTGTTAAATCTTCATGTTTCTGTGTAAACCTAATGTGCTGTGTTACACAATTGGTTTTTATCAATGCTTGTTTTACCAATGCTTGTTTGCTAATGTGAGCAGGTGTAGACATGTGTTTCTAATTGGGTGTGGTGTAGACATGTGCTTCTAATTGGGTGTGATGACTCATCCACATGTGGAAACTCAACTGCTTTCCTGACTGGCTATAAATAGCAGAACGAAGCATGACTCCCTGCTTGGTTTTGTTTTGCTTCCTGATCTCAGCATCTGATTTAGCAGTCCAGCCCCCGCTGTCATCCTCGTATTCAGGACTTTTTTGAGGCAATTCTTTTCTTTATTCCTGTACCAGCTGACACTAGGCATTCCTCCAGCACTCTGGAAAAGACTGCAGCTAAGGGCCAGATGTAGGAAAAAAACAAATTGCGACTTGCAATTTGCGAGTCCGTGCAACTCGCAAATTGCAACTCCGAATTTGGTATGCAGAAAGGTGTCTCAGACACCTTCTACAACTTGCAATGGGGTCGCAAAGACCCACCTCATTAATATTAATGAGCTGGGTCGCATTTTGCGACCCCATTGCGAGTATGGGCACTCACGGGGATGGTGGCCTGCTGGAGTCAGCAGACCACCATGTCCGTGACTGCTTTTTAATAAAGCAGTTTTTTTTTCTATCTGCAGACCGTTTTTCTTAAAGGAAAACGAGCTGCACTTAGAAAAAAAAACGAAACCTTTTGTTTCGGTATTTTTCAGAGCAGGCAGTGGTCCATAGGACCACTACCTACTCTGAAAAATTATTTTTGTTTTCATTCAAAAAGGGGAAGGGGTCCCCTTGGGACCCCTTCCCGTTTGCGACTGGGTTACCATCCACTTCAAGTGGATGGTAACTGCGATTTCATTTGCGACCGCTTTCGCGGTCGCAAATTAAATTGAATAGCATTGCGAGTCGCAAATAGGAAGGGAACACCCCTTCCTATTTGCGAGTCGGAAATGCACTTTGCGAGTCAGATCCGACTCGCAAAATGCATTTTTGCATAGCAAAGAGGCTTTTGCGCCTCGCAAACGGCATTTTTCGCTGTTTGCGAGGCGCAAACACTTTGCTACATCTGGCCCTAAGTGACTAGTATTCTCCAGGGAGTTTGTTCTTTGAGCGCTGTGTCTTCCTAGAACAGCTGGTGTATTTCAGACCTCATATTTTGGGTGAGTGCTTACCTTGAAGAGACAAATGCATTTCTAAACATTCTGCATTATTATTGTAGTTACTTGCCTAAATGAGCTTCAGGAAATCTGCTTGAGCTCAAGTACTACAAAAAGCGACAGTGCAATTTTGAAAGAGCATTTATGTGACTTTTCTTTCTCTAATAGCATAACTCTTGGATTTAAATTGTGTCATTCATGCCTGTGTTTCAGGTTTGAGGAATTTGCTTTTGAAGGGTTTTTCACACACACAGTGAAACCAAATCAAACTGTGCCACCCTAACTGTTTAAACCCAGAGTGGACATTTGTATTTCTTGGATTGTTTTTGTTTCTTTTAGTTTAACTCTATACATGCAGGAAAGTTATACGTGATATATTTATTGCCCTTGTTTGTCTTTCTTGTGCATGATAAGTACAATCACAGTTCTAATTGTAGTGTGCAACAGTGAATCTCTGTGAAGCCAGCCCTAGTGTCACAGTACTTATTGTTATGGTACTCAGTTTGGGTTTTTGGTAATGCAGTGTTAGTAATTGTGCCAACAGTTATTATTATCCAAGAAAAGTGCTGAAGCATCCCAGTGTTCTTCTACCACTCCCGTGCCCATATCAGAAAGAGAGATTCAGTTTCAAAGAAGTTGAGTGCACCAACTCTACTGTCACTCTGTCAACAACGACCTGCTCCCCCGAAGATACAGGGTGCCTGGCTGGACCGGCAAGTCGTGGCAGTGTTTCGACCCTTTCTCTTCCATTCCCCCTTTCCTTTTGGGACACCAGCCAGAGTTTCTGTGTCCACCAGGAAGTGCTGAGAGGTATTCCAGGAGGTCGGGGCATACCATTGCCCTTGCAGACATCCTGCTTTTCAGGTGAGTGGCCCCGTCTCAACAGAGGGTTGCATCAATGTTGAAGATATGATGCAATGAGGAGAGGAGATGATGCAAAGGTGATGTGTCAGTTCTGATCCATGCAATCGGAGATGCATTGTTGTTCAGCCATACAGTTGTGAATACTCAAACAGTGGTGCCACTTCAAACCATGTATGAAGAAGACGATAAGTCATTATCAGGTAGTGCAGCTGGTGATGCAAAGGTGATGCATCAGGGCTCATGGTAATGAGTTGAACCTGAGCCACTCAATTGGTGTTGCAATGTCCTCTTCCTCAGAGGCAGCGGTGATGCATCGAGGTGAGATGAGGCAGTTCTGTTCAGTGCTGTGATGACGATGCATCAATTCTGCTGTATCCATAGAGAGAAGCCCACTTCCAGGGTCTCAACCCTGGATTGGCACCACTTGACAGGGCAGGATTCACCAGCGGAAGAATCCAGCAGCTGTAGCAGGAGTGAGTGAAGTCTTTTATGTCCCTGACACTTCAGAACAGAAGTGAAGCGAGCAAGCTCTTGGAGTCACTTTGGTTCTGGGGGTGTAGAGATGCTGGTTCAGTCCTTCTCGCTCCCAGGAAAGGAGGGTAGTAGGACATGTAGAGCAAAGCAGGAGTCCAGCAAACTGCAGCAGAGTTCCAGCAGAGTCACAGTTCCTTTGGCACAGCAGTTTTTCTTCCTGGCAAAATGTCCTCAGCTCCAGAAGGTAATGTCAGAAGTCCAGTTCTTATACCCAGTGGGGCCTTTGAAGAGGGGGGGACGTTAAAAGAGGCCTCTGAAGCATACAAAGTCCCTGCCTTTTCTGCCCTGGCTCTATACACACCACAGGGGGCTATGCAGCCCCTTGTGAGGGCTCTGAAACCATCCATTCAGGTATGGCAGCTTCTTCCTCCCATGCTGCTCAGGATAGGCCATCAACATGCAGATAGCCACTCAGTCACACCTGAGCTCCCTTTGTGTGTGGCTGTCTGGAGGGAATGTCACCCACCCAGAAATCTATTTTCAGAGACAGGCAGAAGGCAGTATGTGATTTAAAGTAAGAAAATGGCAACTTTCTAAAACAATTTAAAATCTTACTTCACTATAAGTTGTGATTTTAAATTGTGATTCCAGAGACACCAAACTTGGCAGTTCCATCTCTTCCCAATAGGAAGTTACACTCATAAAATGTAATAAGGCAATCACAATGTTAACCTACGGGAGAGCTAGGCCTTTCAGTAGTAAAAAAAGAAAATAAGAGATTTTTCTACCTGGAATTTTAAAGCTTAAAAGCACATGTGCAACTTTTTAAATAGACTGCACCTTTCCCTTGGGGCTGTCCAGGGTCTACTTTAGCGGTGACTTATGTGCATTAAAACGGAAGGTGTGGGCCTATCAAGTGGGTTGACGCGTCAAGAGGTGTGTCCAGGGGCAGGAGCCCTTTAAAGTTCTACAGCGCTCCCGCCGTCGCGGGAAGCGCGTCAAGAGGTGTGTCCAGGGGCAGGAGCCCTTTAAAGTTCTACAGCGCTCCCGCCACGCGGGACGCGCGCGGGCGTTGCCCGGGCGAAGCCCGAGCCAAGAGCGGGCCCGTCCTTGCCCTTCATTGCCAGGAAGAGGCAGGGCAGGGCCACCCCCCTGACATTCACATAAAGACGCTCGGCTTAGGCAGCTCATAAGTATATGGCTGCCTGAAGGTACTGTGCCGATAATTACTCCTAAAAAAGGTCTTTTTATAGAGGGCCTTAGGACGGAAGTCTCCCTTTATTAATGTAGTGCTTTCTTCATCATTATCTGTTAGATTTTGTAGTGGGGCTGGGCCGGGTCGCTGCCTCTTTATTTTCCGTAAGAAGTTTGCTTGTATTTATGAGTGCAAAATTTATATTTAATATTTGCCACATGAGAAGTTAATATTTATTATCTAGGTTTACCCCCACTAGACCTTCTTTTGATCTCTTTCATAAATACATATTGTGGACTGGTTCTATTAGAGCCGAAGCATTATATAGGTGGCTCAAGATATGGGAAAACGTAAGGCATCAGAACCCCCAAGGGGGAAGGAGAAATCTATAAAAAAACTTAGGAATGCGGGTGAGAACTGCACTATAGCCGAAATTGATGATCTTATCGAGGAGGTAGAGTCACTACTATGTAATAGGGCCACTACCCGGGAAGGCCCTGATAAAAAGATTACCTCCTATTACACAAAGAAAGTCGAATTAGAGGAAGATAAACTGTTAGAGATAGTTAGCCAGCAAGAGGGGGAGGTACCGACTGAGATTAGGACAGGCAGCCCTAAGGATGCTACAACTCGACCCATACACCCATGTACTATAGATAGTAATAGGAAGAAGGGCCATATGCAGGAGTGCGAAGTTATGTGCTCCAATAAATATGCAGTCTTGGCAGAACTCGATAGTAATAAAGTACAGAATGTACAAGAGGGGGAATCTGTGGATGAGCTATACCCAACTATCCCAATTGTACAGCTAGCTAGAGAGAGGACATCTCCATCTAATCTAGAACCAGTGATTCATCTAAAATATAAAACAAGAACTCTAGCAGATCTTTATGACCTACTCTCTGGATTAATACAGGAAGTTAGGGAATTGAAACTTGATGTAAGATCTTTATCAGATATTGTGGAAAAGGAGGGGGGTAGGGGAACCAATAGAGCTCAGAGCGGAAAGGAGACCCCCCCTACATCATTTTATCCACAAGGTAGATCTACACGTCCCCAAAGTTTGAATATTGACCCCAACCCTATCCCAGCTATAGCTAAGATTTTACATCAACCACAGGGATGTTTGAGAGGGGTAAATGAGGATAATACAGGATTACGCAACTATCCTAGAAGTAATGCTAGTGCTCTACGCCAAGAAACTGGGAATCCACGAAGAGAACCCTGCTTGGTAAAAGGGCTACAAAAAGGAAATGTGGAACCTACTCTGAACCCCTATCCCCAAGCATTTAATGATTGCATCCGTCATACCAAATGGAATCGTCATTCTGAGAGGGATAGGTATCCTATTAGGACCAATGTTGTTTACTTGTTCAATGTTCCAAAACTGTCCCCAAATAGCAGAGAAGACGAGGATTCCTTAAAGAACAAGCTTATACACTGGATCAGGGCCAAAAGACACTGTCTATCCATAATTCGTTCAGATATTAGGGGGGCAGAAAGAATGCCAGGAGAGACGGGGCAATAGGACATTATTGCACTAACACTTAGGGTTGGAAGATTAATCAGAGGTCTGATTGACATGGAACAGAGAACCCCCGCCCCCAAAATTAATGCTATGAGGTTTAGCCCGGATCCATTCATTATCAAACCCCTAGTCCAGAGGCCTAAGTATAATAATAATGGGGGACAGCAAAGGAGAAGTGGAGTTCCCAATATTGAAAGAGTAGATTGACTAACCCAGCTAGATCAGGCACAAGTGGGACCAAAGGGAGACCCAGCAGTAGGTGAGCCCCATGAAGGGAATGATCCTCATGCTAGAGGGGCAGGGAGTACAGTGGAGTCTTCGCCCCGTAGGAAAGATTTGTTAGCATATTTGAGCCCTACTTCTAATGTCACGACCCTAAATTGATGGGGTTCAATCACTATGATCTCCTGGAACGTAGCAGGCTTAAAAAATAAGCTTATAGACCCTGAATGGCAGGACTATATTGATCAATACCATGTCTGACTCTTTCAAGAGACTTGGCTTAAGGATCCGCCGTATCAATTAGGATATAAAACCTTTCTTATTAGTGCAACTTCAGCTGCCAGAGGGAGGCAGTCCGGGGGGTTGGTTGCATGGGTGAAAATTTCATTAAATGTCGAGATACGTATGCAAGACACAGAGTCAGAGGATATTCTATGGTTAGTTTTGGGGGAAAAAAATAAGATAATATCCCACTTATTCAATGTATATATAAGGCCTAGAAGGACAAATTTGGAGTCTCCTGAAATAACTCTACTAGATGATCTGCTTAAAAAGATCCCAGTAGGAGAGACAATTATGATAGGGGGTGACCTTAATTGTGACTATGAACCTATAATTGGATTAGAACATCTAGCAGAAGAAGAAGATCGACTGAGAGCAATTCCTTACTTAACAATAGTAAAAACTGTTCCGGGCACAGTGGCCGCCCTGCAACTTATGGGCCTTACATTAAAGCACGGACTGAGGGCGTGTAATGGCAGAGTGGGTGAAGGAGGCCTTAATTTGGATACCTTCCAGAGAGGCAACTCAACCTCGAAAATAGACTACATTTTGCATAGTATAAGTACATGGGGAAGACTAGTGACTTTTAAAATAGATAAAGAAGGGAAAGTGATCACTTTGCGCTAATAGTTGAACTTAGGGCCCACCTCCTGGACTTGGATTTGGATTTGGAATATAGAGAACATGATAAGGTGGAGTTACAACCCACCCTGAGCAACAATAGAAGGGTTGTAAAATGGCCAGCAATACTAGGCAATTTGGACACCATGACAAATATTTACAATATATTTTCTGATCTTTTGGAGCCTTATGCAAAAAATAAACCTACTGATATCCCTATTGCAGCCATCCATCAGTCAATGAGTACTGCACTAAGACCCTTCCTGACCAAACAGTTACAGCTTAAGCATAAAAAGGAGAAGGTGCAAACCACCCTAAGTAATCCATGGTATACTACCAAATGCAGGGAGAGGAAAAGAGTACTGATAGAGGCTCTAAAGCAAAAAAATCAATTAGCTGTACAACAGGCAAGGGCCTGCTACAAGAAAACACTGGCAACTGCCCAAAGTAACTGGGAGGATCAAAAATGGCAAGACCTGCTGGAAGCAGCAAAAAGTAATGACGCTAGGATCTTCTGGAAAATAGTTACCCACGGCAGCAACGTGGGGATATTTAATACAGATCATCATATAGATCCCAAAACATGGGTAATCATTTTACATACCTTTACTCCGATCCCCCCAGTCTCGATTTCTATCCCTCCAAGCATAAAACTCAAGCTACTTGGGGTATCTTACCCGAGTTACAATTTAGTCTGGAGGAGACGGTGAATGCCATTAAAGCAATCAAGCCAGGAAAAGCCCCCGGTTTGGATAAGATCCCGGGAGATATGTTTAAACATAGTATAGAAATTTGGGCACCTTATATAAATCTTTTAAGTAACGCTGTAGCAAGGGGAGGTCTAGTGCCTGAGACATGGAAAGGGGCAGGAATAATTCCAGTCTACAAAAAAGGATCCAGGGAAGACCCTGGGAACTATAGACTAATCAGCCTCATAGATGTTATGCAAAAAATGTATGCTAGACAATTGCTGAATAGAATTAGTAGCTGGATAGAAGAAAACAGCATATTGACTATATACCAAGCAGGCTTCAGACAGCAGACGAGTACGGTTGACCAGGCCTTTAGGCTATTGACAATAATGTGGAAATATTCTAGACTAAGGAAGGGTCACCTCTATATCGCGTTTGTGGATCTGCGTGTGGCCTTTGATCTGGTGCCAAGAGACTCCTTATGGGCAGCACTAGGGAAACAGGGCATGCCAAGGAACCACCTGTGCCAACTAGAGAGGTTACATGAAAATACATTTGCAAAGGTTCGGTGGGGTCCAAAGGGAGAGTTGACAGACCCAATACCTATCAAGAGGGGGGTGAGACAGGGTTGTGTGCTTGCCCCAACCCTTTTCTCATTATATATTAATGACCTGGTTAAACATTTGAAACAAAGTAACCATGACTCACCAAGATTGAACGGTGATCCAGTTCCTGCCCTCCTGTTTGCAGATGATACCATCTTATTATCACAAACTCCCATGGGCTTGCAAACCCTATTAGATACATTTAGTGAGTACTGTAGTATGAAGGGACTAGAGATAAACACAATTAAGACCAAATATCTGACTGTTAACCCCCATAAAGCACTCAAGAGAAACATTAGGATTAGAAGGCAGGCATTGGAACGAGTAAAAAACTTTAACTATCTAGGGATACTGCTTGATGCCAAGTTGTCATGGGCACCGCACGTCAATAAAGCTGCTATCTCCTTAGTTCATAGTTCCATGGCGATTAGTAAAAATTATAAATGTTCAAGATCTAGCATTGTTTCTCCAGTATTTGAGATCTATAGGTGCAAAGCACAGGCTGCTGCTTTATATGGAGCCGAACTCTGGGGATTTACAAATCTAACACCACTGGTTACCCAGGAAAATAATTTTATGAGGGGGGTCTCCCTCTATCTACTCCACTGATTTCTCTTACCTATGATATTAATATGAAACAAATAGGTAAATTGGCAGCCCTGAGGCCCTTGCTTTACTGGTGTAGACTTTGGACAACTCCTGAATTGATCCAATATAGGCAAGCACTAATCGAGATTATGGTCTTGGATAAGGCTATCTCCCTTCTGTGGCTCCAGTATATAAGGCAATGCTTTTACAATCTAGGGCTGAAATCCTATTGGGAAGAACCGCATACACTCACAATACAATCAAAGACTCTACTAAAACAAGTATTTTGGGATTTCACTCTAAACAGCCCCCTCTACAGCAAGGATTTAGGTAGACTAACCTTAAGTTTCCTGGATATTAAACCATTGCCGAGAGCTGAGGAATGGATAGATACTATCCATCCTAGGCGAGCAAAAGTTTTATTTATGAAGTTCCAATATGGGACTCTCCAGGTTAGGGCTTTTACTTCTAAATGGGGCCCCTTGAGTGGGAGAAGACATGAGGTGACCTGTGGGCTGTGAAATATGGAGACCTCTGAAACGACGGATCATGTACATTTGAACTGCAAAGCTTATGTTAAACCAAGGAGGAAATGGATTCGACCTATTTGCAGGAACGTTGGAATCAGAAATTATAATGAAGCAGCTAGATTCTTGAGATCTAGTACTATACCATATGTTGTTTTTTGTTTAAGCCGGTTCTTACTGGCAATCTCATTTATCAGAGACAAGGCGGGCCTGAGGCTCTAGGCGTTTCAATTCAGACTAAACCCCCTCAGTTAATCTACGGTCCTCAAAATGATAAAAGGGAGCCGTCTTCTGTAATCCAATGGACTCTGGTTATACATTCAGCTAAGGATATATTTAGCCCAGGGGATATTGGTAATGCTTGGGAAGAACATGAATTATAAAATTATTCTGCCCCTTAGCACAAGGTCCGTAGTTATCAGGAGGATTTATAAGTTTTTTAGAATTGCTGTCAGACACTTATGGAACTAGCTTTTAGATCTAGTTACTTATTTATTTTTTTACTTAATTGATCAAACAGTCCTCCCTTAGTTAAGCAAATAAGTGCCCGATGGCCGGGAGGCACATTTTAAAATTTTAAAGTTTTTAATTTTTAATCTTAAGGGTTTTACAAAAATGTAATATTGTAATTGATTGTTATTTATTGCTTCTAAGACTAACATTGGCCATTATCTAGACAGTTTGATTTTAGTATTTCAGTGAATATTAACTGTTGCTGGAATATTGTGCTTTCTGTATTGCTTGATTGTATTTTCCTTTTATGGCTTTTAGCCGAATAAAGGCGTGTGTAATAATAAAATGACTTGCCAGGTTGACATGGGAGTTGAAAACTACAAACACAAATTCTGCAATTCTGCAATGTCAGGTGTGAGTCATGTTTAGATGGCTACTGAATTAGGTGTCACAATCAGTGTTACAGGCCCACTAGTAGCATTTAATGTACAGGCCCAGAGCACATGTAGTGCACTTTACTAGGGTCTTATAAGTAAATTAAATATGCCAATTGTGGAAAAGGCAATGTTACACTGTTTTAGGCAAAGAGCATGTATACTTTAGCACTGGTAGTAGTGATATAGTACCCAGAGTCCTAAAGCCAACAAAAAAGGAATTCAGCAAAAACAGGAGAGAAAAGGCAAAAAGTCTGGGGATGACCCTTCAGAAAGGGCCAAGTCTAAGAAGAACACCTTAGAATTTTCCAATGGTATAATAAGGTATGGGTATCTCCCAATGATTCTGCAGCCTATTTGTTCTGATCACTTCCTGGGCCCATTGTTCTTTACCCTATCTAATACAGTCCTCAAATGAAGAGTCCTTCTTGGATTCTCCACTTCCAATTCCCAGTACTCTTCTAGCTGGAATTTTCTATCATATACTCATATGGAAAAATCAGAATCTCATATTCAGGAGATTCTTAAAAGACCTACTTCTTCACCTAGATATTTACATAAGCATATACATGTTAGTGATTTCCAGTATGACCACTATTCCTGATTGACCAGAAATCTAAGCTCAGCTATGACTGCTTTATTCAGGCCTAAAGCAATCTACTTTTTACTACACTTTATAATCATTCTTAGAAATTGGGTTTCCACCCTGATCAAGCAGGAATCACATTCCCACTCAGGGTAAATCACAAACACACTGTCATAAATATTCTTGTTATAGCAATAAGACTGCTGGATTTGGGCAGCAGCAGCACCAGGTACCGGTGACCGAATCTGATCCTGCGCTGTGTGATAGCTGTTGGCCTAACCCTTCCAGCCAGCTAGCAGGACCTCACCAGTACACAACAGTAAAAGGTGATTTGTGTCAATCCTTAGCATGTCATCTGGATTTCGCAGAAAAATCGTGGTGGAACAGATTTTACCCCTTTCTCTCAGTCACATATGTTTCACACATACAAAAGCAAAATAGAAGCAGGACTACGGTCAATAAGGTTTATTGAATCAACTGCAATTTATATAAAAGGCATGTATTGTGATTATAAGGATGATAAAGCATAATGAAAGCAAGGCAGTGTCAAGAAAAGTGAAACACCAGAAGAGTCCCACCATACTGTCACAACAATGGTTCTAAAATCTCTACCTGCACGACTAGCAGTGTAAGCCATAATCTGTCCATCAGGCCCCCAATGAGAACCCCATCCTATACCTGTGATTGTAGGTAAAGAAGAGGTCTGTTGGTAATCTGCAAATTCCCCCATACGGGGGGAGAGACAGTGTCAGGTCTTGACAGAAACTGTGCAGCGTACGAGGGCAACTGGTTGGAATTCCCCTCTATCGCAGGGGGCAGTGAGGTGTTTTATAGTAAAACATCTGGGGCCAGATTTACAAGGCTCTTGTGCCACTGGAGCATCACTTTTTGTGATGCTCCGGTGGTGCTGTGCAGTGCATCACATTTACAAGTCAGCACTAAGCCACTTTTTGTGGCTTAATGCCACCTTGTAAATATGGGCCTTTCTGACGCAGTTTTAGGCGTCAGAGGGGAGTGCAATGGGTGTTACTGTGGGCATTCTATAGCAACAACCAATGCTTTTGACGCTGCCCCAGATTTACAAAACGTCTGTGGCAGTGCCAAAAACTAACACCACCTCAGGATTAGCATTAACATGTCACAATGAGGAGGAATACCTTTATTCTGTCTTGTTTTTGCAAAATGCCATGAATGATTGTTTAAGTGGAGGAAGGTGTCCCTTCCTGCACATCAGCAATCACGCAAAAACGATGGTTTGAAACTTGTGCGTGCTGCATTCTGCAACACACATAATCGCTATTGTAGATTGTTTATGTGAAGGAAGAGACACCTTCCTGCACATACACAATCATTCCCTTCAAAACAGACACCCTTGCACTATGGTGCAAGGATGACTGTGTTGGCAGTTATATTTAGAGCTGGTGCAGAGGTGGTGTGCCATATTTTAATAAATACAGCAGATCCCTGCATTTCTAAAGTGACGTAGTGCGGCACTGCAAATTTTGGTGCAGAACTGTGCTGGGCCACTTTGTAGTAAATCTGGGCCCTGGTGTTCTGAGAAAACTGCCCTGATGTGACAACACATGTATTTCTTTGCATAAGAGTTTAGGACATGATGAATGCTTTGTACCAGCAATAATTCATAACTCATCACATGAAACATTGAACAAAGCACAGAATGTAAATGCTGTGCAGAGAAAATAATAACAGAAGTCCGTGTAAAAGGACAAGCTGATAAAATAATGAAAACATCCCTACTAAAACAAGGCTTCTACTAAAATGGAAAAATAAAAATGCATGCCTCGGAGTGAAAGAGCACAAGCTGCCAGGCTAGACTAAAATACCGTGCCTGTATAATAGCTATAGTGACCCCACAACATCCTCCTCATTGACGGTTCAAAGTGTAGAGGTCCCTAACAAAGCCTAAAGCAAAAACTGCCATTCATACATCTATAACCTTAAAATCAATTCTATAATGACAAGCAAACAGACAAAAAGGAGGTCAAATGGCAACTGGTCAATTAGAATTTACACGCAAACAGGCCAAATGACAATAGGTCAGCAAGAATCATTGGGCCAGATGTAGCAAATTTCACTGTTTGCGACGTGCAAACTGCACTTGGCAATGCACAAAACCCCTTTTGCGATTCGGTAACCTGGATACTGAATCGCAAAACGGGTTTGCGAGTCACAAATAGGAAGGGGAGTCCCCTTCCTAATTGCGAGTCGCAGTGCAATGCCAGATTGCTTTGTGACCGCGAACGTGATCGCAAAGCAATCGCAATGGGTGCTAATGGCATTAAAAACATTTTTCCATGGACCACTGCCTGCTCTGAAAAAATGAAACGAAAAAGTTTCATTTTTTAGTTTTATATTGCATCTCGTTTTCCTTTAAGGAAAACGGGCTGTATTACAAAAAAAAAAAAAAATCTTTATTTAAAAGCAGTCACAGACATGGTGGTCTGCTGTCTCCAGGGGGTGAGTGCTGCGAGTCTCAAGGGGGTGGCAAATTGCGACCCACCTCATTAATATTAATGAGGTGGGCCTTTGCGACCCCCTTGCGAGTCGCAGATGGTGTCAGGGACACCATCCTACATTTCAATTTGCGACTCGCAATTTGCAAGTCGCAAATTGGAATATACCTACATCTGGCCCTTGGTACTTTAGAAAATCGCAAATTTCATAAATTTTAATAGCCTCCGGGAAAGACCCCACTTCAGCAGATCTTAATGCATCCAATTTGTTGGCAAGAAAGGCGAGAGAGCACTAATTTTCCATTGCCTCAGCTGCAGCTGAGGCAGCAGCAACCTGTGCAGTGCCAGGTGTTGTAGCACCAAGAGCCAAAATAGATGGGCATATTTTCTTCCACCCCTCTAATGGCACCTAATGGCATCATGGTTTACAATACAGCATACCATGGCAGTTGTTTGCACAATACCGTCCAAATTTTGGACCCTATGTGGCACTTTGCTACACTAGAGTCAAAAAGTTTGACGCTAGTGCAGCAAAGCACAGGGAGGCCCAATGAATATAATAGGTGCATCATTTTAACGCCTGCTCTGAGCAGGGTTTAAAAATGATGGGAAAAAGGAGGCGATTTCAATATGCCATTTTTTTAGACCGCCCTGTGCTGGAACACCCCCTTGCATACATTATGCCAGAAGCAGACATAGGGCCTCATTCCGAGGCCGGCGGGCGGCGGTCGCCGCCCGCCTGGCGGGAACCGCCATATGGCCGCTCCGCGGTCGAAAGACCGCGGAGGCCATTCTGGCTTTCCCGCTGGCTGGCGGGCGACCGCCAGAAGGCCGCCCGCCAGCCCAGCGGGAAACCCCTTCTCACGAGGAAGCCGGCTCCGAATGGAGCCGGCGGAGTGGGAAGGTGCGACGGGTGCAGTTGCACCCGTCGCGAATTTCAGTGTCTGCTAAGCAGACACTGAAATTCTTTGTGGGGCCCTCTTACGGGGGCCCCTGCAGTGCCCATGCCATTGGCATGGGCACTGCAGGGGCCCCCAGGGGCCCCACGACACCCCATACCGCCATCCTGTTCCTGGCGGGCGAACCGCCAGGAACAGGATTGCGGTATGGGGTGTCGGAATCCCCATGGCGGCGCAGCAAGCTGCGCCGCCATGGAGGATTCCTGAGGGCAGCGGAAAACCGGCGGGAGACCGCCGGTTTTCCCTTTCTGACCGCGGCCAAACCGCCGCGGTCAGAATGCCCTTGAGAGCACCGCCAACCTGTTGGCGGTGCTCTCGTGGTCGTTGACCCTGGCGGTCAATGACCGCCAGGGTCAGAATGACCCCCATAATGTGGCACAAAGGTTTACAAAGTCGTAGAATTCAAGCCTTGCACCACTTTGTAAATATGGCATGGCAGAAAAGCCATCTTAGCGTCACCTTAGTGTAGAAAAAGACAAAATGACACTATGGCAGCAGTAAGGTGGCGCATGGGGCTTGTGAATATGCCGCAAAGTGTATGGCTGAAGGTATGATGCCAAATATAGAGAAAAAGGTGCTGACAAAATCAGAACCAACAGCCTTAAAGAAATGTACAATCACAGCAGTATTTGAGGAATAAATTATTTGCCCAATGAATTCACCAAAATGTTTCAGAAAGTTATTATTTAAAAAGGACTGTATCTCTGCAGATTACCTCGCCACTTGGAGCGAATAGGTCTCATGGGCATGTGTAAAAACAATGTGTTTTTGAAACAAAATAGCTTTCTTTCTGCCCAGCTTGTCAAAATTGACAGTCAAAGTAGCAATATGAGGCCATATCTCTGCTACTTTTGTCCATTGCGTTGGAGGAAAAAGCATATTACTGCAACAGGTAACAATTTCGGGGACCCAAATGATGTAAGTAATTCTGACTCACATTCCACAACAGTTCTCTTTTTTCAGAACCACATAGGTCCCATGTGAGAACACCTGGAATGCTGGACAAATCAAAGGGACAGGAACTCCCTTCAGATAAAATGCTAAATTTGCAACTGAAGCATTACATGCTCTGTGCAAGGACAGCTGTTTACAAATCATCTAATAGCTCACAGAAGTCTCACACCTGATTCTGCTAAGAAAGACCTCTTTCATGCCCTTGAAACATTTGTATGAAAAGGGCAGTTCCTACACCTCATGAATGTCTACTGGCCTTTCATATCTGCCTAAAGGCACTTGCTTCAAGAATGAGGTAAATTGAAGGGTGGAAATAGACAGAATAATAACCCCATGAACTAGCAAGACAGCCAATGGTATTTGTGCCACAGTAAAAGGCAACTTTCTGAACTTTTCGATGTTAAGCATGACAAAAGTAATTTCTTTCTTAGCCATTATTTGTTGCTGTCATGTTAAAATAAATGTGACAAATAGGTCTTTCGAGCTAACATATTGCCACAGTACGTGACCACTTTATAGGACTTGTAACATCCAACCAAACTGGATAATGGACCTTGGTTGTCTTTGTTGTAAAGACAACACGCCATTTTGTTTAATGGCAATCTCAGGAGAAATTATGTTTTTGAGGGTGTATATACAGTTGGACATGGTGTTCATTCCATTATCTACAACAGCTAATGCTCTCAGTAGGTTCTCCTGATCTATTTGCCTTAACCAGACTGCAGCTTCTATTTGGGAAAGTTTCCAAATTTTGTTTTAAATTGCATTGCGGAAGCACTTATTTTAATGTATTTTGGGGCCCAACAGGAAATAGTGTAGCTCTGTGTCTTCTAATAGGAGACTGAGATGTTCTTTCAGCCACAGATGGCATAATTTCCCTACGATATATGTGGTGACAATATCAGAGTGTTGTGAAGGTATGTAACAATGGTCATGTGGGCTTGCTCTAGAACCCCCTGTGAAGTATATAAAACATGCATGACAGCCATTTTTGTCTGTTGGTCATTATAACCACCTGCCAGGACCTGAAATTGTTGTGTTAAATGTTCCTTTCTGGACCAACTGTTCTTCAGTGAAATGTTTTATTTTCTGCCAATTTTCAAATTTTGCTGGTGAGGGAACACTGGGTGCATTAATTTAATCTTTGCTAAGCCTAGACAGCTAGTTTGTTTTATGGTGTCATTTAGAAAAATAATTTGCAGTGCAATAAGGCAGGCCCTAAAAAAAGCTTCCATTCCCTGTATTTGCCAAAATGTAGTTCCCAATCATGTTTTAAGTCAATCCACTTTAAGCAATATTCATAGTCTTCTATCACCAGCTGGGAAACAAATGAATCAGAATAAATCAATCTGGTATCTGTGGATAAAATACCTTTCAATTTCATAGGAGGTAATTTGCAATAATAAGACTCAGCATTTATTACATTGTGCCCAATTATATATGCACATTTTTCCATATACATTTTAGAACTCTCCATTGGTGGAGTCGGACAATGCTCCCATTGTGTGTGATTATAAACATCTCTCAGGGTGCTAGCTTTATGTATGAAATTATGTCCATAATGACTATAACAGAACATATCATCATAATTAGCAGTTATTTGATAAACATCCATACTTTCAAATACAGTATAGTATTGAAGCTCAGAAAGCACAGAATCAACTGCTGTTACATCTCAATCATCAGACACTACTACTGGTGTTATAATATCATCCATTGAAACTTTAAACACATATGTAATTTGAAGATTCTTTGTCGGCCCTAAGACATCAAAGGATACTTCTTCCCAAATAATCCCATCAGGAATCGGTATAGCTGAAATGTTCACTTAAGACAAGTCTCTCTGGAACTTATCTGAAGACAAATGTGGTTTTAGAACCTCATCTACCAGTTCAACATCAGAGCATTCAGGAGGATAATGACCATGTATCAGCAAAAAGAAAACAATGACAGAACCAATCCAGAGAAGGGAGGCAGGCACAGTTAATAAGACCCATAAATAGTTCCATGGATGAATCAGATAGTTAGTTTTGAGGTAAGTGAACAGCTTGCGTGCTCTTGATACAGGGACTGCAGAAGATGTAGAGTAAGTGAAGAAATCATTGATGTCGGCAAAATATCCAGAAGCAGTTTGTTAAAATACTGGAGCTGATGTAGGTAAGGTAGAACTAATAATACAAGAGGAGAGACTGTGAGGTTCATGGTCCAGTCTATAGTCTCCCGAGACTAACTATAAGAATAAACAGGTACACTGTTCCAAAAAAGATATATATGTGGTAAGGATGCAGGGTCGAGAGTAGTCAGTGATATCAGTGATATCAGGACAGCCCTCAAGCACCCAATAGGATGACAAGCTTCATCACTGGCCAATCTCCTCGTCAGACCGGTGCTGCAATGTCTGGCGGACCACACCTAAAATCGGGATGGTGCTAAACCGTAGATAGTTTGCCAAATTTTGGGTCTGAAACGAATACTGACTATGAAAAGACATAAGTGAATAAATGTAGGAGAGATAGGGAAAGTTAAAACTACCTCTGAGCCTTAAACATCACTTTAATGAATCAAGAAAAGGTTCGGGCCAAAATTAAAAACCATAGAGAGTGAATGCGGGAATAATGTCCCACTATACTCTATATAGAGGAAACAGGTAGTGTCCCTAATCCTGTCGAAATATGGTCAACATGTTTTGCGTCTTAATGGTCAACGAATGATCCCATGACGCTTCATCAGGACCGTAACTACTACTTCTCCTATTCAAAAAGAGCGAAAAAATACTAGGTAGTCACTTACTGAATGCAGACAAATTGTCAACGTCAATTGGTCAATCAGTCGCCCTGCATAAAAGTTAGAGGGTAAAGGTACATTAGTGCAAAGGTAATAAAGAAATGCACAATGTGGTGCAGTCACAGCAAACAAATCCCCAGTGTGCCACAAACGAAATAGAAACCATGAAAAAATAGGCTTAACATCCCATAGTTGAGAGTGAGCTTCCCAGGAACGCGCAAGCCTCAACCAGAGGAGAATAACTAGGCATGAACACAACATGGTGACGTACAAATGAAATGCACATTAAAATATCCATAGTTAGAAAATCAATGGGAGGCAATGCCAAATACACAGTAGTAAGTCTGGTCATGTAACATGTGGATGAAGTTCAAACTGTCACAAAAATTCTGCATACATACATCCAGACCATAGTAAAGGGGCTTTTTTACTACCAAAAACCCATATGGTAAACAATAATGATGATCCAGAGTCCAAACATAAAACCCTATGTAAAAAGGGGATTTACTTTGATTTTATAGGTTTAAAACAAAAGTTAAGCCCACTAGGAGTAATAAAGCTAGGGTTAGACGTGGGTAAACCCCAATTAAAGTAGGAAACATGCACGTTCAAAATGACCCCGTGCAAAAAAAGAGAGAGAGACCAAAATAAAGGGCAAAATTACTTTTTCTCTTTCCGGTAATGACGGTAACCTGCCCTCAGCCGTGCTCCTGTAGACGCTGATGCAGCGCGGCAGGGCAGTTGAAATACATCAATAAATACGTGATCGATCGCGTCTAGATCCGGAAGCAGCAACAGGTGGTTGCAACCCGGAAGGGCTGTAGACATGAAAGAAGAACAAGTCTTACGCCCGGCGGGCATCTGTGAAGGTCCGAATAAACAGAATTGAACATCATCCATGTTGTGCCAAGTCCTACAAATAGTATTAGGACCACGGGCTAAAGCGCAAGAGCTCTTAAAAAAAGGGGAATACACTGTGTTGAAACTGTGACTTGGACAAAGTGGCAGTATATTCTGCTGGCAGAAAGTCAAAATCAAAGTAGGACAACCATCAGGATCCAAGTATTATGAAGATGGCGGCCATCTTACTGGTAGAGGTACTTCCCAGTGAGATACTATGTAAAGAAAAGCCATCTAAAATATAGAGAGCGTTCTTTAGATGGGGCGCAATAGGTGGAATATAAAGAGGCTGCCCGATATTTCAGCTAGGAGCTGGATTCTAAATGACTAAGGGGGTCATTCTGACCCCGGCGGGAGGCGGGCACCGCCCGCCTGGCGGGAACCGCCATTTGGCCGCTCCGTGGTCAAAAGACCGCTGGGGCCATTCCGACCTTCCCGCTGGGCCAGCTGGCGCTAACAATGTTAGCGCCCGCCGGCCCAGTGGGAAGGGGGCCTGCAACACTGAAGCCGGCTCCGAATGGAGCAGGAGGTGTTGCAGGTGTGCGACGGGTGCAGTTGCTTTACCGCCGCGGTCAGAATGGGCAGGGAAGCACCGCCAGCCTGTTGGCGGTGCTTCCGTCATTCGTGGCCCTGGCGGTCTTTGACCGCCAGGGTCGGAATGACCCCCTAAGTATTTTGATAGCATAAATGAATGAGGAACCACAAAAATAGTGATTTTGCACAGACAACTTCAGCAAAGGAACCCCATTCAATAATAGTAATATTGGGGCCTCAGGTAGATCAACAGGCCATCAGAAAAGTAAGGGTTCAGATCAAAAAGACTTCTAACACTTAAGATGTCAAATAATTCCAAGGAATCTCATCATTCAGACCCTCACTAAGTCTTGAGTCTAAACACCCAATGTTGTTCAATTCTAAATAGATATTTGGGATCGTTACTATTGTATCTCGGCACCTGTAGGACAATCCACCACATGTCATCAGGGCCTTGATTGGCTTCTATAAAGTGTGAACTGAGTTTCGTTGTAATGCGAGAGCACCTAATGTTGCTCCGATGTTCATTAATCCTCTGTTTCACCGGTCGAGTCATCATCCAATTTTACTTTAAATCGCAAGGACAGGAAATCATATAGATACACTGTTGTGTATTACAATTAGTGTGTTTAGTCAAGTGCCAAAGTGATTCAGGTCCACGCTGTCAATTCAATGTTCCCATTGTGTGTGATTATAAACATCTCTCAGGGTGCTAGCTTTATGTATGAAATGATGTCCATAATGACTATAACAGAACATATCATCATAATTAGCAGTTATTTGATAAACATCCATACTTTCAAATACAGCATAGTATTCAAGGTCAGAAAGCACAGAATCAACTGCTGTTACATCTCAATCATCAGACACTACTACTGGTGTTATAATATCATCCATTGAAACTTTAAACACATATGTAATTTGAAGATTCTTTGTCGGCCCTAAGACATCAAAGGATACTTCTTCCCAAATAATCCCATCAGGAATCGGTATAGCTGAAATGTTCACTAACGACAAGTCTCTCTGGAACTTATCTGAAGACAAATGTGGTTTTAGAACCTCATCTACCAGTTCAACATCAGAGCATTCAGGAGGATAATGACCATGTATCAGCAAAAAGAAAACAATGACAGAACCAATCCAGAGAAGGGAGGCAGGCACAGTTAATAAGACCCATAAATAGTTCCATGGATGAATCAGATAGTTAGTTTTGAGGTAAGTGAACAGCTTGCGTGCTCTTGATACAGGGACTGCAGAAGATGTAGAGTAAGTGAAGAAATCATTGATGTCGGCGAAATATCCAGAAGCAGTTTGTTCAAATACTGGGGCTGATGTAGGTAAGGTAGAACTATTAATACAAGAGGAGAGACTGTGAGGTTCATGGTCCAGTGTATAGTCTCCCGAGACTAACTATGAGAATAAACAGGTACACTGTTCCAAAAAAGATATATATGTGGTAAGGATGCAGGGTCGAGAGTAGTCAGTGATATCAGTGATATCAGGAGAGCCCTCAAGCACCCAATAGGATGACAAGCTTCATCACTGGCCAATCTCCTCATCAGACCGGTGCTGCAATGTCTGGCGGACCACCCCTAAAATCGGGATGGTGCTAAACCGTAGACAGTTTGCCAAATTTTGGGTCTGAAACGAATACTGACTATGAAAAGACATAAGTGAATAAATGTAGGAGTGATAGGGAAAGTTAAAATTACCTCTGAGCCTTAAACATCACTTTAATGAATCAAGAAAAGGTTCAGGCCAAAATTAAAAACCATAGAGAGTGAATGCAGGAATAATGTCCCACTATACTCTATATAGAGGAAAAAGGTAGTGTCCCTAATCCTGTCGAAATATGGTCAACATGTTTCGCGTCTTAATGGTCAACGAATGATCCCATGATGCTTCATCAGGACCGTAACTATTACTTCTCCTATTCAAAAAGAGTGCGAAAAAATACTAGGTAGTCACTTACTGAATGCAGACAAATTGTCAACGTCAATTGGTCAATCAGTCGCCCTGCATAAAAGTTAGAGGGTAAAGGTACATTAGTGCAAAGGTAATAAAGAAATGCACAATGTGGTGCAGTCACAGCAAACAAATCCCCAGGGTGCCACTAACGAAATAGAAACCATGAAAAAATAGGCTTAACATCCCATAGTTGAGAGTGATCTTCCCAGGAACGCGCAAGCCTCAACCAGAGGAGAATAACTAGGCATGAACACAACATGGTGACGTACAAATGAAATGCACATTAAAATATCCATAGTTAAAAAATCAATGGGAGGCAATGCCAAATACACAGTAGTAAGTCTGTTCATGTAACATGTGGATGAAGTTCAAACTGTCACAAAAATCCTGCATACATACATCCAGACCATAGTAAAGGGGCTTTTTTACTACCAAAAACCCATATGGTAAACAATAATGATGATCCAGAGTCCAAACATAAAACCCTATGTAAAAAGGGGATTTACTTTGATTTTATAGGTTTAAAACAAAAGTTAAGCCCACTAGGAGTAATAACGCTAGGGTTAGACGTGGGTAAACCCCAATTAAAGTAGGAAGCATGCACGTTCAAAATGACCCCGTGCAAAAAAAGAGAGAGAGACCAATATAAAGGGCAAAATTACTTTTTCTCTTTCCAGTAATGACGGTAATCTGCCGTCAGCCGCGATCCTGCAGACGCTGATGCAGCGCGGCGGGGCAGTTGAAATACATCAATAAATACGCGATCGAACGCGTCTAGATCCGGAAGCAGCAATAGGTGGCTGCAACCCGGAAGGGCTGTAGACATGAAAGAAGAACAAGTCTTACGCCCGGCGGCCATCTTTGTAGGTCCGAATAAACAGAATTGAACATCATCCGTGTTGTGCCAAGTCCTACAAATAGTATTAGGACCACGGGCTAAAGCACAAGAGCTCTTAAAAAAAGGGGAATACACTGTGTTGAAACTGTGACTTGGACAAAGTGGCAGTATATTCTGCTGGCAGAAAGTCAAAATCAAAGTAGGACAACCACCAGGATCCAAGTATTATGAAGATGGGGCCATCTTACTGGTAGAGGTACTTCCCAGCGAGATACTATGTAAAGAAAAGCCATCTAAAATACAGAGAGAGTTCTTTAGATGGGGCGCAATAGGTGGAATATAAAGAGGCTGCCCAATATTTCAGCTAGGAGCTGGATTCTAAATGACTAAGGGGGTAATTCTGACCCCGGCGGGAGGGGAACCGCCATTTGGCCGCTCCACCGTCAAAAGACCGCTGGGGCCATTCCGACCTTCCCGCTGGGCCAGCTGGCACTAACAATGTTAGCGCCCGCCGGCCCAGTGGGAAGGGGGCCTGCAACACTGAAGCCGGCTCCGAATGGAGCCGGCGGTGTTGCAGGTGTGCGACGGGTGCAGTTGTACCGGTCGCGCTTTTCACTGTCTGCTAGGCAGACAGTGAAAAGCAGGCTGGGGCCCTGTTACGGGGCCCCTGCACTGCCCATGCCAGTGGCATGGGCAGTGCAGGGGCCCCCAGGGGCCCCAGGACACCTGTTCCCGCCAGCCTCTTCCTGGCAGTGTAAACCGCCAGAAACAGGCTGGCGGGAAGGGGGTCAGAATCCCCATGGCGGCGCTGCTTGCAGCGCCGCCATGGCGGATTCGCCCAGCCGGGGGAAATCCGGAGGGAAACCGCCGGACCCGGTTTTCTGACCGCAGCTTTACCGCCGTGGTCAGAATGGGCAGGGAAGCACCGCCAGCCTGTTGCCGGTGCTTCCGTCATTCGTGGCCCTGGCGGTCTTTGACCGCCAGGGTCAGAATGACCCCCTAAGTATTTTGATAGCATAAATGAATGAGGAACCACAAGAATAGTGATTTTGCACAGACAACTTCAGCAAAGGAACCCCATTCAATAATAGTAATATTGGGGCCTCAGGTAGATCAACAGGCCATCAGAAAAGTAAGGGTTGAGATCAAAAAGACTTCTAACACTTAAGATGTCAAATAATTCCAAGGAATCTCATCATTCAGACCCTCACTATAAGTCTTGAGTCTAAACACCCAATGTTGTTCAATTCTAAATAGATATTTGGGATGGTTACTATTGTATCTCGGCACCTGTAGGACAATCCACCACATGTCATCAGGGCCTTGATTGGCTTCTATAAAGTGTGAACTGAGTTTCGTTGTAATGCGAGAGCACCTAATGTTGCTCTGATGTTCATTAATCCTCTGTTTCACCGGTCAAGTCATCATCCAATTGTACTTTAAATCGCAAGGACAGGAAATCATATAGACACACTGTTGTGTATTACAATTAGTGTGTTTAGTCAAGTACCAAGTGCCAAAGTGATTCAGGTCCACGCTGTCAATTAGTTTTGCGAGTGGGCAAACGTTACAGGAACCACAAGGGTGGTGACCAGTAACCGGAGGTAAATTCCATAAAGTAGTCTGTCTTACTGGGTCCTGTTATCGACAAGGACGTGTATGAACGACCATATCTCGTATATTGGGAGACCTTTTAAAAGCAAAGAGAGGCCTCGAGATCTGAGTGCCGCCACTCTGTAGAATATTCCAACGTATACTAATGAGTTTCTTCAAAGTGTTGTACAGGGGAGTGTACATGGATACACACGTCATACGCTTTTCTTGTTTCCTAAGCACAGGTGCCAATAGTGCATCTCTATGATTATTACGGGCCCTCTTAGAGGCTGGATTCATGATTTTCTTAGGGTAACGTTGGTTGATCAGTTTTTGTTTAAGATCAAGAGCCTGAGGGGGTGATTCTAAGTCTGGCGGGCGGCGGAGGCCGCCCGCCAGACTTCCCCCTCCAAAATACCGCTCCGCGGTCGAAAGACCGCTGAGGGTATTTTGGGTTTTGCACTGTGCTGGCGGGCGACAGCCAAAAGGCCGCCCGCCAGCCCAGTGCAAAACACCCTTCCCACGAGGACGCCGGCTCAGAATTGAGCCGGCGGAGTGGGAAGGTGCGACGGGTGCAGTTGCACCCGTCGCGAATTTCAGTGTCTGCAAAGCAGACACTGAAATTCTTTTTGGGGCCCCCAGGGGCCCCGCGACACCCCATACCGCCATCCTGTTCCTGGCGGGAGAACCGCCAGGAACAGGATGGCGGTATGGGGTGTCAGAATCCTCCATGGTGGCGCAGCTTGCTGCACCGCCATGGAGGATTCATTTGGGCAGCGGAAAACCGGCGGGAGACCGCCGGTTTTCCACTTCTGACCGCTGCCGAACCGCCGCGGTCAGAATGCCCAGTGGGGCACCGCCAGCCTGTTGGCGGTGCCCCCGTCATTTTAGACCGCCAGGGTTAGAATGACCCCCTGAGTGTCAAAAGATTGGACTGAACTGCAATTACGACGTAGCCTAGGAAACTGGCCAACAGGCAGTTTATCACACAGGACCTTAGGATGAAGGCCATCATACAAAAGTAAGCTATTTCGATTGGTACTCTTGTGGTAAGTGTCAGTTGCAAATTTGCCATTATCGATCTTGATAACTAGATCCAGATAGGAAACTTGTGTGGATGAAGCATGGGCGGTGAAGGAAACCTGCCAAATGACGGGGATGTCATCTATGTATCTCCGCCACAGTGTGATATTGTCATGGAAAGGATTAGATGTTGGTAAGATAAATGTTCTCTCAAAGTGGTACATATATAAACAGGCCAGGCTCGGTGTGAAAGTACTGCCCATAGAAGTACCCCGAATCTGATGGAACAAAGGCCCTCATTCCGACGCGGGCAACGGAAGCACCGCCAACAGGCTGGCGGTGTTTCATTGCCCATTCTGACCGCCGCGGTCAGAAAAGGGGATCCGGCGGTTTCCCGCCGGATTTCCCCTGGCTGGGCTGAACCTCCATGGCGGCGCTGCAAGCAGCGCCGCCATGGGGATTCCGACCCCCTTCCTGCCAGCCTGTTTCTGGCGGTTTTTCCCGCCAGGAACAGGATGGCGGGAACGGGTGTCGTGGGGCCCCTGGGGGCCCCTGCACTGCCCATGCCACTGGCATGGGCAGTGCAGGGGTCCCCTAACAGGGCCCTAGCATGATTTTTACTGTCTGCCTAGCAGACAGTGAAAATCGCGACTGGTGCAACTGCACCCGTCGCACCCCTGCAACACCGCCGGCTCCATTCGGAGCCGGCTTCTGTGTTGCAGGGCCTTTCCCGCTGGGCCGGCGGGCGCTCCCAGCGGGAAAGTCAGAATGGCCTCCGCGGTATTTTGACCTCGAAGCGGCCAAGTGGCGGCGAAAGTTTGGAATGACCCCCAAAGTGTCTTCAAATTGAAAAAAAATCTTCTTCATAGCTAATGTAGCACATTGAATTACCAACTGCACAGAGGTGGGACATGTCCATGAACTTTCAAGAAGAGCAGACTCCACAATTTGTAGAGTAGCTTCTTGAGGGATGTTTGTGTAAAGGGCCTCTACATCCAAAGTAATTAGGTCCTGGACTTGGGAAGTAGAATTGATGGTCTCGATCAATTTGAGGACATGTTTGGTGTCCTTCAGAAAGGTGCTGGAATCTTTCACCAAGGGTTGGAGAAAAATGTCACAAAAGACAGATAAAGGCTCCAAAACCGAACCAATGCCTGATACAATAGGGCGACCCAGAGGGGGAAAAATACCCTTATATATCTTAGGAAGGCAGTAAAAATAAGGGGTACAAGGGTGTGCCGTATCTAGGAACTCCGCTTCTTTTGGGGAGATCCAGGAATTGTCACGAGCTTCTTCAATCATACTCCTAATTTGTGTCTGCAAGTCATTAGGGGGTCATAAGCAAGAGATGCATAGTATGTTGTTTCACTCAGGAGGCGAAGGCATTCATGCCTTTAGTCACAGGTATTCATAATGACTATGGCTCCTCCTTTGTCCACCAGTTTTATCACAATTGATTGGTCTGAAGACAGATCTTTCAAGGCCTTCCTTTCGAGGGATGGTAGATTAATGAATGGCTTCTTGGGGCGGACTGTGTCAAGGTCCGCCAGGACAGCTTTCTCAAATGACAAGACCTCACATGGGAGGGAATGTGATGGAGGGACGAAGGTGGATGGTTTTCTTAAACCAGTGTCCTCAATACCAAGGGCCATTGGACGATCCATAAAGAAAAAGTGGAGTCTGACTTTTCTGAAAAACACGGAGAGCTCACGGTTCAAACGGAAAGAATCCTCAGAAGGTGTAGGAACAAAACCTAAGCCTCTTTTCAGGGCTTTTGATTCATGTACCGAGAGTTGTCTGTCAGATAAGTTGACCACTAGGACCTTGGTGGGAGGAGGGCTGACTCCGGGTGACCATTTGAGGTTCCTCTCTGCCCCAATGGACCCGCCTGCCTCTACCTCTCCTTCTGCCTCTTCCTCTGCCATGGCCGCGGCCTAAAAAAGGCACATGAGGTACCATTGGGTGAGGATAGCTTATCCCAATCCTCTGACGAGATAGTGTCTGCAATCCTACCGGCCCCCTCAATTCTTAACAATGATGGCTCTGGTCCCACGGGAAGTCTTAAAGAGGACTGGGATAAGCTATCCTCTATGAAACGTGAGCTGATCAAGACCATTATGATGATAAGTTCTGTTGCAGTCATTATGGACATAATTTCATACATAAAGCTAGCACCCTGAGAGATGTTTATAATAACACACAATGGGAACATTGGCCGACTCCACCGATGGAGAGTTCTAAAATTTATATGGAAAAATGTGCATATATAATTGGGCACAATGTAATAAATGCTGAGTCTTATTATTGCAAATTACCTCCTATGAAATTGAAAGGTATTTTATCCACAGAAACCAGATTGACCTTTTCTTGATTCATTAAAGTGATGTTTGAGGCTTAGTGCTAATTTTAACTTTCCCTATCTCTCCTACAGTTATTCACTTACGTCATTTCATAGTCAGTATTCGTTTCAGTCCCAAAATTTGGCAAACTGTCTACGGTTTAGCACCATACCGATTTTAGGGGTTGTCCGCCAGACATTGCAGCACCGGTCTGACGAGGAGATTGGCCAGTGATGAAGCTTGTCATCCTATTGGGTGCTTGAGGGCTCTCCTGATATCATTGATATCACTGACTACTCTCGACCCTGCATCCTTACCACATATATATCTTTTTTGGAACAGGGTAAGGTAGAACTGACAGATGTGTCTATTGGTGGTTCTTAGTAAACTACTCCATCCATTTGTGTTGAATTAGAATAACACTGGTCAGAAGTGTGGACGTATACTGTTGCAGAAGAACTTACTGGTACTAATGAAAGATCATTTTCCACCCTCCCCAACCTAGGGGAAGTGTCAGCATTGTTGGTTAAAAATGATAGACTATGTGCCCCTGAATGCCCTTGAGGCAAAGGCAGAGTCCTGGTCTGAATGAAATGCACCAACTGCATATGTCCTGATGAAGACGTGCAAATCTTTAGTTCGAGTGTCAGCTGATCGTTGTGGCCATACCCTTGAGAATCTGGAGCAAGAGTCAACAGCGACTATGTATTTGTATGAACCATTAAGTGTCAAAGGACCACAATGGTCCATGTACACACATTGTAGTGGTTTGTTGGAAATTAGGAGGGGTGTCTATGGTGGGTGCTTGACGGTGGGTTCTTTTATTTGTTGACAGACGTCGCAAGAAAGGACATACTGTTTGGTCTGTTTATATAGATCTGGCCACCCGTAACATTTTAGCAATAAAGAAATAGTAGCCACCACACCTGCATGGGTAGATGCAACTTCCTCTTGTGCTGCTTTTATCAACTCTGGTCTCTGACTCTGGTTGGTGATCACACGTTCACCCTTCCGTGGTCTTGTTACAGAGGTAATGTTCTGTGCGCTTATGTGGTAGGAATGTTTGGCAGAATGTGCCTTTGGTAAGAACTTGCTGTTTGCTGAGGATTTCACAGCAGCCAGTGTTTCCTCACCCAACCTCATTATGGAACGAGTAATCGCAGCAACAGAAGTCGTGGCTACTGCTGATTTGGCTGCCTTATCAGCCAAGGATTTGCTCAATGTCTTAAATATTTTAAGAGATCATCGTCCATAAAGTAGATATCACCTACATAGGACAATATTGCAGGGTCAATCTCTTGTAGAATGGATGTTACACATGCTGAGAACAGTCCAGTTCTTATACCCCTGTGGGAGTCTACAAACATTTCTTTGCAACTCTAAAGTGCTAAATGCTGTTAAATCCCTGCTTTCAGGTGCTATATTTTGGCAGAAAAAAAACGTTGGAGATATCCATGGTCGTTTTGTTTTTTTTGCACACTAAATTGATAATCAGTGTTGTGCTGAGAGCATTTTGAACAGCAAAACTGTGTATATGACTATTTAAGTGTCTGTAATCTAAGGCTATTGTATAGGAGTGGTCCAGCCTAGCTGCAGGAAACAAGGGGTTGTTCTTTGGTGAGATGCAGGGCTCAATTACACACTGGTATTCAGGTCATGTGAGTATTTCTCTCACTGGTGCCCTAGCTTTATTCTTAACAGGATATTGAGTTTGATGCTTTGGTTTTGATCTAACATGTATTATGTAGTATGTAGAGTCTCTGTCCCACCCCACATGATTATGATACAGCACATGGGCTTGTGTCATTGCCTAATCTACTGCATAAGCTTCCCCTCATTCCCTAAGAACGAGAGGTGAGAAAGAAGGCATAGTAACTTCTTCCCAGAGCGGAAGGTGCAGGCAAATTCTGGTGGCCAATCCATTTCTGTCAGTAGGATTTCATAGCATGGTGTAAATTGTTCCCATAATATTACTTTAATTGTGCACTCAATATCTCCTTTGAGTTGCAATTTCAATTTGTAAACTCTGTTAGGGGAGAAGCGAGTGTCTACAGTTTTGACTTATATATAGTTGTTAGTTGTTGTCACACCCAGAAGCCCTAAAAGATTCTGGCGAACTGTTGCGACCTCGGCTGCACTGTCTAACTAAGTCAGTGCCCACTTCCTGTTCTTCATTAAAACTCTTAACATGCGTGGCATTTTGGGCCAGAATAACTGCCACCTTCTTCTTAATTAAATTGTTGTTTCTGTAGGGAGGGGACTTCTCTTCCTTTTTTATGGAAGTTTCAGCCAAGCGCTGTGAATGTTTTCTTGGTTTCACGTACACGTTTCATTTTTGGGAATGCTCACCTCTCTCACTTTGTTTACCTTGTGAGGCCTGAGGGGAATTAGATTGGTCTGTATCAGTATATTGATATCTTTAGTGACTTTTCAAACTATCCCTATTTCTTAAGTTGTATCATTTATCAGAGATCTCTGGCTGCATAGATTCTCTTCTCTCTTTTACATTATCTTTATTTTGTTTTTGTTTATCCCAGCATTTTTTAGAACCCTCTGTTGCTTGCTTGGTAGAATCCTTATTGGATTTAACTTGTAGTTGTGGTTTACTTGTTTTAGCTCCCAAACTGTCCAACCCTTATTAGAATAGGTCTGGGAAATAATCTTTGGCAGCTCGCGCTCCTGATCCTGTACAGGAATATCCCGGAGCCACAAGTGGGCTGCCAGAGCTACTGCTTCCCCTTTAAGGTTACTTAATATTATTGAGGATACTGTAGCAAAGTTGCCTTTTAATTGCATCTGCAAGTCTAGGGCCAAGCCAGCCAAGTATTCATCTTAAATTTGTTTTAACACTTCTGGAAGATTCTCCAGTGTCGGTTTACCATATGCAGTAGTGTAGAGTGCAGCAAATACTGCACAATATGGGCACAGTTGTCTACTGAGGGAACCATCCCGAACGGCAAGAACATTATGAGAATTCTATGTTTCTCTTGCACTCCCTTATGAGGAAGCACTGCTTCCAAAGTGCTTATCTTTTGTGCGAACCAAAACAGAATTTCTTCACATTTGGCGGGTACTTTAACAATGATCGAATGTACTGTTGCAGGATTATTGGCTGCAGTGACCAAATGTGGTTGCGCTGGAGCAGCCCTTGCTGGGACAACATTTAAAGTTTGCATTACAAATTGTATCGAGCACTTAAATACTTGCACTAATTATTAAATAGGTGGCACACTTCCACTACAGCCATGGTGTTAGCATTTGGGTGTGGTGTGTATGTGGCTAGTTGTGGCCATGTAGGACATTCATTACTCAACAGACCTCGGCCCAGATCCTCAAATGTTTAGCATCGGTGTAGCGTTACTTTTTTAACACTAAACCAATGCTTAACATTTTTGGGCATTCACAGAGCAATGCAAATAGGCATTTGCATTGGTTTGTGTGTCAAAATAAAGCAAAGGTGTGCAAAACGCTTGCATCAAGGGGGCGTTACATGAGTGGTAAATAGGTGTAGAAGGATATCCCTCCTGTACAAAAGCTAAGCTAGGCTCCCACACACACCCTAGCAGTATGATGCTAATGTGTGTGCATGGAGCACGGCAGCTGAAAACAGCGGCAGTGCTAAGGAAAGGGGATAAGAGTGCCATTTATATGAGAATATGGCGTACTCCTGCTCCCTCCATGTCACACAACACAGCACAGCAACATTGGGTGCTGTGCGGTGGTGCATGTCACCTACCAGAATCTGGGTCTTAGTCTAACATTTAGTACAACGTGTGGTAGGGTGCCATCAAGCAAATTTTGGTGTTCTTGAGAAGATGAAGGTATTTTTAAGTATGCATAAGTTCTGTATTGTGCGAGTGTGTTAGTCCATTGAGCCCATTAAGTCGCACTTAAGCTCTCATTGTGTGTGGCTGTGTGGGAGGAACACACAAAGCCCTGCAGTCACCCACCACACACAAGTGATCAGAGACAAGCAGCAGGCACCCAATGGCTAAAGTAGGAAAATTCCAATTTTCTTAAAGCTGCATTTTCAGAAGTACAATTTAAAATCTGACTTCATCGTAGGTTGTTGCAGAGAAACCAAACTCAAAAAATGTATCTTTTCAAGATAGTACATTGCACTTTGAAGATGTGATAAGGTGATCCCAGTGTTAACCAATGAAAAAGATAGGCCTTACTAGAAATGAAAAATGACTCTGGGAGTTTTTCACTACCAGGGCATGTAAAACGTAAGAGTATATGTTCTGCCTTTCAAATACATTGCACCCTGTCCTCTTGGTTGTCTAGGGATTGCATTTGGAGTGACCCATATGTACAAAATGGAAGGTATGGACCTGACAACAGGGTTTTTTTGTGGGGTTGATGTGGCAATATAAACTGCACGTACAGGCACTGCAATGGGAGGCCTGAGTCATGATTAGAGAGATACTTAAGTGGGTAGCACAATCAGTGTTGCAGACCCACAAATATCATTTAATTTACAAACCTTGGGCACAAGTAGTGCACTTTACTAGGGACTTATAAATATGTAAAAAAATGACATTTGGGAATAAACTAATATTACCATGTTTAAGGGAGAGAGCACAAGCATGTTATTACTAGTTAGTAGTGGTATATTGCACTCCAAAAGCCAGCAAAAACCAGGTCAGAAAAGTGGAGGAGGTAGGCAAAAAAGGGGTAGGAGGGCACTGTAAGGATGTCTGATCTCACAATCATGTTGAGATCATATTCAATGGTGTACATCTTCAAACTCTACTTCCCCATTTGGATGTTCATCTGGTCCCTGCAATTGTACCATGCTGCAAACCACTCCTATATGTATCCTTATCCGAAAACTCTCTAAGGCTCCTAAATAAATAAAAAATCAAATAAATACAATGTATCACTCACAGATGTTGATCAGGCTATATCAATATATAATACCAGAGCCTACAGATACTATGTACTGGTCCAGAACTTTAATGACCAAGAGCAATTCATCCTCAAGGAGAAAATAATTAATTTAACATATCTAGGATTTGCCGATATGTTGATTCCTCTTATTTTTCAACGTGCAGCGAATTCTTTGAAAGGTCAATCTATGAAGAAATGTGAAGGTCACTTACCAATGCTGACAGATCTTGTATTGCTATCTTAGCAGTAGAATTATGAGTCAAAAGTTCCGTAGATGATACTTGTAACTGGAATGATTGCCAAATAGACAGTGGAAGATGATGTTGTCAGCTTAAAGGACACTCAGAGGATGTCCACCCGGTCTACTCAAATGCTTGAATCACTTCCATTGGAGGAAAAGGGGAAACATATATAATAAAAATGCCCACACAATTCCTTCAGCACTCACAGTCTGTCATACTCAGAGTTGAACATTGGCATATGTAAAAAAAACTAGATATGGGCGAAAGTCAGGGTAAATTAGTGCATCCACGATGATCTATCATCTTCCATTGCCAACTGTGTTCACTGTGTTTCCCAATGCACCATTAATTACAACTACCTTAGAAAAACAAGTAACTGCACCTCAACTTCTTTGGAACTTATTTGATGTGCACTGTTGTTTCACATTGTCAGAACATTTTATGTGATGCAGACCTTTTGCATTAAAATGCAAATATCTGAATTCTCCAATAAGTTCTGCAGTCCTTTTCACAATAGTCTTAAGCCTTATACTCATTCAGGGCTGATTGTCTTTGCCTCTGTGTTTTGTTCACATCATTATTTTTTTTTAACATTGACAATCTCTACTCTTATTTTAACTGTTCCTATAGATTGATTCATGTGGAAAGCTGATGGTTACAGGTGCACTTTATGTTATTCTTGTGCTTTGAAATCTCTGTTATCTGTCTCTACATATACATAATGCACAACTATACTCACTTTTGAATCACTCATTACTTTTCATTTTTCTAGATTAATTAATAGGTTCTTTGGCAATAATGTATTAAAGCCTGGAGTGAACTTGAAGATTTCTATGCTGCAGGTAGATATCAAAGCTGGCAGCAGGAGTTTTTTTTGTTGATGAGCACTTGGTTTCTGAAGAGTGGTCTTAACAGTTTTATGTCAAAGAAGGATCACTGTCAGAATTTCTTGAGAATTGGACAAGAGGTCTTCTGTGAGTCTTGCTCGAATTACTTTCTTTTCTATATTGGCCCAGTAGCTGTGTGCCTTTGATAATATTTAACTGGTGTGGGATAGTCCTGATGTGCAATATGTTATCTATGTTCAGGGCCACTGGAATTATGTGATTCAGCGTTTTCCGCTTACTTATAGATTTGCTGCATTTTCATCATCTGATGCATAATGTGTAGATTTTAAGAAAATAGAAATGTAGTTCCAAGGTCAAATGGTGCAAAGTTACTAAAATTACAGCAACTCAGCTTGTTGATAAGTGGAAGGCTCTTTGCAAACCACAAAATTTGCCTTTTCTTGCCACATAAATGTAGTCAATGCTGCTGTATAACTAAACACTCACCCGCCGCATAATTCCAGTGGGCCAGTCTATACTCCCTACAGGATACGTGCATGCATGCTCTTGCCCTGCCTTCACTCAGGACCCATAGGGTCAGATCTAAGAAAAGTGATGCTGCACCCAGTGCTGCACCACTTTTCTTACACCCATTAGCGCCCTCCTACTGCTACCATGTGTTGGCCGCATTTAAACTACAGTGCATCATGACGCAGGGTAGGGGGCAATAGCATAACAAAAATTATACTATTGATGTTCTGTTCAGGGTTAGCTCCAAAATGTTGGTGTTAAAGCTGCACAATACACAGGGGCCCATTGTAACCAATGGTGTGCCCCCTTTTAACACATGGTCTGAGCAGGCGTTACAAATGCCTAAAGAAATGTTTCAAATAAATCTTTTACATTTCTTTGCACCATTATTTCGGACCCCATAATGGGTGAACACCTCCTTTGCATACATTATTGCTGCTACAGGTAAAATGTGGAGCAAGGGGTTACAAAGTGGTGAAATGCATGCATCGCCACTTTGTAAATCTGGCGCAGCAATTTTGGCCTTTTTGGGCCACATTAGCATAACAAAATGACGCTATTTTGGCGCAAAGGAGTGTTAGGCCCTATTAAATCTGGGCTGTAGTCTTTCTGGTAGTACATGGGCAGCTTTACACACCAGGAGAAAACATTCAGCTCAAAAACCTGTCATTCTATTAGTGTACACAGCACTGTATGGAGAAGTACTAAACTTTATGAGGAAATTGAGCAGAGGTAGCAGGCTTGTGATGTGATGTGCTGGGGAGGTCTTTCCAGGGGGGGAAATAAATAGATCTTCCAAACTCTAAGGGGCATATTTATACACTGTCTGTGCCGAATGTGCGTCAACATTTTTGATGCACATTCAGCGCAAACCTTGCACCATATTTATACTATGAGGCATGAAACCGCGAACATCAAAATTCTGCGGTGTGTGTCATTTTCTAGATGCAGGAAACTGCCTTGCGTTATTGACATGCAAGGTAGGCGTTCCCGTCCAAAAAATGACTTAAACACGCGTGTGCCATATTTATGCTACTGCACAAAACTCTGGAGGTGCTTTTCATCCACCATGCACGAAGACGCAGAGCCTAGGACCAACACAAGCAGCTTCCACAACACCAGCAGGGACCCCAAAGGCAACGCAGAAGGCAGGAGAGGATATTCTGGACCAGGGCAACCCTTCTGGGACTCCAGCAACAAGACATCATCCAGAGGTACAGACTCAACTGGCAAGCCATTCAGCAGCTGCTGCACAACATTGAGCCACAGTTGGCACCCAGCTTTCATACACCCCGCATCATTCCACCAGAGACCAAGCTGCTAGCTGTACTCCACATGTTGGCAAGTGGCTCGTTTCAAACCACTGGTGCCCTGGTTGCCGAGATCTCACAGACCTCATTCTCAGCCTTCCTACCCAAGGTATTGGATGCCATCATCTCCATCACACCCTGCCACATCAGCTTCCCCAGCACACAGCTGAAGCAGCAGGAGACAAAACAGGGCTTCTACCAAATAAACAGCTTCCCAAACGTGCTTGGTGCCATTGACTGCACACATGTACGCATTGTGCCACCTGCTGCAACCCAACATCTATACCGCAACAGGAAGCACACATTCTCCATCTATGTGCAGGCCATTGTGGATCACCGGTGATTGATCACCAACATCGTGGCAAAGTATCCTGGAAGTGTACATGATTCATTCATCTTCCACCACTTCACCATCAATCAACACTTCCAGGATGGACGATATGACAATGGCCTACTTGTTGGTAAGTACAGGAACCTACTTTTATACACACAGCACAGCAACCCTGTAGGACACCCAACACATACACCACTACATTGACACGTGGCCAGGAAGACACTGAGGTTGTGACACTGCTAGGCATGTGTGATATCCTGACCCATTTGGATACACACCTATGGACAAATGACAGATACAAATAACAACAGATGCCACAAGAGACCAATTTAAAACAACACAATGACAATGCCATGGCCTTAAATGGCAGCACAACTTGGAAGATTAATCTTTCAATATCACATCAATAACACTCAATCAAACACCCTTCCAAGCAATAAGTACTGTGTAAGGGGTGTGTAATTTGTTTCGCTGCAGGTCAAACACCATGAGACACATAGCATGATGATGATGATTCTAATAAAGTTGACATGGAATTATTTAGGCAGTACCAATATTTCACATCACTCCTGCTCTGACATTGCTCACTACCAATAAGCAAGTGGACTGTGCAAAGAATGCATATTGATGTGACAATATTGAAAGTGCACATTCCTACACATGCGGTTTGAGACAATTACACATATACGCAACAGATGTACAGGCATTTGGACCTTCTGACACTCAAACCATCAACCTCACAACCAAGTTAGCAATCTGAACAGTACAAGGTTCAGTAGTATAGGTACACGTTTGAATATGAGTCAACTCGGCAAGGGTAGAGAAATAGATCTGCAAATAACTTGTCACATATGGGATATTTGTGCATTGTCAATTGCCAACACGTCAGTGCTGACGACTTATGGAGATGTGTTGTACATTGTCACCTAGCCACATCAAAGGGCCTCACTGATGTTTAACAAATTCTATTGCATATGTTAAATTGGATGGGATGTCCAGGCCATATAGATGCAACCGTGTTACCACCACTGTGGAACTGATTCTGTGTGTGGAAGTATCATGTCACCCCCAGTTAAGACACATGGACGCCTCTTTCACAAGACATAATGCAAGGGAGTACACAATGTACTACAAGTCTACAAAAATACCGCTGACATCCGGTCAATCAGCCAAATACCAGTTCAGATAATGAAACAACCCAATGCTGGTGATACATCCTAGAAGCCTAGGATTCCACACAATAACACAAACACAGAGGAGTCACAGACAACACAAGAGAACAACTGCCATGCAAAGTGATGATCATGGTGCAAGCAACACTCATTTTCTCTCAGCTCATCAGGGGTGTGGGATCCAGCCATGGATCATGACCCCATTTGCAAACCCAACACAGCATCAGAGTGTGCCTATAATGAGGCACATCGGAGGACATGCACCATAGTAGAGAGGACTTTTGGCATCCTGAAGTCAAGATTCAGGTGCCTCGACATCACCGGAGGCAGCCTCCTATACTCACCAGAAATGGTCTGTAAGATCATTTTAACCTGTGCCATCCTGCAGGAACATTCCCCTCTATGAACCAGACCCACAAATGGATGAAGAGGAGGAAGAGGAGGACGAGGACGTTGTCCATCAACATGAGGGCGACCATCCAAACACTGCAGCAGAGACAACACATTGTCCAAAATATCTTTTAACTATAGTCACCATCACCACTGTCTTACCATATGTCATTAAACACCTATTCTAATCACTATATCATGAGCTGGGTAATCATTTATGCATCACATTATCCCTAAGATTCATAATAAGAGTGTAACCGCATGGAGCATTGCAGAAATACAGATTAGGATCCTGAAAAATCCACATCACATTTGATGGGTATGAATGTACAGCCAACTTCACACACACTGTAAATGACATATATCCTGTCCATTTCACATTTGAAGGGCAATATCAGAGGACCAGAGCTATTTCACACATACATGTTGGCAACATGGTTCATTGAAGCATATGACACACAACAAAGACACCATCATTCAATAAGGAAAAAAAAATGCCTCATACATGAGGCAGTGGATGTACTATTGCATTGATAACAGGAATGTATGACCAGACCCTTGACAGCAGTAAGTGTGACATCAGCTATCTTTGCAAGGAGTATGTGCAACAAGAAATCCATGTAAGCTGCAAATGGATAGCACAAGTGTTCCAGGTATGACTAGCATTGCTCACAAGACATCCCCTGCACATGCCATCCCAGGTCATAAGCCCTGCCACTGCCATGTTTTCGGTCTCTCCCCAGCCTTCTCTAGGGGGCCCTGGAAATGGACTATTTATACCCAGATAATCCTTCATGTACACACACCCAGACTCACATTCTGACTCCAGTGTGCTTCCCTCTTCAGTATGGTATGCCTTTGTCATAGTTCATCTGTCTACATGGACTTCTGGTTGGACAATGCACTGCCTCATATTCTGTAGGACCTGTAATCACCTGTCCATTGCTTCTCATGTGAAAGGTACTGTTGGCCCTTTTGACTTGATTCTCACCTACATGACTTGTGAGAGACTGAAGCTGCACACACCTTCCATGCAGACCAGCCATTTGAACATGCACTGCCCTTGCTGCTGCCTGGAACGGCATAGAAACTGCCATTATATGTATATCCCTGTTATGCATTGCTGTATAAATCACTTGTGTAACACAGGCCTTGGGTTATTGTGTAACGTTGCAGCACACAGGACAAATACAGTTTACATTTTCCACAGTGTTGTTCCAGCGTTGACCAGTCTCAGTCTGCTCACTGTGTATTTGCCTTGTTCAATTTTGTTTCTGACTGACCCTGCATCCTGTTAGCCTGACTGGTTCCAGTCTTTGCGTTACCATAAAGGTTCCCTGTGGCTACCTCTGTCTCATAGTTGCTTTCCATGCCCTGACTTTCTTCCTGGGGTATTGTGTCAGGTAGGACTACAATGAATACTCAAATACATTGTATAGCGTAATCAGTTTACTTATCGTATCATGGGGTGGGACATGTCTCCAAATAGCCTAATCACTGCCCATCCCTTGTCTGGGTTTCATGTATGCATGAGTGACAAATAGTGACAGTGAACCATGGCTGTATGCATGGATTGGATATGGTGCCCCCAGCACAACCAACAACGTTTGATAATGTGCATGAAATCTGAACACTTGTTTGTACCCTGACGGTCCACACACTGATTCACATCGGCCCCAACATATTGATGGGGCTTCTGTGGTGAATAGCTGTGAGATTAATCAGCACAGAGGCACTGTTGTTCCCGGCTGCAGTGGGAATTTTAGAGGCCACCCTGTGTACAAATGTTGTGAGGAAACCTGCCAGTTTAAAATTACTTATCCATTAACTTTGTGAGCACACCAAGATTGCCCTGTTGTCAGTCTCATAAAACCTCTGCAGTGCCATAGCTGAACTATCCCTATGTGTGTTCTCAATTCCTCTTCGGCTTTCGTTCAATTCAGCTGTGAAGAATACTTCATTAATGCAGGGAATGGCTCCACAGACTCATGACTAGACCTGCATGTAACTGTGACAACATGGACCCCAATAATGACACAGGCTACAAATGGGCCCACACACTTGAACTGGACACCTTTGTGCAATTAACCACTCAAAACATGTGAACACGTGCTGCTTGGTCTGCTGGTCCTCCACTGCTACAAGAGAAACATAGGTCATTTATATGACTCAAACTGTGGAGTGACATTAGATTTGCGGATTGGTTTTGGGACTCGGTGTCACAAACACCATACCCACATAGCATTTTCAAATGCCTGACTCATGGGTAAACTTAAACTATTCACTTTAATAAAGTTTCCTCAAGGGTCTTTTTTTTTTATCTAAGCTGCTAAGTCAGGACTGGAACGGCGACACATGGGTAGTATCAAAACAAGTGAGCAGGAAGTGGTATCCAGCATTCCAGGACATGTGACGGCTTAGTCTTGAAACATTGCCATGATCAACCATCCTCTATCTATCCTGTGCATGGTTTGTCATGAGAGATGCTTTTGTCCCAAAAATCTGGGAAATTCACACAGCATTTGTTGCTACGTGTATGACAAGCACATTTCCTTACTCATTTCCACACTGAATAGCATCTGATGGTTGTCCACATTGACAACACATGCATACAAGCACATTTATGAAAACACCTCTTGTGATGTTCACACAGTGGGACAACTAGAATTGTAATAGCCAATTCACACACATTGACACACAGGCAATGAGTTACTGTATTAAGTTGCGTAGCCTTGCTATTCTCTATTGACGCACAACCTGCTCAAACTGGGTAATACCAATTTGTATTCCAAAAGTTTGGGGATCTATTGTGTCAGTGGAGAGTGCAAATCCAGTACAACAACTAGAGGTTCATGGTCCGCAGTAGTGTGATCTGCCATGTGTCCATACACTGGAATGCACATTGTACGTGCAAACAGCCTATCTCTGTATAGTTACAACTGTCATGTACTATACATTTGTGAGAAATTACCCAAACCCAGTAAAATACATAATTTTGGTGAACACGTGTCAAAAAAAGACATACATGCATCAAATAACGACACATATTCGTAGAAAAATGACTCTCACTGCCATGATACATCCATTGGCCCTGAGCGGTAATTCCCACACTGTACCCCATGAAATTGGTCACAATGAAAAATATTTGAAAATATGGATGCGGGTAATTTCTAAGCATGTGTGTCAAAAAAAATGACGCACAGACTGTAAGTGTTATAATATTTTGACGCATCATAATAAAAACGCACCTCATTTTAGGCAGGAAGTGATGTAATAGGATATCCTGTTTACAGAATCGGTACAGTGGGTGTACTTTCACTTTCACTTTGCAGTCTGTGATTTTTCTTGACTGTGTGGCTGTGTCTGGACTTGTCTATCTGTGAATATTGTGAAATTGTCTCCTGTGTGCTCTTTATGTTGTCTTTTGGTGTTTTCTAAGTGTCTGTGGTATCCTGTGTAAGTGTATTTTTGTCATTTCTGGTGTCTAATTTTGTCTTTGTACTGTTGGGAGTCTGTTGTGGGTAGTGTTAGTTTTGGGATAATTGGGCTGTTTTAGGGTTATTTACTTTTCATTTCCCTCTTCTCCTTTCCCTTCATGATCCTCTGTACCCATTAATTCCTTTATTATTTCAAGCATGTTGGGTAGGCCACGTCTGGGTAGAATGGGAGAGGAGGAGCTGGGGGGATTCATTTGGCTGGTGTGCCACTTCCTCCCATTGATGATAGAAGCAGGTGGCAGGGTGATACAGGGGTATCACACAGAGGCAAGGAGGCTCCGGTGGTCAAAGGTCCTGTACAATCTTCAACGTGTATACAACACACCGCGCAATGACCATCGTCTTAAACATCGCTGGGCTGACCTTGTTGCCAGGGAGCAAGACCTGCTGGACCACCTGGGGATTGTGATTGGTGGCCCTGTTTTTGAGTACAATTCAGAGTTATGTGCATATTTAAATGCTCTGTATTGACAGTAGCAGATTTGTTCATATGCTGCAGGCAATGTATTTGGACATGTGGAATGTAAGTTAAACATACAGTGGCTCTGAGGTATACAATAATTGCTACACATTGCCGTCATTTGTTGATGCAACAGCTGCACTGAGTCACAAAACACAACTGGAGCCCGTAAATTAGTGCTGCCTTCACGTCAAAAGATGATGCAACTGTGGCTCTAACATATGTTTTAGGCATGGTCTGTGAGTGTACCAGGAAAGACGTGTTTTTCACCAGATATTTTCAAGAATGAATGTGTCCCCCAATTATTTCGGATACATGTCTAAACTGGATTCTGACCCATACGTACCAAGTTCTTTCTAACCTCAGGTAACATCCTAGGCTGATAGTTTGACTTGGTTGTGTCACAATTAAATTAGGGATGGATGCCAAAAGTAATGCACACAGGTTTGTATCTGAATGTTTGGTGCTACTTTCCATAGTTGTGCTACATAAAATTAAGCAAATGATACAAATTGAGGGATAACAACTATCCATGGTGCTCTGTTCATTGCACCTGTGTGTTTTACATTGGTCTTGGGCACAATAGCTGGAACAGAGCTAATGCATTTGCCATCTGTGTGACTCTATAGCCATGACGTTCTCATAAGTTATGGGATCATCATGGGATACCTAACTTTGGGGAATGCATCATGTCGTGCAAGGGACCCCTGACCAATTCCATCATACATATAAAGTTCCCTAATACTTTGCTAGTTTTGTTTGGCACACCCCTGCTGATCTAGTGCAGCATATGTTTAATAACTATTTTCCCAGTATGGAGGCTATCACAGACATGGGTGTATGCTAAGATTAGAAGACCATCATTCTTGTGACTGGTGCTATTCCGAAGGTACATACAAATTGAAACCTACATCATCATGATTGACACAGTGGTACATTTGCCAAACCATGTGTTAATAATATGACAGTGTCAGTTTGCTTTATAGCCGCTGACCAACCAACTTGGCAAATGTAAGATGATGAATGTAGCTCACTGTGATTTCCAAAACACATAATGGGTACACAGGGCAATGAGTGACACACTTAAAGTGCAATTACTACACCTGTGCCCATGCAGTCTGTCATGGATGACTACAATATATACTGTCAACATATATCTACGTGTTGTATCCAAACATTAAAGCTGGTCAATCCATGGCTAGCCTCAAACTGTCACCAATTAATGCACATGATCCCTGCAATTATGGTGTCATAGGGGGCATATGTGGCTCAGGGTACACTGTTAATGTAGCATATGTAACCTACACACAACAGGGGCCCTACATGTAAGGGACCATAGAAAGCTTTATAAATCATGACCTTAAATCAACCCACAGGTGTGTCACACAGTAAATGATTGTCCCTTGATGCACAAGCCACAATACTTGAGTGACTGGTATTGCAGTGCTCCAGGAAAGTGGGTTGGCATGTCTCTCATTACTACAAATGATGAGAGGAGTACACTCCATAAACGAGTCTGCAAACAACTAATGGAGCATGTTTGTCACCACATGATAGTTAGGGCAACTGCATGTGTGCAGATATGTATGCATCACTCATTGGAGTGACCGGGTCTGTACATGTTTGCAGTGGTATGTCTGTTGCCGTATCATCATGCCTGAGAGGCTGGACTTTCAGATTTAATGTTACACACAGTAATTTTATTTGGAAGTGTTGTACAGTGCACAGACATTGAGCACATTTTTCCCTTCCATGCTTTAAAGGTGGACCTGCCCCGTACACAATCAGAGAAGTCGCTCGAATTGCGGATCCAGAAACACCCAGTAAGGGTTGATATTTCAGTTCTGTGTAGTGTTTGCAGTTGTTGTGTGATTGACTCCTGTGTGTTGGACACATAGTGAGGTATGATGTGCTGGTAAATGATCGGATATGTTACTTGAGTGGAGTATCACTTTTTTCCATCTTTGAGTTGGACAATCAGTAGCGTATAGTCATATTTTGGGATTGTATTGCAGCCCTGTAGACATGGCCATGTGAAGAGGGTGACATTTGTATTTGAAATTTTTATAAACGTTTTTTTGCAGAGGCCCATATTCATGATTTAGTCAGCAAGTCAGACCCTGAATCTCACAGAATAGGGATGCCAAAGTCTTACTCACAGACTTGAGCCTCCCTGTTCACTAATGAACATGTTCAACTGTATGTTTGACTTCCTAGCAGCATCTAGCTCCACATGTTGTGCTACGTGTAGGTGGCACTTGAGTACAATGTCATATGTGTGCATGCAGCTCATGGCCAGATGTGTGCTTGCATCTATCTGCTTGTTGTAAGACAGGTATTAGTGGTATTAAATTATGTTGACAATTGTCTGCATTTACAAACATAAATGTGGATGGGATTGTCCAGGTTTTGGGTGTATCCTAGTTGGACATCCTCCTTACCTGTGGTGGACTGCCCACACCCATGTAAAGCTGTCCAAAGCTTCCTGGGTGGCCTTGATGTTTGAAAGTATGTGTTGCTTGTTCATCCCCTCCCCCGAGGCACAGGCTTAGGGTTATGAAATGTGTACCTAGGTGTGATGATCCAAGTTTAATACACAGACATGTAAATCTGTAAATCACTTGTCCAAACCTAGGGTACCCACTCACGATTAGCAACCACATTCCATCCTGGCAATTCCATTTACAAATCACAGATCTTGTGGCCCTTGATTGTCATCCAGAAGATAGTCATTAGTTGGCCTGTCACATGTGGAGGACTTGCAGCATTTTTTACGTGACTAATGGCAGAACAATGATGCATAGGTCATTCAAGTTGTTACACATCTTTTAGACCAGTGCTGTGCTGTTAGATAGGACATGTGTAGGCTGCGTTGGCATGTACTTCCTCAGGGAGAATCTGTGATCTATATAGTGATATGGCCTGTTTCTGCTACATTAGATGTATTGTCTGATTTTCATCAGTAGCTATATCACACAATGAAGTACCTAATGTTTGGCTTCATCTTTTTTAACAGCAGCCAATATGGATGCCATCCAGATTCATCAGTTTCAGCGCCAGGGGATGCGTTACCACCACATTCTGGATGTGGAGTCTGGGTTCCGCCACATGGCATGCCGTTATCGCCATGAAAGAGCCTCAGGAGTGTGGAGGGCATTTGCCCAAGGGGCCCTTCGGTGTTCACAACAGCCGCCACCACCAGCACCACCACTACCACCCAGGTGGCACCAAGCATATCAGGCACCACTGCAGGACCATCGACCTGCACTGCTACAGGACCACTGACAGCAGCACCTGCATCTCCCCCTACAAGCATGGCACCACCAACCAGACACACATCTACAACTGTCACTCCAACCATCCCTGCTGCAGTCATTGACCCTGCAGATTTCAGAGTGATGCAACGTGACATGCAACGTATGTTGCGGAGAATGAACAGGCTGCAGCAAGAGGTGTCACAAATTAATAAGAGAGTGCGTGCAATCAAAAAAAACCTGCGGAGGGCGAACTTGTAACAATTATACCCTCTGCCATGATTCCCTCCCATCCCTCCTCTTTCCAGGTTCTTTTAATTAGTGGGTTTAGGGGGCTTAGTGTTAGGTTAGAATAGGCTGTTAGTTTAGTTAATAGTAGTGGGTTGGGGAGTGGGGGTATGATATTTTGACATGTTATTTTATTATGTGTTGATGATGTTGGGGTTTTGGTGTTTTGAAAAAAAGAAAAAAAAAGAAAAATATATATATATTTGCTTACTATAAGATAGTATGTGTTTAGGTTAGTATATGTTGTCCTCCATGTGTCCCGTCTTATAAGTGGGGGGGGTTGATGTTTAGAGTGTTTAGTTAAATGTGATAAGTAAGTTTAGCTTAGGTTACTTAGGGCCAGTGGTGGGTAATGTGTAGGTAGGATAGGTTAGGTTAGTTAAGGTGTTTCCCCAGGTTTCATTATCCTTTTTTACTGTTAAATAAATATTGATGTACTCCTTTAAAGTATGTGTTGTATGCTTGGGGATCAGGGCCTTGGCATGGGTGAACAGTGTCTCTTTAGTATTTGCATTTGTGTCCCATCCTGCAACCAAATCCCAATTGAGCTGTTACATTGGCAGCTACACCAGAGCTACTTTGCTAAGAATCAGCCATCCATTGCACCCACCACTCAAGGTTACTATGGATCCCAATGTGTTGTTAATTTTTGATGTATGTTTTCAATCTCACATACTTTGTGACCAGATTTGGTATTGAGAACACTGTGTTATGTCTGCCTGCAGCCTGATGTTCAAGTGAAGCCTTTTAATGTGAGTGGTGGTATAATCTCATGTAGTATAGTATACATAACTCACACCTATCATTTGTTACATTGTTCAGCCCGTTTACTTATTTGTACGTACACTCATACACATCCATTCCTGCTGTATGGTGTGTGTGAGGAATAACTTGGGTCAAATGTCACATACGTTAGGATTGTCTGGAAGAAAAATTTGAAGACAATCATTTTTGGCTTAGACATCTCTTGAAGAAGACTTATTCGGTCCAACACAGCATTATACTGTATAGTTTCTATTTACCTCAGAATTAACCCTCAGGAAGGGCAGATGATGGTACAATCCAGACCACAGTGCATAGTTATCAGCCCACATTCTTTCAGACCATTTGTATTGACATTCTATGATCATTGATATGAGGCAAACATCACTGATCTCCCTCACGGTTGATGTGTCACATTACACAGAGACAAAGTGGTTGTGTAAGTGCTATTTATTATAAAGTGTTGTAGTGCTATATTTGCATTGTCCATGATAGTGAGTCCATTAGTGTGACACCTTCCATTGTGATCCTACACAAGTGCAAAAGGACATGTCATTGGACATGCTGGGGTGAAGTGTCATACAGTGCAGAGGGACATGATTTGCCAATGAGTTAGTGAGAGACAATCACAGGGCAGAGTGACAAGATAAACAGTGGGCTGGAGAACAGTGCTTGAGAGCAGCTGTTTCAAGACTGGCATGTTACAAAGCACAGGACCTTGGTTATAAGTGGCCATGTGGCAGTGACTAGTGCTACCAGGTACTCTTACAGGTGAAGGTGATCTGTTCCACGTCTTCATCTTCTGATGTGTGTGTTGTCTCCTCTGCCCCTGGGGGTGGTAGGGGTGGTGGGTGTGAAGGCGCAACACACATCTCAGTGTTTGAAGATGTGGAGTCAGACGTCCCGGAGGCTGCCAACTGTGTGGCTATTAAGGGCAGTACTGCAGCAAGGAGCAGCTTCTGGTTCTTAAGAATAGCAGCAACATCACTGTGGTAGGCAGCCAGGTCGACCCTAAGGGGGTCAATATTGCACTTGTGCACATGTTGAAAGGTTTGTTGTTGGAGGTGTTGTGTCAACTCTCTTACAGCTCTGCTGATTTCCTTCACACTTTTTTCAAGTTCTTGCAAGATTGATGTTCGCCCCCCTTGGAAGGCTGCTGCCTGTTCTGCAGTTGACATCATGCACGAACGCACCCCCTCTAGGCTGGCTGCTCTATTTTGTATCCCCACCGCACCTCCTTGGCCAGCTCCCGCTGTACTCCAACTACAGTTCTCTCAAAGCTGGTGCCAGTGTCGTCAGAGTCCTCAGCTGGGTTGGAGCTGGGTGGTCGACCAACTGGGGTGGTGGGTGGGTCCTCTGTGATGGCTGCTGTATCTGTGCTACTCCTTGCGACTGAAGGTGGGGTCTGGAGGGTTCCAAGGACATCTTGGAGGGTCTGCTGGCTGATGTTTGTCAGCTCGTCATCCATGTCATCAGGGAAGTCCAGGACAGGCATATCCCCAGGAGAGCCATCATCCTCTGCAATGAGATATTGTACAATTAATGTGTCTGTGTTGTGGCATTTGTAATGTGACGTGTCTGCCTTCCTATTTGTTGCACATTGTGATATAGGTTCCTGTTAATTGTTCCTGTCTATAATATTAGCATTCTCCCAGGCCTATGTCCCACCTGCATGTCACATGTAGTATGGTCAGTTTGGGGACTTGTCTGCATCACATCCTCTAGGTGTTGGTTCTGGCCAAATTGTATATTGCCACCATCTTGTCCTACTCAGCCCTCTGTCTACTTCCATTCTCATGGTGAGGCCTTGCACTGGCTGTGGGTGTTCTGAGGGCACTTGCACCAAACTTAACAATCTGGAACTGAGCAAGTCTCAGATATTTCACATCCAGCTATATGTTGCTGAGACCTAGCATAACTATGTATAGCATTGGAATGCAACACTACATATGTCAGCATTGGTAGTGTGTAATGTTCATGTTGGGGACTGTTTGCTACATTGGATTGCACTGATGGTCTTAGCAGTGTTCCATTTCCTTTTCTGACTGTGAGGGTGAATTTCACAAGCCGGTGACATATGTCCGCCCCCTCAATGCTGTTGTCCGAGCAGTATGACATTTGGGATGGTGCATGGTGTCATTGGAGCTATTGTGACCCAGGCACGGGGTGGACCCTGACATATGCAGCATGGGTATGAGATTAGTGCTGTGTACCTCACAATGTTTATGACAATGGCTGATGTTTGTAGCAACTATGGACATTCACATTTGACAGGATTAGAACATTTGTATTGATTTCAGGGGATTGATAACATTGTCATCCTGAACCCTCTAATTTGGGTGTGTTTGATCCATGGGGACGTTACTGCCATTAGCTACTTGACCTGCGCACACAGCAGAGGTGGTAGTGACAACTGTTGTCAGTATTAGATTCCACATGTAGATATGGTCTGAGACTGTTAATTGAGCCCTAGTTCATGTAGGGAGAATAGCAGCTGTTGTGTGACAGCAGGACACTTTTACATTGTACCCTACACTCCTGGACTGGCTTTACCATTCCAACATCCTTGGCATGGCAGCATAACCCCATGCAAAGGTTGTTGGTGTAGTGTAGTATTGTGCCCCAGGTTTCCTCTGAACAGCCCATGACCACGTACCTTGCCCCTTTACCCATGCCACTCCCTGAATATCATGACTTACATGCATTGTGTTGTAGGTATGTCCACCCCCCCTGCTTACAGTTAACATTTGTGCATTTTAATTCCCCATGCAACTTACCCTGCATCTGTTTTGTCTCTTGTTAGTCTGTGCTGTCCTGTCCTTGAATCCATTTGACAATCTCCTCAGGGATGATAACTGCCACCATCTCCTCCATGTGGTCTAGGGCCTCCTGCGGTGCTGGACTCCCACCTCCAGTCTGCAGTGCTGCCTTCCTTTTCCTGGCCATCTTTTCCTTGGTCCTGCGCTTGCAGTCATGCCAGCGTTTCTTGCACTCTTGCACTCGATGACTGTTCTCCGTACTTCTACCAAACTGTTTATCTTGTCAACAATTTGTTGCCATATTGCCTCTCTCCTACTAATTGGCAATTTTGAGGTGACAAAATGTTGGTGCTGGTGTTCGTCACCTCTTTCACCAGAATTTCCTGTTCCTCTGCACTGAAGTAACACTTTATTTTCTTCTTCTCCCTCTCCTGGGTCTTGTGTGGTCCTCTTGGCTGGTTCCTGGTCTGTTGTCATCTTCCTGTGGTCTTTCCAAGCATCTGGGATCAATTTTGGCTCTCCTTTGCACATTTTGCAGTGTTTGGGCTGCTTTTTGACGCTTTTGCATCAAAAAAAGGCACGTATCCGGTTTGCGACGGTGTAAACCGGCTCACAGTCATTTTCGCTGCGTCTGCGCAGTTTTGCGTCAAAAAGTATAAATATGGCCCCTAATGTTCCACACACAACCTCAGGACTGGAACCTTTTCAGCAGGGCCTGTGAGGACTGAAGTAGGTGGCTCCTACCAATGCCACCTCCCTTGCAATTTGTCTCTGAGGTTAGGATGTTCAGGTTTTTTAGAACCAAAAATTGTAACATGACCAGATTAGGAAATAATATTAATATGGACATAAGACTAAGTATAAAGGCACACACCGTTAGCACAGATAATCACAATTAGAAAAATACGTTATGTCAGTAAGGGGCAATATCACTAATTGAAACCTACAATTTAACAAAGGTTCAAATGTCAGCAAGTGCTTTACCATTTCCTGGATATCACTCCCTGTTAGCGGAATATGCCTTTCGGTCTTTTTACAAAAAAAATATATAAAACTGAGGATAAGTAGTGGCACCCATTAATACATAAAACAGAGGGCAAGGAGTGCCATTCATTTATTGTATTTAATGTGGCATTTATTTCCGAACGGTGAAAACTGTTAGAATTTCCTAGTTCGGACCTTTTTTACAGACAAACTTTGGTACATCTACCTCGTGTTATAGATCATCTTTATTACTTAGCAAGTCCTCCTGCTGCTTAGACAAGTGAAAGATGCTGAAGCGGAAACATCACAGATCAGAGTATAAACTGCCGCTGTCATCTTTATTCACATTGCAGTGGCGGGAGTAGGCCTGCCGGCGCGTGGGTCCCTTGTAGGGGTCCTGCTGACATCTTGCTGTGCTTGATGAACAGACAGGTGCCGTAGAGCTATTGTGCTTTTAAATAGACCCATTACCTAAGTGGCAGTGCACCCCCTCGCATCAGGAAATCGAATACCAGTAAATTACTCTGTACTTTTTACTGTTCTTTTCCACAGTTTAGCGAGCCCCTCCTACACACACCCCTTTCGCTTTTTCCCATTCTGCAAATAAATGTCAATGCTGCAGGCCTTTACTATAATCTTCGTATTCTGTTTTTGTGTTAAATTGTAACTAATGGGGACTGTCAAGAAAAAAGCAAGCAATCAGGAGGGAAATATATTGCGTGTTTTTTTATTCCTCTGCACCTTGTGATGACAGTGATTGCTAAAGGAAATATTCTAAATGGCAAGAAACACAAACCTATCTTTACACAAGCATATACACATAAATATAGCTCCCTCAAACACTCAAAATCAGAAGTTTATTTAAATATTCCGACTCATCTCCTCTTACTGATAATTGCCACCATCCCTATGTTATGACGTAGTTGTTTTTTAACATAATGCACAAAATGTGCATTGGGACAGTTGTCTCTTACCCCAAGCATGATGTGTTTTTGGGTACTGACTTTATGCTTGGCTCCTGTTCTAGTTTGAGATGGGCCGGCTTCCAGAGGAACACATTAGATTTCCCAACAGGCGGATAGCTCTTGGGCGTTATTGAGGCTGAAAATGAGGAGGCTGGGGATAAGAATGAGTTTTTCACAAAGCGCTTTGTGTACTTCAGCCCTGCTTGCTTTTCAAGAGACAATGACTTGCTAAAAAAGCTCTATTTTTACTCGAGAGAGAGCACCCCTTTACTTTGTCAGACTGCAGAGGTTTGTGCTTGACTGCTTCATCATCTCTTCTGTTTGGAAGAGATTTGTGTGTTGACTCTTAGACCTATATTTAGACTTTTTTTTAGCCGCATTTGCGTCATTTGTTGACGGAAAAGCGGCACAAACAGAAAATACAATTATATTTTGTAAATTAGCGCCTCTTTTGCATCAAAAAATGACGCAAATGTGGGGCAAAAAAGTATAAATGTTGGCCTTATTTTGACAAGAACTGACTTATGTGTCTTCAGTGTCTCTGTGAAGCACTTCAATGCACGCCCATTAACGGTGTAAGAAAACAAAACATATATTTCCATAGCTAAAAAAAAGTGACGGTCATTGCATTGTTTTGAAAGCCTATACATTCACACGACATAATATAATATGGAGGGGCCAAATGGACCCCTCTGGCTGCCATATTTTAAGTCTGAGTCTTAGAAAGGTTAGAGTCTCCATCAGGGCACGGGGATTAGAGAGAGGGTCTCAAGGAGTCGGTCAAAAGTTATAACTGGTGGCTAGCTAGTAGACCAGGTGCCTCATTGGCTTCACAACTTGAATCAGTATTTTGAGGCACACGTTGATCTGTTTAATCTTGCTATGAGATGTCCAAAAGCTGATTAGCTAAATAATGGACTTTAAATCTTCTAAAAGTGAGAGCTTTAGCAGCAACCAAAGTGTAAGTATGCCATGAAAACTGTGCAATAGAGCACTATTGTCAACGACTGTGGCCTTGAACTAAATATGATGTAATGGAACCACATAGTAATATGCCACAAAGTTTCAAACTGGAGAAGACCCTCGCACATCAGATTTTTAAATATGTAAAAGGGAAAATAGAAGATCCATCCATCAGTGAGCTCAAGCAGTCCAACAATTTAGCTACCAGCATCTGTAAGAAAGGACAGTAATCCTTACTTAGGTCAATCAATGCACAAATAGATGCAATTCAGCAAGCACTAATAAGCCTATCTACCACTACACAAATGGACCCATCTCCAAGCTCCTCCTTTAGTCATTCCCTTCCACCTTCTAGTAGTTCTACCTCAAGCCAAAAATATTCTCCGGTACGTCTAAGAAGAAGGTCTGCATGTACTGCTGTATTTAGTGGCTTTCTACTGCCTTCACTAAAAGGTGCACCTTAATAGGGGACACACACAGAGTCACCGAAAAAAAATAAAGGTTAAAGTAATGTTATAGCTAAGTGAAGTGAATGGGTCCCTTTAATGCTATCAGTATTTAACCACGGCTCCATCTTGACCACTGACTCCATTTTGTTCTTAGCTTAGCTACAAACATCACATTGGTGGCGCAGGTATTTTTCAGCTCACAGCTTGTTAATGTGTTTTCGCTCTTTCTCACCAAGGACAGGAACATAATATGGAGGAATGGTGGAGATAAGGATGTACCAGGCTGAGAATCGTTATGGTAGAGCATGCTATAGCCTTCAAGTCAGGCCGGGTCGCAGTTGAGGCAAGCCGACTGGAGTTGCCACGACGGGTCAGTCCCTTTAGGGAGCTTTTTTTCACAAAAGTTCTCCAAACTTCTGGATCTTCTTCCAGATGTTCCTTTAAGGTTTGTTTGAGGTCCACTGCTCACCCCAAGGTTCCAGAACCTGTGAGATGCTCCTTGAGGGTGTGGACTACAGCTCCCAGAATGCATCTGGTGCAAACTCCAATTTGGCCACTGGACAGTGGCCAGCTGATCAGTTTCTTCAGGAGTTGGTGCAGGGAACCCTCGTTAGCAATTTTTCACCTGTAGCAGACAAGGAGTCCCTCTTTGAACCAGTTGAAGCCAGGCAAAGTCCTTCTTGTGGTGAAGCCCAGGTGTGCAGCTGGTGCAGTCCTTCAGAGTGCAGTGTCCAGGTGCAGGTCAGGGGTCCAGTATGGTGGTCCTTCTTTTCCTCTAGTTCTTTCTTGTAGGGGTTTGGTAGGGATCTGAGGTGTGGGTACAGGCCTGCTTATCCTTGCTCCTGGGTGAAAAACAGGTGGGTCCTGGTTCTCCAGTCAGGTGCAGGATCCCTCCTGGGAAGTGTGGCAAAAATCAAACCCAGGGAGCAAAATTCCACAAAAATCCATCATGGCTGAAAGTGATTTTTGGAGGTTACATCTGGCTGAGCCCACCCGCTGGTGTGGCTAAAAATCTTAAACACACCCTTTTCCTGCCCTCTCCTAATCTAATCAGGGGGCACCTAATTGACTGAGTTTGCAGGATGTGAGGGAGATGCTGGGTTGCTCCAAATGTCCTTCCCTGCCTTTGAAGACCAGTTTGGCAGCCCTCCCACCTTCCTGCTTCCCCATTTGCTTAGGGAAGATCTCCTCCCCAAGGGACATCTCTTTGTGTTTTTCCCTGGCTACTTCACACCTCACCAAGGCAGCAAGGCAGCCTGACCAGGATGTCATAGGCTGGCTAATCATAGTAAAGCACTACAGGGCTGAAGTTGGAACCTTTTTAGGTAACATTTGAAACTCTTTACCTGAACAAGTTATATTAAATCCAACAATTGTTGTGGGAGTTATTATTGTAACAATTAATTTGATACCAAACTGTATGTATCTGACACTTAAGGGGACTTTATAAATTAAAATAAAGTCTCCCAATTCTAGTCTATGGCGGTCATTCACTACAATTAGGGAAAAACAAATTTGGCTGTTTTACCTCACCAGGGCTTATATAACTATTTGTCAAAGGTGCCTGCTTATAATAACATGGCACCCAGCCTTAGCGGCACATATGGCACACCTTAGGGGTGACATATGTAAAAATAAGGCAGTTTAAAACTTTGGAAATACCTTTAATCCCAAAGTCGAATTTGCATGTAACTTTAATTAAAGAGTAGCCAGCAAGGTAGGCCTGCCTTAAAAATGACACTGGGCACCTCAGCAGTGCACCTATGGGTGTACTACCTATCCTGGGGTCCCTAAGCCTACACATCCTACCATACGGAAGGGACTTATAGGTAGGTTGACATAGCCAATTATAATTTGCCTAATTTGCATGCTGATTTTACACAGAGCACAGGCCCTGGAACTGGTTAGCAGTACCTAGGGCATCTTCAGAGTCAGGAAAAAACAATCAAAGAGTGAAAAATGGGGGCAAAAGGGTGGGGGGCCTCTGCAATGAGCCCTGTTTTCTCACAAGCCCCATGGTGATGCATTTTTAATTCTTAGTTTTAGCTTTGCGGTATGCATGCCTTGTTACTATATATTTTATATTAATTGTTGAAGTATTGCATTTTCTGTGTTTCTGTGATCATTATTATTAAACTGCTGTGATTATTTTTAGAATTGGGTGTGTGTTGCTGCATTTGAAATAAAAGATCACATTATTCTTTTTGTTTATGACACTTGGGAAGTGCCTTAATAAATTCATTACTCAGACTGAGAGTGCTGCATTCTTTGCATTCCTTTCATTTTGTTTCCTCTCAGTCGGAAGCCCAGCAGAACATCCCCAAATACTTCATCTATTCTGTGGCCCTCAAGTTGCTGTTTGGTGGGTGCCCTTCATAGGCACATAGGCATCTAATTAGAAGAAAGATAGATCCTAAGGAATGGGATTCAAGGGGCCACAATAAGCTCAGGGAGTGGGGGCTGCACATTACGTAAAAGTGAGAGGGAGTGCAGCCCCCACTTCCTGAGCTTATTGTGGCCCCTTAGATCCCATTCCTCAGGATCTGTGTTAGAAATGGGGTCTTTGGTTGACAGTCAGGTTACCCCCTGTTCAAGCAAGGACCCTCACTCTAGTCAGGGTAAAATAGAATCACCCTCAGCTAACCCCTGCTGACCCCCTTGGTAGCTTGGCAGAACAGTAGGCTTAACTTCATAGTGCTAGGTGTAAAGTATTTGTACCAACACACACAGTAACTTAATGAAAACACTACAAAATGACACAACACCAGTTTAGACAAATAGGATATATTTATCTAAACAAAACAAGACCAAAACAACAAAAATCTGACATACATAAGTCAAGTTATGAATTTTTAAAGATTAAACAAAAAAATAGCGCTTAGAAACACAAAATGCTTCGATGAGGTGTTAACACGGCATCATGACGGAGTTGTTCCCAACAATCTGACACCAGCGGCACCGGACATGGAGTCCCGTAGACCCCCAGGTACAGTACCTTTGGTGAAGAGTGAAAACAAGTCGATGCGCAAAGTCGGGGGTCGCGGCGTCTGTGCAAAATGTTGAATCCGCGCACTTCGAGCGGCGTCGGTCACAGCGTGGTGCGGCGACTTCCACGGAGTCGCGGGCTTCAGTGGGGCTGCAGAGGCGTTGGGCCTGCGAAGGTTGTCATGTTCCAGCGAAGATCACGGAGTTGGTTGCAGGTGGCGTCACCGGATTCAGCAGCGGCGTCGGTCCGAAGTCGATTTCCTTGGATTTCCACCAGCTTTCCTTTCAATGGCACAGGGACTGGATATGGCACCACTTGTCAGAGCAGGAGTCTCTCCAGAGACTCCAGGTGCTGTCAGAGAGAAGTCTTTGCTGTCCCTGAGACTTCAAACAACAGGAGGCAAGCTCTGAATCAAGCTCTGAATCAAGCTCTTGGAGATTTCTTCACAAGATGGAAGGCACACAAAGTCCAGTCTTTGCCCTCTTACTCTGGCAGAAGCAGCAACTGCAGAATAGCTCCACAAAGTACAGTCACAGGCAGGGCAGCACTTCTCCCCAGCTCTTTAACTCTTCTCCAGGCAGAGGTTCCTCTTGACGTCCAGAAGTGACCTAAAGTCTGTGGTTTTGGGTTCCCTTCTTATACCCAATTCCTCCTCTGAAGTAGGCCTACTTTAAAGTAAAGTCTCTTGTGAATGTGAAACCCTGCCTTGCCCAGGACAGGCCCCAGACACTGACCAGGGGGTCAGAGACTGCGTTGTGTGAGGACAGGCACAGCCCTTTCAGGTGTAAGCGACCACTCCTCCCCTCCCTCCTAGCACAGATGGCTCATCAGGAAATGCAGACTACACCCCAGCTCCCTTTGTGTCACTGTCTAGTGTGAGGTACAACCAGCCCAACTGTCAAACTCACCCAGAAATGGAATTCACGAACAGGCAGAGTCACAGAAATGGTATAAACAAGAAAATGCTCACTTTCTAAAAGTGGCATTTTCAAACACACAATCTTAAAATCAACTTTACTAAAAGATGTATTTTTAAATTATGAGCTTAGAGACCCCAGACTCCACATGTCCATCAGCTCCCAAAGGGAATCTACACTTTAATCAGATTTAAAGGTAGCCCCCATGTTAACCTATGAGAGGGACAGGCCTTGCAACAGTGAAAAACACATTTAGCAATATTTCACTGTCAGGACATATAAAACACACTACTATATGTCCTACCTTAACCATAAACTGCACCCTGCCCTTGGGGCTTCCTAGCCAAAGGAACAGATGATGGACGGAATGCAGAGCAAATCAAACATTCACCCCCAGTCACAAAGATCTAAGTTTAATCCATCGTTTTTTTGCTTGCCACGCCACCCCAGGTTGGACCCAGCCATATGCAATTCAGTCTTGACCCTGTTCCTCATAGGAACAGTCCAGCCCAAACTGCTAAGCCAGGTCCTCCCTGGACTGGAATCAAGCATCCTAGGACCGGTTTCAGGGTATCACCCTTCATCAGCTAGGCTAGCTTGAATCCAGTGGCACAGTGAGCACGGGACCCACGTCTGGGCATACCCTTCCCACTTGGGGCAACAAATGCAAAAAGAACAGATGATGGACGGAATGCAGAGCAAATCAAACATTCACCCCCAGTCACAAAAATCTGGGTTTAATCCATAGTTTTTTTGCTCACCACGCCACCCCAGGTTGGACGCAGCCATATGCAAATCAGTCTTGACCCTGTTCCTCATAGGAACAGTCCAGCCCGAACTGGCAAGCCAGGTCCTCCCTGGACCAGAAACAAGCATCCTAGGACCGGTTTCATGGTATCACCCTTCATCAGCTAGGCTAGCTTGAATCCAGTGGCGCAGTGAGCACGGGACCCGCGTCTGGGCATACCCTTCCCACTTGGGGGGACAAATGCAAAAAGAACAGTTGATGGACGGAATGCAGAGCAAATCAAACATTCACCCCCAGTTACAAAGATCTGGGTTTAATCCGTTGTTGGGTCTACCTAGGCCCTGACATGTAAGAAAAGGGAAGGTTTAGGCCTGGCAAGTGGGTACACTTGCCAAGTCGAATTTACAGTTAAAACTGCACTGGCAATGGCAGGTCTTAGACATGATTACAGAGCTACTTATGTGGGTGGCACAACCAGTGCTGCAGGCCCACTAGTAGCATTTGATTTACAGGCCCTGGGCACCTCTAGTGCACGGTACTAGGGATTTACTAATAAATAAAATATGCAAATCATGGGTAAGCCAATTACACACATATTTTGCAAAGGAGCACTTGTACTTTAGCACTGGTTAGCAGCGGTAAAGTGCCCAGAGTAACAAAAACAGTCAAATCAGAGTCCAGCACACATCAACAACCTGGGGAACAGAGGCAAAAAGTTAAGGGAGACCACACCAAGGATGAAAAGTCTAACAATCTGTCTTTCTTCTAATTGGATGCCTATGTGCCTATCAGGGGCACCCACCAAACAGCAACTTGAGGGCCACATAGGGAGCCCCAGGGCCCTGGCAGACCCAGCCATCTCTCTGCTTGTTGTGGGATCCCTTTCTGCTCCCGCCAGAAGGAACAATGTATGTTTCCCTGTCCGCAAGAGCGTGGCCAGGGAAACAAAAGCCTGCTCCTACTTGGCGGAAGCATTATTTAAGCTCCCACTGAGTGAAAGCAGATTTTCTTTCCCTGCCCACATTCTTTCAAGCAGGGAAGACATGTCTGTTCTCACCCAGCAAGAACTTTAAAAATGCTTCCACCAGGTGAGAGTAAACATATATTTGCTCCTCACTCTAATGTGGGCAGGGAAACTACTGTTGCAGGGGGCGGGCCCCCCGACACACTAATTGAGGCAGGCTCGGCAGGGTGCATAGCACCCTCTCTTTGAAATTCACTTTGGCCCTGGGAGTTAATAATATGCATATCTGTTTGTGTGCGTGTGTGAATATATATATATATATATATATATATATATATATATATATATATATATATATATATATATAAAAATCAAAGGTTACATGGAAGTTTTAGCTTGGTTCAGATTTTATACACATAAAACCATAGGAATTCAGTAGTTATAGTTATATTTATCTCAAGAAACTGTAACTCGTGCCCTAAGGTAACTATAAGCGCACACCCACCATGCACAGTTTTCTCATCAATATCTGCACTATAAGTGTTGCAGTGATATTATCAATGATGTTGCAGAAGATGTCATGACTAATGTAAGTTTTTATTGAATTGCTAAGGTTTCTAAAATTCAATTTCCTAAGTATAACATCTCTATAGTCTTAGTTTGTTTGCCGTTTTTAATACTATTTCCTGACAATAAAGTACCTGTAACAATAGTTTGTAAGGGGGTGTGTGAGTGGGTGTGTGGGTGTGTGGGTGTGAGTGGCTGTATGGGTATGTACATGAGTGTGTGAGGATGTTGTGGGTGTATGAGTGCATGTGTGACTCTCTGTGTGGGTCTGAGATCTGAAGTGTGAGTGGCTGTGTGGGTCTGTACGTGGTTGTGTGAGTCGCTGTATGGGTGTGTACGTGGATGTGTGAGCAGGAGTGTGAGTGTATGGTGGGAATGTGAGTGTATGTATGACTGGCTGTGTGGGTCTGTGAATAGATGTGTATGTGGCTGTGTGGGTCTGTGGGTGGTTATGTTTGTGGCTATGTGGGTGTGTACATGGCTGTGTGAGCAGGTGTGTGAGTGGTTCTCTGGGTCTCTGAGTGGAAGTATCAGTGACTCTATGGGTGCGTGAAAAGGTGTGTTACGGACTGTATGGGTGTGCAAAAGGGTGTTTGAGTGGGTGTATGTGTGTGTGTGAGTGGGTGGATGAGTGGTTGTGTGGGGGTGTGGGAGAGTGTGTGAGTGCATGATGATGTGGTGTATGACTAGGTGTGTAAGTGCCTGTGGGGGGTCTCTGAGTGGTATGTGAGTGACTGCATGGGTATGTGATTCGGTATCAGTGGTTTTGCTCTATAGATTTGTGAGTGGATGAGTAGTTGGCTGTGTGGGTATATATGTGGCTGCTTGAGTGCATGTGTGAGCAGATCGATGGCTGTATGAGTGGTGTGTGAGCAGTTGTGTCAGTGTGTAAGTATGTGTGTGAGTGAGTGTGAAAGCAGGTGTGTGACTGCTATGTGGGTCTGTGATTTGGTAGGTGAGTGGCTGTATGGGTTTGTGACTGGGTGTGAGTGGTTGTATGGGTGTGTAAATGTGTGTGTGTGACTGAGTGTGGGAGTAGGTGTATGGGCCTGTGAGTGGGTGTATGTCTTTTTTAAATTGGGGTCTGGATATGGGGATCCACTCGGAACGCTGAAGATTGGGATGAATCTGTAAATCATTTTAAGCTCAAAAAAGAAAAAATTCTTGCTCATGAGGGGTCCCTCACAGACCCCTCCATCAATCCCATGGGGTCAGGTTACCTCTACCCTGGCCCCTTCTATCACTTTTAATTTTTTATTTCCATACTGGGAACAAAGTTCCAATGCACAAAATGTCAGCTACAACTTTCCTCATGGCATTGCTGTTGGTGCCGTGGATCCAGGAATCAGCCTGGATCAATCCACAAAGGATCCACAGTGTATCCATGTCTCTAGATATTCATAAATTATTTTACTTTAATAACTCCAAAACTACTGAACAGATATACACCAAATTACAAAAAGTACTATTTCAGGACCAAGATCTAGCTTTCTGCCAAATTTGGTGTAATTGTGTTCCGCAGTTTGGTCTGTAGTCATGTCTAAGATCTTTTTAGGAAACTGCATGGGAAAATGTGTTTTGTGGCCCCCTTTTTTTGACTACTGCTTGACTGATCACCCCAAAATCTTACCAACAGCAACTGAAGTGACTGGCAAACTAGTTTTGAAAATTTTGTGAAGATTGCACAATTGGCGCAAAAGTTATCAGCAAAACAAAAAAATCTTTTCATGTGGAAACACGATCCTAGTTACCTACCTGCGGTCGCCAGTAGGTTGTTGAGGTTAGAACCATGTTTCCATAGGAAAAGCGTTTTTTTACTTGCCTATACCTTGGGGGCTATTTGACAAATCTTCACAACATTTTTTGAAAAAAGTGCCCCAATGCTTATTGTTGTGCTCTGAAAGTTTTGGCGTGATCTTTTGAGCACGGGTCTAGAAAAACTGGGAGTAAAATAAAATGTGTTTTCCATGTTAATTGCTATAGGACCTTTGAACACAACTACAGCCTGAAACAATTGGACGCAATTACACCAAATGTAGCAGAAAGCTAGGTTTTGGTACACAGAATACACGTTTGCCTATTTGGTTATAGTCCATTCAGTAGTTTAAGAGAAATTAAAGGGAAAATAAATGTGTATATCTAGGGCCGCAGATCCTCCAGCCGACTTCACGAATAATGACAAGCGCCAGGGAAATGTGCAGGGAAATGCACAACTCTGATTGGCTGGCCAACACTTCAACCAGGAAGTGTTGGCAGCCATTTTGGGACTTGGCTTCAGCCAAGTCACAAAAATAATGCAAAAAGAAGGAAAAGGGGCCAGGGTAGAAACACTTTGACCCCTTAGCTCTGGTGCTGGGGTCCCAGACGGACTCTGCCAGAGCAATAAAACACTTTTACATTTTTTTTATTGCAAACTCACAACGTAATCGCAAATTTACTGTAATAATAAAAAAAAAACAATAGTGGTCTCTCTTGCTTGTTTTTCAATAAGACTTCTCGGTGGGCCAGGTCTCAGAGGCATTGAAAATATAAGGAGGTTGGTGCACAGTGACCTCGCATCCCGGGGAACCACTACCTCCCTGGGTTTAAAAATACATTGATGCGGGGGGCGGAAGCTTCCCTGGGCTAATTACAACAATAATCATGCTGGGGGCCACATGGCACCCTGCAGCACTGGGGACTACCACCTGCCCAGGGCTTGGTTGTAATTGTGTGCAGGGGGCCATGCTACCTCCTCTGCAGCCCTTCCACCTCCTTGGGCCTTGATTTTTAATTCGATTCTGGGGAGGCACGTGGCCCACCTGCAGCCCCAGGGATCTCCACCTCCCCAGGGTTAAAATAGATGAAGGAAGAGGGTCTGTTCTGCACCGCTTGTCACTGGAACACCACATCCCAAGAGCAAATTCCTAGGTGGAGCCAATAATGGCCCCGGGGACTGCCTCCCTCTAGGGTCAGATCTTGCTATGTCCTAGGGTATCTACACCCACGACATAGCTGATTGCTGTTGTTTCCGGGACTGAATATGGCCAAGAGAGATCCCCTCTCCCCACACTGCCCATTCACCCAGTGAGGAAGCACTTACTAACTTACCAGTAGAAAGTACTTCAGTTGGATAGACATTTTGTACAAAACTATGGTCTCTTGTTGGATAAATGAGCAGGTGAGCTTCCACTCTGGGCAACATGACAAAACAAAATAAAATGATGGAAGGAGCACTGAAACTTTTCAAACACTCACCCCCAGTCATGGGGTGGCATGGTGAGCAAAAGAAGAATGGATTAATCCCAGATCTGTGATTGGGGGTGAGTGGTTGAAAATTTTCAGCACTCCGTCCATCACCCTTTTGTGTTGTTAAAGTTGCCCTAAGTGGAAAGGGTTTGCTCAGACGTGGGTCCTTGCTCACTGTGCTATTGGATTCATGCTAGTATAGCTGATGAATGGTGATACCATGATATCGGTCCCAGGATGCTTGTTTCCGTTCCAGGGAGGACCCGGCCTGGCAGTTCAGGCTGGACTGTCCCCATGGGGAACAGGGTCAAGACTGATTTGCATATGTCTGGGTCCAAACTGAGCAGGCATGGTGAGCAAAAATATGATGGATAAAACCGAGATCGGTGACTGGGGGTAAGTAGTTGAAAATATTAAGCACTCCATCCATCATCCTTTTGTGTTGCTACAGCTTCCGTTCTGGCTCATTTCACAGAACTTAAATCTCAGCAGAAGCACTTACAAATAAGTTAGAAATGGGGGCTTTGGTTGGCAGTCAGGTTACCCCCTGTCTAAGCAATGACCCTTACTCTAGTCAGGGTAAGTCACACACAATCTAAATTATTGTGTGCCCACCCTCTGGTAGCTTGGCACTGAACAGTCAGGCTTAACTTAGAAGGCAATGTGTAAAGTATTTGTGCAATCAATCATGCAATAACACAGTATAGCACCACAAATATACACCACACAGTGTTTAGAAAAATAAATAATATTTATCTTATAAGATGTAGTTCAAAACGATTAAAATGCAATAAGTATGTGTTGAACAATCACTTTAAACATGATATAAAGGGGCATATTTATGCTCCATCTGCGCCGAATGTGCGTCAAAAATGTTGATGCACATTCAGCGCAAACCTTGCCCCATATTTAAACTTTGACGCCCGAGCCCGCGGACGACAAAATTCCGCCGTGTGCGTCATTTCTTGGATTCGGCAACCCGCCTTGCGTTAATGATATGCAAGGTAGGCGTTCCTGTCCAAAAAATTACTTAAATGGCCGTGCGTTGTATTTATGCTTTTGGGCAAAAATGATGGATGGCCGGGAGGCGGAGCCGGAAAATGACGCACAGCCCGATTTGCGTCAAAATTGAACGCTTGGGTCAGGGCAGGCGTTAAAATGGGGCAAACACACCTGTATTTAATCAGAACACACAGAAGCAACAGCAGAGCAGCAGAGCAGCAAAAGGGAGACATGGAGGTGCTTCTCATCCAGCGTGCACGCAGACGCAGAGCCCAGCAGCAACAACAGCAGGTACCACAACACCAGCAGGGACCCCAAAGGCAGCGCAGAAGGCAGGAGAGGCTATTCCGCCGCAGAACTACCCTTCATGGCCTCAGGGAACATGACATCATCCAGAGGTACAGGTTGAACTGGCAGGCCATTCAGCAGCTGCTGTGCAAAATTGAGCCGCAGTTGGCTTTTAAATGTAATCACCATCACCACTTTATGAACTAATTTAAATAAACACCTATAATAATCACCATATCATCGTTTGGCTATTCATTTTTGCACACCTTCATCTCTAACTATCAGATTAAGAGTGTTGCCTCATGGAGCATTGCTGATTTACCGATTAGGACACTGAAAATCCCAGAGCAAATGTGATGCGTACCATACAACGGTCACATACACACACAAAGTAAATGACATATATCCTGTACATTTCACCGTTGAAGGGCAATAGCAGAGGACCACACGTATTTCACACATACATGTTGAAAACATGGTTCATCGCAGCATATGGCTCACAACTGAGACACCATCACTCAATAAGGGGAAAACAAGCCTCATACATGAGGTAGTTGCTGTGCTTTTGCATCAGTAACAGGAATATCTGACCAGACCCTTGACAGCAGTAAGTCCAACTGCATCCTATCTTTGCACGGACTATCTGTGACCAGAGTTCCATAGAAGCAGAACATAGACAGCACAAGTGCCACACATATGAGCAGCATTGTGCACATGACATTCCATGTACATGTTGGCCCATTTCCTAACTCCTGACACACCCATGCACCTTGTCACAACCCACCTGTTTGAAGAGGTCCCTGGAATAGTAAGATGTGTACCCTGATATTCCCTCCTCTACACACACAGCTTGTCAATAGCAATCCAGTGTGCTACACCCTTTCCTATGGTATACCATTGTCATAGAACATCTGACTGCATGGACGTCAAGTCAATTAATACACTGGCTTCTAGTTTCCAAGCCCTGTTAGCACCTGTAGATTGCTTCCCATGAGAAAATGTCTGTTGGCCATTAGAATGCAAAACTCACCTACAGGACTTGTGAGAAACAGATGCAGCCCACACCTGTGATCACCTCCATGCACACCACCCATTTCAACAAGCACTGCCCCTGCTGATGCCTGGAACAGCATAGGAGTTTCCATTTTGTCAAATACACTGTTAAGCATTGCTACCAATTAAGCCGTGTAACACAGCCCTTGGGTTCATTTGTCACCTTCAAAAACACAGGACATGTCAACTGTCTAGTTTGTCCTCCAAACAGTCTTACTCAGACCACTGATTATGTGACTTGTTAAATTGCTGGATCCTGATTCACCCTGCATCCTGTCAGCCTGACTGGCATCTCTCTGTGCGTCACCCTAAACTTTCCCTGTGGCTACATATGTACCACACTTGCGTCCGCAAACCTCTCATTCCGCAGAGGGTATTTGGTCATGTTCTTCATCAATGCATACCCAAATACATTGTATGGCATCATCTGCCTTTTAATTGTACCATATGAGTTAAATCCTCTGTGAATACCAAAATTCATGGCCCATCCCTTGTCTGGGTCTCATTTATGCATGAACGACAAAGTGTGACAGTGTCCCAGGGCCGTATGCAGGGATTGGGTACGGGGCCTTCAGCAGAACCAGAAAACTCTGATAATGTCCATGAAAAGTCCACACATGTCAGGACCCTGACAGTTCACACACAGAATCACAGTGCTCACAACATGTTGATGTTAGGTGTGTGTTGAATAGCTGTGAGAATAATCAGCACAGAGGCTATGATGTTCCCAGATGCAGTGGGAATTGCAGAAGCTAACCTGTATACAAATGTTGTAATGACACTTGCCGGAACATGACACCTGAGACATTATCTCACTCAGCATACCAAGGTTGCCCTGTTGACTGTCTCATTACACGTCTTCAGTGACAGGGTGGGACCATCCCCATGTAGGTTCTTATGTCCACATCCACTTTACTCACATTGATCAACAAAGGATACTCAGTAGATACAGGAATACCTTCCACTGACTCATGATGAGACCTGGACCTAACTGTGACAAATTGCACCCCTAAAAATATACAGGCTCAACATTGGACCACACACATGAACAAGACACCTATGTGCAATTGATCACTGGAAATATGTGGACACGTGCTGCCTCGTCTGCTGGCCCACCACAGTCACTGGAGAGTTGTGGCTCAGTTATATGACCTCAACTGTGGCGTCATCATACATTTGTGGTTCACCTTTGGCTGTCTGGGCCAACTATATGGTACCCACTTCCTCAATGCATGTGTCTGACTCACTGTGAGTTCAAGTGCCTAGGAAGCTGTTACCAAAAATCTAGGACATAGGATGGTGAAAATGTGGACCATTGACATGAACAAGCGTCTGCCATCTATCTGGTGCATGCTTTGTCATATGTGGTGTCTACGTTACCCTAAATCTTGGAAGTGCACATAACGGATGTTGATACATGTATGACTAACACATGTCCTCTCTCAGTTCCACAATGACTTGCATTTAAGGTCTGGACACATTGACTTCACATTCATACAAGCATATGTGCAATAATGCATCATGTGATGCACTCACACTTGGTCAACAAATACATTAGTTGCCACTGCACACACATTGAGCCATAGGCATTGAGGTATTGTACATATGTACGTCACATTGCTATCCTCTCCTGATGCCAAACATGCACAATTTGTGCAATACATATATGTAGGCCACACATATGGCCATCTAGTGTCTAGGGCAGAGTATGATGCAATCCTGGCCACTGTGCAGATTTATCTGACTACATAATATCAGGACAGTTGTATTGACAAGCTACATAATTTGACAGAAGGCACATTTCAGTTATCTACTGCACAGTTGATATGTCACATTACCCAGAGACGGATTTGTTGTGCAAGTGCTATTTATTGAAAAGTGCTGCAGTGCTATATATACATTGTCCATGATTATGAGTCCATTATAGTGACATCTTACATTGTGATCCTACACAAGGGGTTAAGGAAATGCTTTTGACATGTTGGGGTGATGTTTCAAACAGTGCAGAGGGACAGGATTTGCCAATGAGTAAGAGAGAGACAATCAATGGACAGGCTGACAAGATATAAATTGGTTAGCAGAACAGTCATTAAGTAGAGTTGTTGTAAGACTGGCATGTTACAAAACGTAGGACCTTGGTAATAGGTGGCCATGTGGCAGGGACTAGTGCTTCCGGGTACTTTTCCGTATGAATGTGATCTGTTCCATGTCTTCTTCTTCTGATGTGTGTGTTACCTCCTCTGTCCTTGTTGGTGGTGGTTGTGAAGGGGCAACACACACCTCAGTGTTAGAAGACGTGGAGTCAGACATCCTGGTCACTGCTACATGTGAAGGGCAGTACTGCTGCAAGGAGGATCTGCTGATTCTTCAGAATAGCAGCCACATCATGATGGTAGGCAGCCAGGTCGGCCCTGAGGGGTTCAATGTCGCATTCGTGCACGCGTTGACAAGATTGCTGTTGTAGGTGTTGGGTCAACTGTATTACAGCTGTGCTGATTTCCTTCAGGCTTTTTTGCTGTTCCTGCAAGATAGATGTTAGCGCTTGCATAGTTGCTGCCTGATCTGCAGATGACATCATGCACAAGCGCACCCCCTCAAGGCTGGCTGCCATAGTTTGCATCCCTACCAGCACCTCATTGGCCAGCTCCCGCTGTACTCCGACTACAGTTCTTTCAAAGCTGGTGCCTGTTTCGTCTGAATCCTCAGCTGTATTGGAGCTGACAGGTTTTACACTTGGGGTGGTGGGTGGATCCTCTGTGATGGCTGCCTGTTCTGTGCTCGTCCTTGTGACTGAAGGTGGGGTCTGGAGGGTTCCAAGGACCTCTTGGGTGGTCTCCTGGGGAATGTTTGTCAGCTCGTCATCCATGTTATCAGGGTATTCTGGGACAGGCATATCCGCAGGAGATCCATCTCCATCTGCAATCAAACGGGGTACAATTAGTGGGTCTGTGTTGTGGCATTAGTGATGTGACATGCCTGCCTTGTGATGAATTCACATTGTGATCTTGTTTCGTGTTTATTGCTCCAGTCTTTCAGATGGGCACTGTCCCAGGCCTATGGCCCACCTGCATGTCACATGTATAGCAATTAAGTTATTGGACGTCTCTGCATCATCTCCTCTAGTATTGTTTTAGGCCAAATAGTGAATTGTCACCTTCTTGTTCTACTCAACCCTCCGTCTACTTCCATTCTCATGGTGAGGTCACTGGCTGTGGGTGTTCTGATGGCACTGGCAGCACACTTAACAATCTGGACCTGCCCTAGTCTCTGATCTTTCACATCCACTTAAATGTAGATGACATGTAGCATATCCTATGCATAGCATTGTTATGGCACAATGTGGATGTTGGCATTGGTAATGTGTACAGCTGATGTTGGGAATGTGTGGTACATTGGATTGCCCTGATAATCGTATCAGTGTCCTATTTCCTCCTCTGAATGTGCAGGTGTATTTCAGTGAACAGGTACATGTGTCCTCCCCCTCAATGCTGTTGTCTGAGCAGTATGATATTTGGGATGTTACATTGTGACCCAGGCACAGGATGGCCCCTGACATATGCAGCATGGATATGTCCTTAGTGCTGTGTAGCTCCTATTGTTGTTGACATTGGCCGATGTTTGCGTCAACTATGGGCATTGACATTTGACAGTACTGGGGCCTTTGTCTTTTTTCAGGGGATTACTGGAGCTGTCATCCTTAACCCTGTAATTTAGGTGTGTATGATCCATGGGGAGGTTACTGCCATTGGCTACTTGAGCTGCACACCGAGCGGAGATGGTGGTGGCAACTGTTGTCGCAGTTACATTCCAGTTGTCGGTATGGCTAGAGGTTTTTAATAGGGCCCTAGTTAATGTAGGGGGTATGGTCTCTGTTGTGTGCCGGGATGTCAGTTTGACGTTGTGCCCTTCCCTCCTGGCGTGGCTATCCCTTTGCTCCATCGTTGGCATGGCAGCATGCCCCCATGGGACTGTTGTTGGTGTAGTGTTATGGTGTGCCCCAGCTTCTGTCAGTGCAGGCCATGCCCCCATGCTATCTTCCTTTACCCATGCCACTCCATGTATGTCATGCCTTCCATGCATTTTGTGGTCGGTACCCCCCCCAGTTGTAATTGACATTAGTGCATTTTAATTCCCCATGCAAGTTGCCATGCATGTGCGTTGTCTCCTGGTAGTCTGCGCTGTCCTGTCCTTGAATCCCTGTGACGATCTCCTCAGGGACAACGGCTGCGACCATCTCCTCCATGTGGTCCAGGGCCTCCTGGTGTGCTGGACTCCCACCTCCAGTCTGCAGTGCTGCCTTCCTGTTCCGGGCCATCTTTTCCTTGGTTCTGCGCTTGCAGTCATGCCAGCATTTCTTGCACTCGATGACTGTTCTGCAAACTGCCACACTGTTGATCTTGTCGACAATTTGTTGCCATATAGCCTCTCTCCTACTAATTGGCAATTTTGAGGTGACAAACAGTTGGTGCTGGTGTTCCGTCACCTCTTTAACCAGAATTTCCTGCTCCTCTGCACTGAAGCGACACTTTATTTTCTTCTTAAAAGTGTCCTGTTTCTTGTGTGGGTCCTCCTGGCTGGTTCCTGGTCTGTTGTCATCGTCCTGGGGTCTGTAGAGGCATCTGGGATCCATTTTGGCTCTCATCTGCTAAAATGGCAGTGTTCGTGGGGTTTTTTGACGCTATTACGACAAAAAACACTGCATATCCGGTTTGCGGGGTCGTAAATCGACCCACAGTCATTTTCGCCGCTTTAACGTCGTTTTGATTTACGACTTGACGCTGTGGTGTGCGTAAAAAAAAAATGACTCACACCTGTGCTTTGCGCCGCCGTGTGTCAAAGTATAAATTTGACACCCACATGGCGCACCAAAATGGCATTAACCGACTGCATTATTTTTGACGCAAAACTGCACCGGCGCATTTTTGCGTCAAAAAGTATAAATTTGGCCCAAACTGTCTTTAGTCTTTTAAAAGCAAGTAAGGTCTCTTTCAAGCACAAAGTACCTGGTTTGCGCTCAAAATCGCCACAAAGAACCGCAGAGGAGGAGGTTGGTGTGGAAAACAAAGAGGTGTGCATTGATTCCTCAGGCAGCACACCACAATGTGTCGTTTAGTTTTCATGCAGGGACGGCTGTGCGTCGATTTACCGTGCTCGGTCATGGATCCTCTTTGGGTTGTGGGGTTTTTGGACTCCCCGTGGATGATGTGTGGATTTCGGGTGCTGACAGGACAAAGTCACAGGGGCTGCATCGATCTGGTGGGCGTTGCAGGGAAATTTCTACCACACGGAAGGCACTGTGTCGATTCCTCTCTGGAAGTTGGACTGCGTTGTTCCTCCTCGGCTGTGCATCAATCAAGTAGGCCTTGTGTCGAATTTGCGGTCACTACGCTGGTGCTGCATCGATCTTCTCATTGCAAAATCGGGCTGCATTGTTCCGGTTTGGCGTGTAGTGAATTTTTCGCCACGGTGCAGGCTTTGCATCATTTTTGGCAGGTTGTGCATTGATTTTCAGTGCACAAGGAATACTTCTTGTTGAGATGAAGTCTTTTTGGTCCTGAGACTTCAGGGAACAGTAGGCAAGCTCTATGCAAGCCCTTGGAGAGCACTTCTCAGCACAGCCAGAGAGCAGCAAGGCAGCAGGGCAACAGCGAGGCAGCAGTCCTTCACAGAAAGCAGTCAGGTGAGTCCTTTGGGCCACCAGGCAGTTCTTCTGGGCAGGTTGCAGATTCTGGTTCAGGTTCTCTTCTCCAGGAAGTGTCTGAGTTGGTAGGGGCAGAGGCCCTGTTTAAATACCCAAAGATGCCTTTGAAGTGGGGGAGACTTCAAAGAGTGGCTTAGAAGTGCACAAGGTCCCCTTTCAGATCAATCCTGTCTGCCAGGGTCCCAGTAGGGGGTGTGGCAGTCTTTTGTGTGAAGGCAGGCTACTGTCCTTTGACATGCAAGTGTCAGGCCCTCCACCCTCCCAGCCCAGGAAGACTCATTCAAAATGGCGTGGCATTTCTAGAATAGTAACATTAAGTAATATTAAATCCAAATTCATGAGTCAGCAGCAGTTACCCCAGTTGAAGCTCCACATAGGGAAAGGACAAAAGATCCAGACTCCTGGGCTTGATGAAGGCAAAGCAAGTGTGTTTACTCTCCGAAACCATATTAAAAACAATCTGATATACTTAGTGGAGGTGAAGGCATCTTTCATCTGTTGGAGTGCAATCAGACACTCCCACACCCACACAGACCTTCTCACGTCCACTCTCATCATAGTGAGTTTCAGTATTTTGATATCTATTGTAAGTTTTCAAACTATCCCTATTTCTTAAGTTGTATCATTTATCAGAGGTCTCTAGACATAGATTCTTATCTCTGTTTTACTTTATGTTTGTTTTGTTTTTCTTTATCCCAACATTTTTTAGAAGCCTCTGTTGCTTGCTTGGTAGAATCCTCAATGGATTTACCTTGTAGTTGTGGTTTACTTGGTTTGGTTCCCAAACTGTCCGACCATTACTAGAATAGATTTCGGTGATAATCTTTAGCAGCTTGCGCTCCTGATCCTGTGCAGGAATATTCCAGAGCCACATGCGGACTGCCCGAGCTATTGCTTCCCCTTTAAGGTTACTTCATATTATTGAGGATACAGTGGCAAAGTTGCACAGTAATTGCATCCCCAAGTCTAGGGCTGGGTCAGCCAAGTATTCATCTTATATTTGTTTTATCACTTCTGGAAGATTCTCAAGTGTCAGTGTTCCATGTTCAGTAGAGCGGAATGCAGCAAATACTGCACAACATGTGCCACAGTTGTCCACTGAGGGAACCATACCGAACGGCAAGCACATTATGAGAATTCTATCCCCCATATTGATACTTTTAGATGCAAAACTGCGCAAATGCAGTTTTGTGCAAAAAGTATACTGCATGCTTGCGTCATTCCAAAGCGCCAGACGGGTGCCAAAATTATGGAATGCCGCAAACCAGCGCTCAGGTTGGGCTAGCCTAAAACAAAATGACATTAGCCAGGTGGCGGTGGTGGTACAGGTGAAGGGGGTTTTGCCTCAAAAAATTACGCTAGGTTGGTTAAAGGCAAACAAAATGCCTCTAACCAGCCTATTGTCATTTCCCAATGCAAAACCATCCATCTCACATGACTCCTGTATTATAAAAGACTGGAGTCATGTCCTCCACCCCAATGGCTAGCACATGGGACCAGGGTCTGCTGGATATGGCCATTACACCCAGTACCATGCACAGGGGCCAATATCAGGGCCCCAATGGCACTTATTTTTTTTTAAAATACTTACCTATACTTACCCTACTTACCTGGGATGGGGTCCCCCATCCTCTGATGTCCTTCAGGTGTGGGTGGGGGTGTTCCTGGGGCTTGGGGTGGGCACCGGTGGGCTCATTCCATGGTGTTTCACTATGGAAATGGGTCCACAGGCCCCCTAACACCTGGTCTGACCCAGGCGTTAAATAATGGTGCAAAGTAAGCTTTGCACCATTATTAAGCCCCTCCTCCCACCCGTGTGCCATTTTAGCATGGGGCGATAAATAAGGTGCTATGGGGTTAGCACCATTTTTTAGATAGGAACTCCTACCTTGCATCTCATTGACGCAAGGTAGGTGCACACGTCCATTAAATGGTGCTAACTCCAATATTTTGATGCTAGACGTGTCTAGCATCAAAACATAAATATGGAGTTAAGTTTGCGCTGAATTTGTGTGAAAAAAGTGACGCGAATTTGGCACAAACATAGTATAAATATACCCCTTTATTTATCTTGGACTCCTTATGGGGAAACACTACTTCCAAAGTGCCTATATTTTGTGCTAACCAAAACAGAATTTCTTCACATTTGGTGGGTACTTTACCAACGATTGAATGTACTGTTGCAGGATTAATGCCTGTTGTGACCATAAGTGGTTGCGCTGGAACATCTCTTGCTGGAACAATATTTAAAGTTTGCATTACAAATTGTATTGAGCTATATACTTTTACTAAATCATTATATAAGTGGCACACTTACGCTACCGCCATGGTGTTAGCTTTTGAGTGTGGTGTTTTTGTGGCCAGTTGTGGCCATGTAGGACTTTTATTACTCAAAAGACTTTGGCCCAGATCCTCAAAGGTTTAGCATTGGTTTAGCTTAACTTATTTAATGCTAAACTGATGATAAACTTTTTTTGGCATTCACAAAACAATGCAAATAGGTGTTTGTGTTGGTTTGTGTGTCAAAGTAACGCAAAGGCACGCAAAATGTTGATTTACATTAGTTTGAATCAAGGGAAAGTTACATGGGGGGTACATAGGCATACCTGTGCTACCACCCATGCATTTTGATGCTACACCCAATTCTGAAGCATCAGAAGAAAAAGTTTAGCACCAAAAAATAAGTCCTTTGACAAGCAGGTACAAAATGGAGAAATATTTTAATTTCTCCCTGCTTTTCCGACTTTGCATGTGTGCTGCAATGTACAGCACACATGCAAAGTGGGAAAAGCATTTGCACTTGTTTAGGAATAGTATTGTGTATGGGAAGGATACCTTTTCTGTGCAAAACCTATGCTAGACTCACTCACACACCCTAGCACAATGGCGCTATTGTGTGTGCGTGGAGCATGGCAGCTGAAAACAGCACAAGCGAACGGGGAGGAGAGTGCCATTTCTATGAGAATACGGCATACTCCTGCTCTCTCCATGTCACGCAACACAGTGCAGCAACTGTGGGTGCTGCACTGTGTTGCATGTCACATACCAGAATCTGGCCCTTAGTCTAACATTTTTTACGTGTGGTAAGGCGCCATCTAGCCAATTTTAGTGTTCTTGATAGGATGGAGGTATTTCTAAGTATGCATAGGTTCGGTATTGTGTGGGTGTGTTAGCTCATCAAGCCCATCAAGTCACACTTAAGCTTTCAATGTGTGTGAATGTGTGGGAGGAATACACAAAGCCCTGCTGTTGACCACCCCAGACAAGTGATCAGAGACAAGCAGCAGTCGTCCAGTGGCTAAAGTAGGAAAATGCCAACTTTCTTAATGCCGCATTTTCTGAAGTCTAATTTTAAATCTGACTTCACCATAAGTTGTTCCAGAGACACCAAACTCGAAAAACATATCTCTTCCGGATAGTACATTACACTTATAAAATGTAGTAAGGTGATCCCAATGTTATCCAATGGGAGAGATAGGCCTTGCTGTAGTGAAAAATAACTCTGGGAGTTTTTCAATACCAGGGTATGTAAAACTTAAGAGTATATGTCCTGCCTTTTAAGTACATTGCACTCTGTCCTCTTGATTGGTTTTCCATGGCCTGCATTCGGAGTGACCTATGTGTACAAAAGGGAAGGTATGGACCTGGCAACAGGTTTTTTTTGTTGGGTCAACGTGGCAGTGTAATCTGCACATACTGTCACGGTTTTCAATGGGCTTACCGTCGAAGTTGAGAAGAGTTGGGGAACGACCCCGGTTCCGGCAGGTTCTGCTCTGGCCGAGGTAGGGGCGACCCCTTCCGGTAGCCACGGTGCTGTTTGACAATAGCAAGCCACTACAGTCCGTGCCCTCCAGAAGGAGTCCCAGAGGAAAAACCCCAGTAGGGTAAAAAAACTCCAACGGGAACTCCCTGAAACAAAAGGAGGACACCAAGGCGTTAGAGTTGAAGATCCGGAGTACAGGAAGACTGGAAACGAAGACAGGTCAGGAAAATACTGGATTCGCAGGAAGAAACCAGTCAGAGCGTGACTACCACCAAGGAGTGTTGCAACGCAATGAACAAGCAGCTGGATTCCCCTTATATACCTCTAGGCAGGAAGTAGGAAACAGGAAGTAGAAACACCATCATCTTGGATTGGGGAAAAGAGTATAATAGTGAATCAGGTACATGCGTCCAAAATAAGAAAAACAATGCATGCTGGGAAGAGAGGAAGTGGGCAGCATGCTGGGAAAGGAAAAGGCAGGCATAAAAACACCACCATGTGCAAGGGTACGGCTTTTGCCTGGAGACATTGGTAAGTGCCCAAAGTACATGCTGTAAGAAATGTCAAGCGCATTAATGCGCTGTGCGCGACAGGATCAAGACCTGACTCGAGGTCTTTCTCCCGCCGCGTTTGTCTTTCCAATAGAGACAAAAGAAGGGGGCGCGGCGAGTGCCGCGACCCCTGAGCAAACTCACGGCCTTCCCCACAGCCTGTACGCAAGCCGCGGCTTTTCCCGAGGCTTGCACACAGACCGCGGCATGAAGGGAATGCCGCGCTGCGGCGACCCGAGCGCGCGGCCGCGGCCGCCGTAGGAGCCGCAGCGTGACAGTATGTCCCCCCCCCGAGGCCCCAGGTTTGTGAGGGAAGAGGGCATGAACTGAAGGGGCATGCTCCCAGGAACACTCACTCATAGGGTAACCTTTCCAATGAATAAGATACTGGAGGCGCCCATGGAAAAGCCGAGAGTCACAGATTTCCTGGACCTCGTACTTGGGCACATTATCAACCAACAGAGGAGGGGGACAGGAAAATTGTCTGTGAAAAGGATCAGGAAGGTAAGGTTTAAGTTGAGAGACATGGAATACAGGGTGAATCTTCCACGTCCGAGGCAGGCGAAGACGCACAGACACTGGGTTAATCTTTTTGAGAATTAGGAAGGGACCATAAAAGCGGGGTTTGAATTTGTTCTGAGTGAGTCGGAGAGGTAGGAATCTAGAGGAGAGCCATACTTTATCCTGGACCTGATATTGAGGAGCCGCACAGCGTCTCCTATCTGCTATCCTTTTCCTGCGAGACTTAGTGGCCACAAGGTTGGACTGGATAACACGTTGGATACCTCGTAGCTGTCGAACATAGGAGGAGATGGCAGGAAGATTGGAATTATCTCTCAGGGGAGATGGAAAGGCCTTGGGATGGAAACCGTAGGAGCCATAGAAGGGAGTGACCTTTGAGGCGCTGTGTATGGAGTTGTTATAGGAGAATTCTGCAAGCGGTAAATAGGTAGCCCAATTACTCTGCGTAGCATTGCAGAAGCTACGTCAGTATAGTTCGAGACCTTGATTGAGTCGTTCCGTCTGTCCATTGGTTTGAGGGTAGAACCCAAATGATAAGGCCACTTTGATTCCCAATGTCTTACAGAATTGATTCCAGAATCGGGAGATATATTGAGGACCCCTATCCGATATAATGACCTGAAGTAATCCATGAAGCCGAAAGATCTCTTGTGTAAAGATTTGACCCAATTCTTTTGCCGTTGGTAACTTTCTTAAGGCCGTGAAGTGAGCCATTTTGGTGAAGGAGTCTACGGTTACCATTATTACGTGATTTCCCATTGAGGAGGGTAATGCGCACATGAAATCTGTGGAGATAGTGTGCCATGGGCCTGGGGGAACTGGTAGTGGGCGGAGCAATCCTACTGGTTTGGTACGGGGTGTCCTGGCTTGAGCACATATAGGACAAGATGATACATATTCCTCAATATCTGTCTTGAGTGTTGGCCACCAGAAGGAGCGAAGCAGAAGTTCTTGAGTAGCTTTCATTCCTCGATGACCCGCGATAGAGGAATCATGGCACATACGTAAGGCTTCAGTCTGTACTATTTTAGTGGTTAAGAATAGGGCCTTATCATGATAATAATAGCCTTGATCTATATGCAGTTGCGGACGCAACTTATTCAGCTCTCTCTCTTCTAGACTGGCATATTCGGACTTGACTTGGTCTAAAAAAGTCTGTACTACCCCAATGATCTTATTATCGTCAAATAGGTTCTGTACAGTAGAATCGTTACACTCAGGGTAACATCGGGACAAGGCATCCGCCAGGATGTTCTGAGAACCAGGGATGTAAGTGATATAGAAGTCATATTGGCTGAAAAAGAAAGCCCATCGAGCCTGCCGGCTATTTTGACACTGAAAGTTTCTTAAGCACTGTAGATTTCTGTGGTCTGTCCGGGCTTCAAAAGGTTCTTTTGAGCCCATCAAAAAGTGTCTCCATTCTGTGCAAGCGGTTTTTAAGGCGAGTAATTCACGTTCTAACACGGAATAGTTCCGCTCAGAATCGGATAAAATGTGTGACAGGTAGAATACAGGGTGTTCTAAATCATCATTGTCTTGTCTTTGCAATAAGGCAGCCCCAATGGCTCTTTCTGAGGCGTCTGCGACAACAATGAACTGTTTGCTGGTGTCTGGGTGTCGTAGAATAGGGGCTTGAATAAAGGCTTTCTTTAAATCCTGAAAGGCTGACTCTGCGTCTTGTGTCCAACAAAAGCCCTTCTTTAGATGTTCTTTTTTAAGGGTTTGAGTAATGTAGCTGGTTCTCTGGGCAAAGTCTGCTATGAATTGTCGATAGAAGTTGGCTAATCCCAAAAAACACTGAGTCTCCTTGATGGAAGAAGGAGATGGCCAATTCAATATAGCTTGCACCTTGTCTGAATCCATGGCTACTCCAGTTTGGTTTATGCAATACCCCAAGTATTTTACTTCCGACTGATCAAACTCGCACTTTTCAGGTTTGCAGAATAAATGGTGTTGTCGGAGTCTCTCTAAAACTTGGCGAACATGCTTAGAGTGTTCCTCTGGATGAACAGAAAAGATTAAAATGTCGTCGAGATACACCACTACTGTTTGTTGCAAAAGATCAGAAAATATAGAATCCATGAACCTTTGAAAAATGGAAGGGGCATTGGTGAGTCCGAATGGCATTACTCTATATTCATAGTGACCAAAGGGTGTCTAAAAGCGGTTTTCCAGTCATCACCCTCTTTAATTCTTAGAAGATGGTAGGCTCCTCGAAGATCCAGCTTGGTGAATCTCTTTGCCCCTCTGACTGCTTCTAGGATGTCCTTTATGAGGTGAAGGGGGTACCGATCTTTAATAGTGATCTTGTTTAATCCTCTGAAATCAATACAGGGACGCAAATCTTTAGTTTTCTTAGGCACAAAGAAGAGAGGAGCCCCCGCAGGTGAAGAAGAGGGAGTAATCAACCCGCTTAGTAGGTTCTCATCAAGGTATTCTTTAAGAATCTGCTTCTCTGGTTCTGTGAGAGAGTACATTCGCCCGAAAGAAACCACTGTATCTGGTTCTAAAGGGATGGCGCAATCGTATTCTCTATGGGGTGGCAGTTCAGGTTTTTCTGGCTTCTGGAATACATCAGCATATTCCTGATAATGCCTGGGAACTCCCTGCAGGACGTTAATAGAGCATCCCACCTTAGGGGGTGCTGCTAAGAGACTTTTTGGAGACCAATAATCCCCTGCGGGATAGCAGTGGTGTTGGCAAAAGTGAGAGGATAAGGAAATAGTTCTTGTTTCCCAGTTGATGTAAGGGTTGTGCCGTGTGAGCCATGGAATTCCCAGGATCATGACATGTTGTGGTGATGAAATTAAATCAAACGAAAGATTTTCTTGGTGTTTCCCAAACTGTAGACAGAAGGTAGGGGTGGTATATTGTACGGGTCCTGAGGCCAAGAGTGATCCATCCACTGTGTGTACCTGTTTTGGTACTTCCTTAGGTATTTGTGCTATCTGTCGTTTCTTGGCCCAGGCTTCATCTAAATAGATGCCACTGGCTCCGCAGTCCAATAAGGCCAAGGTTCGTCCTTCCCGGCCATCAGTTAAATGAAGGATAACTGGTAAAAGAAAAAGAGCAGTTCCTTCCTCCCTGGAAGAACAAATGGAAGGTATTTCACGATATCCCGTCCTCACCCTTCTCACTGAGGACGGGAGTTGGCGTTTCCCAAGGGTTTGGTTGGACGAATGGGGCAGGTGCGAATGAGGTGACCAGCTGTACCACAATATAGACAAAGCCCCTTTCTTCGTCTATGTTCTCTTTCACTATCTGATAAAGGTCCTCGAGCTGTGTCAATTTGCATTGGCTCTTCCTCGGTATTCCCCTTAGGTTCAGGACGGACTTCCTCGGTATGATGAGAGAAGGTGCGAGACGTCACTGAGTGAGATGGCAAACGACTCTTCTTTTTCTCCATTCTTCGTTCGTTCAACCGATATTCTATTGTCAGAGTCTGATCCATCAATCCTTTAAGGTTCTCTATTCTAGCAGAGTGCACCAATTCGTCCTTAATGTCCTCTCTGAGTCCTCTACGGAACAGTGTCACCAAGGTACGTTCCACCCAGGATGTTTCTGCTGCTAATTGTCTGAAACGGGTGATGTATTGTAATACATCTTGATTCCCTTGTTGGATTTCGCAAAGAGCTTCTTCTGCAGATGCCTCGAGTCCAGGGCATTCAAACATCTGTTTAAAAGTAGTGATAAAGGTGGAATAATGAGATAGGCAAGGATCATTTCTTGTCACTAAAGGAGTGGCCCAAGCCAATGCTGGCCCCGATAAGGCGCTAATCAAATACCCCACCTTGGTTTTGTCTTGAACAAATTGCGAGGGGCGAAAGGCAAAATAAACCGTTAAGGCATCCAGGAATTCTTTTAATCTGTTAGGATCACCGGAGAAACGAGGTGTAGTGGCAGCTACTGAGGGTACATCTGTGGTCCTGGATGCAAAGGCTTGTCGATAGACGGTATTTTCAGTACGTAGCTGTTGGAGTTCTTGAACCTGTTGTTGTATCGTCATAAGCAGGGTCTGGCTCGTAGGTTCTGTATTTGCCACTGGATTATCCATGGTTCCGGACTGCAACTGGATTTGTTGGCATTGCAATCTGTCACGGTTTTCAATGGGCTTACCGTCGAAGTTGAGAAGAGTTGGGGAACGACCCCGGTTCCGGCAGGTTCTGCTCTGGCCGAGGTAGGGGCGACCTCTTCCGGTAGCCACGGTGCTGTTTGACAATAGCAAGCCACTACAGTCCGTGCCCTCCAGAAGGAGTCCCAGAGGAAAAACCCCAGTAGGGTAAAAAACCTCCAACGGGAACTCCCTGAAACAAAAGGAGGACACCAAGGCATTAGAGTTGAAGATCCGGAGTACAGGAAGACTGGAAACGAAGACAGGTCAGAAAAATACTGGATTCGCAGGAAGAAACCAGTCAGAGCGTGACTACCACCAAGGAGTGTTGCAACGCAATGAACAAGCAGCTGGATTTCCCTTATATACCCCTAGGCAGGAAGTAGGAAACAGGAAGTAGAAACACCACCATCTTGGATTGGGGAAAAGAGTATAATAGTGAATCAGGTACATGCGTCCAAACAAAGAAAAACAATGCATGCTGGGAAGAGAGGAAGTGGGCAGCATGCTGGGAAAGGAAAAGGCAGGCATAAAAACACCACCATGTGCAAGGGTTCGGCTTTTGCCTGGAGACATTGGTAAGTGCCCAAAGTACATGCTGTAAGAAATGTAAAGCGCATTAATGCGCTGTGCGCGACAGGATCAAGACCTAACTTGAGGTCTTTCTCCCGCCGCGTTTGTCTTTCCAATAGAGACAAAAGAAGGGGGCGCGGCGAGTGCCGCGACCCCTGAACGAACTCGCGGCCTTCCCCGCGGCCTGTACGCAAGCCACGGCTTTTCCCGAGGCTTGCACACAGACCGCGGCATGAAGGGAATGCCGCGCTGTGGCGACCCGAGCCCGCGGCCGCGGCCGCCGTAGGAGCCGCGGCGGCCATGGCATGACACATACAGGCTCTGCAATGGCAGGCCTGAGTCATGATTAGAGAGATACTTAAGTGGGTGACACACTTGGTGATGCAGACCCACAAATAGCATTTAATTTAGAAGCCCTGGGCACATGCACTGCACTTTACTAGGGACTTATAAGTAAGCTAAACATGGCATTTGGGGATAAACCAATATTACCATGTTTAAGGGAGAGAGCACAAACACTTTATCACTAGTTACCAGTTAAAGCTAGCAAAAATGATGTCAGAAACGTGGAGGAGGTAGGCAAAGAAATGGGGGGGGGGCACTGTAAGGCAGTCTGGTCTCACAATCAAGTTGGGATCATATTCAATGGTGTACATCTTTTATGTACCCGTTTGGATGTTCATCCGGTCCCTTAAATTGTGCCATATTGCAAACCACTCCTATTTGTATCCTTGCCTGAAAACCCTCTAAGACTCCTAAATAAATAAAAAATAAAATAAATACAACATATTACTTGTAGATGCTGATAAGGCTATATCAATATTTAATACCAGAGCCTACAGATACTTTGCACTCCTCCAGACCTGTAATGACCAAGAGGAATTCATCCTCAAGGAGAAAATAATTAAGCTTACGATATCCAGGATTTGTCATGTTGCTGCCTCTTATTTATTTTCAGCGTGCAGCGAATTCTTTGAAAGGTCATTCTAGTCGGAAATCTGAAGGCCACTTACCAGTGCTGACAGATCCTGAATTGCTATCTTAGCAGTAGAATTATTAGTCAAAAGTTCCGTAGATGATACTTGTAACTGGAATGATTGTCAAATAAATAGACAGTGGAAGTGGATGTTGTCACCTTAACCCCTATGGTGCCTTGGACGAGGTGATCTAGTCCAAGGCACCGGTTCCCGGGTTCCTTGGACGAGATCACCACGTCTTGCACCCGGGAACTGGGGGGAGCGCTAGCGCTCCCCCCATGTGCTCCCCAACCACCCCCCCAAGGCAGGGATGGAAGGGGAAGCCCTTCCCCTTCCACCCCTGACCCCCCGTGACATCAGCATGCATTGTGCGCCGACAATCACAGAGGGCCTCCTCCCATCGCGCTGGAAGCTCAGCTTCCAGCGAGATCGAAAGAGAAATGCAAAGCATTTCTCTTTCGATCACGTGGGGGAGGCAGAGAGAGGCTTCAAAGGGAAGGAAATTAATTTCTTTCCCTTTGAAGTCTCTCTCAGCGTTTCAAAAGCTGGATTGCAAAGCAATCCGGCTTTTGAAACGCCCACTAGACACCAGGGAAGGGCAAGGGTCGCTCCCAGGGGTGGCATTTTTTTTGGAAGGCCTTTTCTGCCCCCCCTGGGGGCAGAAACCTTTAGGCACCAGGGATCATTATTTTTTTTTTGTCTTGTTTTTTTGGAGGTGGGTAGCGACCCCTTAGGCATGGGTCGCTCACCTAGGGGGCAAATTATATTTAGGCCTTTCCTGCCCCCCTTGGGCTATTTTTATGAGGCCAATCTGCCCCCAAGGGGGACAGAAACCACTATACACCAGGGAGTTTTTTTTTTTACGTGAATTTCACACAAGGGGAGCGACCCATTAGGCAAGGGTCGCTCCCCTGGGGGGAAAATTTATTTTAGGCCATTTCTGCCCCCCTGGGGGGGCAGATCAGCCTATTTTGATTAGGCCGATCTGCCCCCAAGGGGGACAGAAACCTCTAGGCACCGGGGACTTTTTTTTTTTTTTTTGTTTTACAGATGGAGTGCGACCCCTTGGACAAGGGGCGCTACCCTGGAGGAGAAAATTGTATTTAGGCCATTTCTGCCCCCTTTGGGGGCAGATCGGCCGATTTTTCCTTTCGTGGGCCCTAGGCTTACCCACACGAATGAGGTACCATTTTTATCGGGAGACTTGGGGGAACGCTGAGTGGAAGGACATTTATGGCTCCTCTCAGATTCCAGAACTTTCTGTCACCGAAATGAGAGGAAAAAGTGTTTTTGGGCCAAATTTTGAGGTTTGCAAAGGATTCTGGGTAACAGAACCTGGTCAGAGCCCCACAAGACTCCCCATCTTGGATTCCCCTAGGTCTCTAGTTTTCAAAAATGCACAGGTTTGGTAGGTTTCCCTAGGTGCCGGCTGAGCTAGAGGGCAAATCTACAGGTAGGATCTTTGCAAAAAACACCTGTGTTTTCTGTCAAAAATTGTGATGAGTCCACGTTATGTTTTGGTGCATTTCCTGTTGCGGGCGCTAGACCTACCCACACAAGTGAGGTATCATTTTTAGCGGGAGACTTGGGGGACAGCTGGGTGGAATGAAATTTGTGGCTCCTCTCAGATTCCAGAACTTTCTATCACCGAAATGTGAGGAAAATGTGTTTTTTTAGTCACATTTTGAGGTTTGCAAAGGATTCTGGGTAACAGAACCTGGTCAGAGCCCCACAAGGCACCCCATCTTGGATTCCCCTATGTCTCTAGTTTTCAGAAATGCAGAGGTTTGGTAGGTTTCCCTAGGTTCCAGCTGAGCTAGAGGCCAAAATCTAGAGGTAGACACTTTGCAAAAAACACCTCTGTTTTCTTTTAAAAAATGTGATGTGTCCACGTTGTGTTTTGGGGCATTTCCTGTCACGGGCGCTAGGCCTACATACACAAGTGAGGTATCATTTTTATCGGGAGACTTGGGGGAAAGCTGGGTGGAAGGAAATTTGTGGCTCCTCTCAGATTCCAGAACCTTCTCTCACCGAAATTTGAGGAATACGTGTTTTTTTAGCCAAATTTTGAGGTTTGCAAATGATTCTGGGTAACAGAACCTGGTCAGAGCCCCACAAGTCACCCTATCTTGGATTCCACTAGGTCTCTTGTTCTCTGCTTTCTGTCAAAAATTGTGATGTGTCCACGTTGTGTTTTGGGGCATTTCCTATTGCGGGCGCTAGGCCTACACACACAAGTGAGGTATCATTTTTATCGGGAGACTTGGGGGAACGTTGGGTGGAAGGAAATTTGTGGCTCCTCTCAGATTCCAGAACTTTCTGTCACCGAAATGTGAGGAAAACGTGTTTTTTAGCCACATTTTGAGGTTTGCAAAGGATTCTGGGTAACAGAACCTGGTCAGAGCCGCACAAGTCACCCCATCCTAGATTCGCCTAGGTCTCTAGTTTTCAAAAATGCACAGGTTTGCTAGGTTTCCCTAGGTGCCGGCTGAGCTAGAGGCCACAATCTACAGGTAGGCTTTTTGCAAAAAACACCTCTGTTTTCTGTCAAAAAATGTGATGTGTCCATGTTGTGTTTTGGGGAATTTCCTGTTGCGGGCGCTAGGCCTACCCACGCAAGTGAGGTATCATTTTTATCGGGAGACTTGGGGGAACATAGAATAGCAAAACAAGTGTTATTGCCCCTTGTCTTTCTCTACATTTTTTCCTTCCAAATATAAGAGAGTGTGTAAAAAAGACATCTATTTGAGAAATGCCTTGTAATTCACATGCTAGTATGGTCACCCCGGAATTCAGAGATGTGCAAATAACCACTGCTCCTCAACACCTTATCTTGTGCCCATTTTGGAAATACAAAGGTTTTCTTAATAGCTATTTTTCACTCTTTATATTTCAGCAAATGAATTGCTGTATACCCAGTATAGAATGAAAACCCACTGCAGGGTGCAGCTCATTTATTGGCTCTGGGTACCTAGGGTTCTTGATGAACCTACAAGCCCTATATATCCCGCAACCAGAAGAGTCCAGCAGACGTAACGGTATATTGCTTTAAAAAATCTGTTTTTTTCACCTCAATTTCAATATTTTTCTTTTTCAGTTGTTATTTTCTGTAGGAAACCCTTGTAGGATCTACACAAATTACCCCTTGCTGAATTCAGAATGTTGTCTACGTGTCAGGAATGTCTAGGATCCAGCATTGGTTTCACGCTCATTTATGTCACTGACTGGAAGGAGGCTGAAAGCACAAAAAATCGTAAAAATGGGGTATGTCCCAGTAAAATGCCAAATCTGTGTTGAAAAATTGGGTTTTCTGATTCAAGTCTGCCTGTTCCTGAAAGCTGGGAAGCTGGTGATTTTAGCACAACAAACCCTTTGTTGATGCCATTTTCAGGGAAAAAAACACAAGCTTTCTTCTGCAGCCACTTTTTCCAATTTGTTTGAAAAAAGCAAAATTTTCACTGTATTTTGGCTCATTTCTTGGCCTCCTTCAGGGGAACCCACAAAGTCTGGGTACCTCTAGAATCCCTAGGATGTTGGAAAAAAGGACGCACATTTTTTCTTGGCTAGCTTATGTGGACAGAAAGTTATGAGGGCCTAAGCACGAACTGCCCCAAATAGCCAAAAAAAGGCCTGGCACAGGAGAGGGAATAGGCCTGGCAGCGAAGGGGTTAAAGGGCACTCGGAGGATGACCATCCAGTCTTTGCAAATGCTTGAATCAGTTCCATTTGGAGGGAAAGGGGCAACATATATTTCCCAAAGCACCATTGATTACAACTACCTTATGAAACCAACTGACTGCACTACAACTTTTTTGTCCAAAATGGAACTTATTTGATGTGCACTGTTATTTCACATTGTCAGAACATTTATCTGATGCAGACCTGGTTCATTAAAATGCAAATATCAGAATTCTCTAATAAGTTCTGTAGTCCTTTTCACAATAGTCTTAAGCTTAATACTTATATAGGGCGGATTGCCTTTGCCTCTGTGTTTTGTTCACCTATCTCTAGCCTTGTTTTAACTGTTTCTAGAGATTGATTCATGTGCAAGGCTTTTGGTTACAGGTGCACTTTCAGTCATTCTTGTGCTTTGAAATCTCTGTAATCTGTCTCTATGTATAAATAACGCACAACTATACTCACTTTTGAATCACTCATTACTTTTCATTTTTCTAGATTAATGAAGAGGTTCTTTGGCAATCATGTATTAAGGCCTAGAAGGAAGATTTCTATGATGCAGGTAGATATCAAAGCTGAGAGCAGAACTTTTTTCTGTTGATGGGCGCTTGGTTTCTGAAGAGTGGCCTTAATAATAATAATGTCCACATAATTATGGATTTGCTGCATTTTTATCATCTGATGCATAACGTGTAGATTTTCAGAAAAAATACATTTAGTGTCAAGGTCAAATGGCTAAAAGTTAGTAAAATTACAGCAGCTCGGTTTGCAGCTCAGTGGAAGGCTCTTTGCAAACCACAAAATTTGCCTTTTCTTGCCACATAAATGTAGTCAATGCTGCTGCATAACTGGACACTCACCCACCGCATAATTCCAGTGGGCATGTCATGCTCCCTGTAGGGTAAGTGCATGCATGCTCTTGCCCTGCCTCCACTCAGGACCCATAGGGTCAGATCTAAGAAAACTGCCACTTTTCTTGCACCCCTTGGCGCCCCCTACCGCCGCATTGTGTGCTCCGTATTTAAAATACAGCTCACCATGGCACACGGTAGGGGGCAATTCTTTGCACCCTTTTACGGCCCTCATAATGGGGGAACACCTCCCTTGCATATACTATTGCTGCTGCAGGCATAATGTGGCGTAAAGGGTTACAAAGTGGTGGAATGCTTGCATCGCCACTTTGTAAATCTGGTGCATCCATTTTGGTCTTGTTGGGCCACATTAGCATAAAAGAATGACACTAATGTGGCACAAATGGGTGCTAGGCCCTCTTAAATCTGGGCTATAGTCTTTCTGGTAGTGCATGGGCAGCTTTACACACCAGGAGAGAACATTCAGCCCAAAAGCTTGTCATTCTATTAGTGTACACAGCTCTGTATGGAGAAGTACTGAACTTTATGAGGAAATTGAGCAGAGGTAGTAGGCTTGTGATGTGATGTGCTCAGGGGGTCTTCCCAGGGGTGAAATAAATGGATCTTCCTAACACTAAATGTTTCACACACAACCTCAGGAATAGAACCTTTTCAGCAAGGCCTGTGAGGACTGAAGTAGATGGCTCCTGCCAATGCCACCTGCCTTGCAATGTTTCTCTGGGGTTAAGATACCCAGGTTTTTTAAAACCTAAAATTGTGACAGGACAAGTGGAGGAAATAATATTAATATGGATATAACACTAAGTACAAAGACACACCATTAGCACAGATAATCACAATTGGAAAAATACGTATGTCAGTAAAGGGCAATATTATTAAATGAAACCTACAATTTGACAACTTTTTCAAATGTAAGCATGTGCTTTACCATTTCCTGAATATCACTCCCTGTTAGCGGAGCATGCTTTTCGATCTTTTTACAAAAAATAAATGTATAAAACTGAGGATAAGGAGTGCCACCAAATAATAAATAAAACAGAGGACAAAGAGTGAAATGTATTTATTGTAATAAATGTGGCAATTATTTCCGAACGGTGAAAACTGTTAGAATTTCCTAGTACTGACCCTTTTTACAGACACACTTTGGTACCTCTACCTCTTGTTATCGATCATCTCAGCGAGTCCTTCTGCTTCTCAGACAAGTGAAAGATGCTGAAGCGGAAACATCACAGATCAGAGTATAAACTGCCGCTGTCATCTTTATTCACATTGCAGCGGCGGGAGTAGGCCTGCCGGCGCGTGGGTCCCTTGTAGGGGTCCTGCTGACATCTTGCTGTGCCTGATGAACAGACAGGTGCCGTAGAGTTATTGTGCTTCTAAATAGACCCATTACCTAAGTGGCAGTGCACCCCCTCGCATTAGGAAAGCCGAATACCAGTAAATTACTATGTACTTTGTACTGTTCTTTTCTACAGTTTAGCGACCTCCCCACACCCCTTTCGCTGTTTTCCATTCTGCAAATAGCTGTCAATGCTGCAGGCCTTTAATATAATCTTCGTATTCTGTTTTTGTGTTAAATTGTAACTAATGGGGACTGTCAAGAAAAAGCAAGCAATCAGGAGGGAAATATATTGCTTGTTTTTTTATTCCTCTGCACCTTGTGATGACAGTGATTGCTAAAGGAAATATTCTAAATGGCAAGAAACACAAACCTAACTTCACACAAGCATATACACATTAATATAGCTCCCTCAAAACACTCAAAAACAGAAGTTTATTTAAATATTCCGACCCATCTCCTCTTACTGATAATTGCCACCATCCCCATGTTATGAAGTAGTTGTTTTTTTAACATAATGCACAAAATGTGCATTGGGACAGTTGTCTCTTACCCCAAGCATGATGGGTTTTTGGGTACTGACTTTATGCTTGGCTCCTGTTCTAGTTTGAAGAGATGGTCCGGCTTCCAGAGGAACACATTAGATTTCCCAACAGGCGGATAGCTCTTGGGCGTTACTGAGGTTGAAAATGATGAGGCTGGGGATAAGAATGAGATTTTCACAAAGCGCTTTGTGTACTTCAGCCCTGCTTGCTTTTCAAGAAACAATGACTTATTAAAAAAGCTATATTCTTACCCGAGAGAGTGCACCCGCTTCACTTTGTCAGACTGCAGAGGTTTCTGCTTGACTGCTTAATAATTTCTTCGGTTTTGAAGAGATTTGTGTGTACACTCTTATTTTGACAAGAACGTACTGTATGAGGCGTATTCAGGGGCATATTTATAATACGTTTGCGCCGAATTTGCGTCGTTTTTTTCCATGCAAATTCGACGCTAAACTAACTCCATATTTATACTTTGGCGTTAGACGCGTCTAGCGCCAAAGTTCATGGAGTTAGCGTCATTTTTTTGCGTGAACACCTTCCTTGCGTTAATGATATGCAAGGTAGGCGTTCCCGTCTAAAAAAATGACTGCGATGTTATTGCGTCGGATTTATACTCCCGGGCAAAAATGACGCCCGGGAGTGGGCGGGACTAAAAAACCTGCATTTGCGCCGGATTTTAGCGCCTGGGTCAGGGCAGGCGTTAAGGGACCTGTGGGCTCAGAATGAGCCCAGAGGTGCCCTCCCAAGCCCCCAGGGACACCCCCTGCCACCCTTGCCCACCCCAGGAGGACACCCAAGGATGGAGGGACCCACCCCAGGGAAGAAAAGGTAAGTTGTGGTAAGTATTTTTTTTTAAAAAAAATTGTGGCATAGGGGGGCCTGATTTGTGCCCCCCTACATGCCACTATGCCCAATGACCATGCCCAGGGGACAGAAGTCCCCTGGGCATGGCCATTGGGCAAGGGGGCATGACTCCTGTCTTTGCTAAGACAGGAGTCATGTTAATGGGGGTTGGGCGCCAAAAAGAAATGGCGCAAATCGGGTTAAGACGTTTTTTTTGCCTCAGCCTGACTTGCCCCATTTTAGGACGCCCAAACGCCATTTTTCCCTACGCCGGCGCTGCCTGGTGTACGTGTTTTTTTTTCACGCACACCAGGCAGCGCCGGTCGGCTAACGCCAGCTAACGCCATTCAATAAATACGGCGCCCGCATGGCGCTTCAGAATGGCGTTAGCCGGCACTAATTTTTTTGGCGCAAAACTGCGTTAGCACAGTTTTGCGTCAAAAAGTATAAATATGGCCCTCAGTGCCTCTGTGAAGCTCTTCAATGCACGCCCATTAACGTTTTGAGAAAACAAAACATATATTTCCATAGCTAAAAAGTGACGGTCATTGCATTGTTTTGAAAGCCTATACATGCACACAACATCATATAATATGGAGGTGCCAAATGGACCACTCTGGCTGCTACATTTTAAGCCTGTTATTGACAAAAGTTTCGAGTCTCCATTAGGGCACGGGGATTAGAGAGAGGGTCTCAATGAGTCGGTCAAAAGTTATAACTGGTGGCTAGCTAGTAGAACAGGTGCCTCATTGGCTTCACAACTTGAACCAGTATTTCGAGGAACACGTTGATCTGTTCAATCTTGCTTTGAGATGTTCAAAGCTGATTAGCTAAATAATGGTCTTTAAATCTTCTCAAAGTGAGAGCTTTAGCAGCAACCAAAGTGTAAGAATGCCATGAAAACTGTGCGATAGAGCACTATTGTCAACGACTGTGGCCTTGAACTAAATATGATGTAATGGAGCCACATAGTAATCTCCCTCAAATTTTCAAATTGGAGAAGGCCCTCGTACATCAGATTTTTAAATATGTCAAAGCAGGTAATAAAATGAGCCAGAAATTCAGGATACTTGTCATTTTGACAGCACGGCCTAGAAGCACCATAGGCATTAAGGGGGTCATTCTGACCTCGGCGGTAAAAGTCACATACCGCCGGCCAGAAGATCGCCATAACACCGCCGCGGCAAACCGCCACGGTCATTCTGACCCGCAATTGGCAAACCGCCAAAAACCCGACATCAACAAAAGTCCGCCACACCAAAGGTCAGCGGGAAACTGGCGATGACCAAACCTCCACTGTCACGCCAACAGACATACGCCCATACCATTCCGACCCACAAATCCCTGCAGCGGACTTTCAACCGCGGTATTCCATTGGCGGTACACACCGCCGCGCTCAAAATACACACACCTTTACAAAACACTACCACATTGGATAATTCAAAATACACACACCTGAGACACATACACACACCACTCCCACACACCCAATTAAATATAAAACACACACCCACATCACCCACAAACCCCTACGACCACAATTGCGAGTGAAGGACAGAGAGAGAGAGCACAGCATAGAGTACACCATCACACAGAGGCAAATCACAACATCACCCACACAATTTCCATGCACAAAACACTATACACCACCACACCCACCACACTCTACAACACATACACCACCCCTCACCTCAACCACACCACCCCATGGCACCCCAAAGACACCCCAGGTTCTCTGACGCAGAACTCAGGATCATGGTGGAGGAAATAGTTCGTGTAGAGCCCCAGCTCTTCGGGGCACAGGTGCAGCACACCACCATTGCCAGGAAGATGGAGCTATGGCAAAGGATAGTGGACAGGGTCAACGCTGTGGGACAGCATCCACGCAATCGGGAGGACATCAGGAAGCGGTGTAACGACCTACGGGGGAAGGTGCGTTCCATGGTATCCAGGCACAACATTGCGGTGCAGAAGACTGGCGGTGGACCCCCACCTACTCCCCCCGAATTCACAGCATGGGAGGAGGAAGTCTTGCACATCCTGCATCCTGAGGGCCTCGCAGGAGTAGGCGGAGGAATGGACTCTGGTAAGTCAAATCTTCACTACTTCATTCCCCCCACCCCACCTGCATGCCAAATCATACCCCCACCCTCACCCCCACCCCCATCACACCAACTCCTTGCAAATGGCTCACCATCACATCCCACCCATCCCAAAACCTAGCCCTGCGTGCGTCCCCAAAGCATGGACACCCATCCCCAAAGCATGCCCACTGCACACACTCATCACCCCCACAAGCCACCGTCACAAAAGCCCCACAAGGGAATGCCAGCACTGGGGGACACGGCCACCCACCCATTACACGAAATGCCACACACAGAAGCAATAACCCTGCAGGACCCGAACGCCACCACACCGCCACGGAGGGTCCAGAGATGTCCATCCCACCCCCAGAAGAGGCCCCCAGTGATGACAGCAGCTCTGTCTCCCTGGACCCTGATGACCAGCCCGGCCCATCGGGGACCTCGGGACAGTCGGTTCCCCACAGACAGCCACAGGCTACACCAGACCTAACCCCCTCTGGGAACACCAGCACAGCTCCCACCCAGCGGGCCCATGCCTCTGTCTCCAGGACACGTCAATCAGCGGTGTGTCCACCACTACAGGGCACCCAGGTTGACCCACCACCCCAACAACAACAGGGACCTGGGGGCAGTGGTAGTGGGCACACCGTCCAGGGGACAGAGGCCCAGGGAAACAGGGCAACTGGGAGGGCTGCTGTGCGACAGGGGAGGGACAGGCCCAGGGAACCGACTCTCCAAGAGGCCCTCTCCTCCATCATGGGAGCATACCACCACTCCCAGGAGACGATGGCTACGGTACTGGCCAGGTTCCAGGAGATCCAGGTCATGCAGGAGCAACAGTACATGGGGTTCAGAGAGGAACTGAGGAACATTAGTTCCGCAATGGGGACCATCGTCCTGGCCCTAACCCAGATAGTCACCACATTGCGGGACCATGTGGCACCACAAAGGGCCCCTGTCACTAGCCTGGACCAGGAACAGCCTACCACCTCCGCCAGCGCTAGTGGACAGGAGGCCCACACACAACGACGGGCCACCAGAACCCCACCTCCTGCAGAAGAAGAACCACCCCGCAAGCGGAACCTGAGATCTCACAAGAAGACAGAGTAGGATTGCAAGACCCCCGCCAGCAATCGATACCCCCTGATGTCATCCCACTGTCCCACATTGTCACCCTGTCCAACCTTGAACTGCCCCTGCTCCATCCTTCCACAGGCATATGGACAATGCACCTGTGCGACTGAGAACTGGACTCTGCCATGGACATACTCCACCATCACCCATCCCCGTTTTACAATCATGTTCCTTAAATTTAGCACTTTCATTAAATCACTTCTTGCACTAAAAAAATCTGGAGTCTGCTTGTATTTGTAACAAATGTATTAGACATAACGGTGCCAAAATGTTCAGTTACATTGTGATGACAACATACCACTGTCACACAGCTGTAGTCCATGGGCAAACAAAGCAGAGGTCACGCAGTGGGGCCCACAGCTCTGAAAACGGAAGGGAAAGTCACAACTCAGTTAACAGGAACTGAAAATACTGTTGTATCACTGTGTCCCTGTTGTCTGTGTCGTCCCCGTCGTCTTCCTCCTCTTCACTCTCCACAGGCTCCACAGCTGCTACAACACCACCATCTGGACCATCCTCCTGCAGGAAAGGCACCTGGCGTCGCAAAGCCAGGTTGTGAAGCATACAGCAGGCCACTATGATATGGCACACCTTCTTTGGTGAGTACATTAGGGATCCACCTGTCATATGCAGACACCTAAACCTGGCCTTCAGGAGGCCGAAGGTTCTTTCTATAATCCTCCTAGTTTGCCCATGGGCCTCATTGTACCGTTCCTCTGCCCTTGTCCTGGGATTCCTCACTGGGGTAAGTAGCCACGAGAGGTTGGGGTAACCAGAGTCACCTATTAGCCACACACGGTGTCTCTGTAGCTGTTCCATCACATAAGGGATGCTGCTATTTCGCATGATGTACGCGTCATGCACAGACCCAGGAAACTTGGCATTTACATGGGAGATGTACTGGTCAGCCAAACAGACCACCTGGACATTCATCGAATGATAACTTTTTCTGTTCCTGTACACCTGCTCACTTCCACTGGGGGGAACCAAGGCCACATGGGTCCCATCAATGGCACCAATGATGTTGGGGATATATCCAAGGGCATAGAAATCACCCTTCACTGTAGCCAAATCGCCCATCTCAGGGAAAACAATGTAGCTCCGCATGTATTTCATCAGGGCAGACAACACTCTGGACAAAACCTTAGAAAACATAGGCTGAGACATCCCTGATGATATGGCCACTGTTGTTTGGAATGATCCACTTGCAAAAAAATGGAGTACTGACAGAACCTGCACCAGAGGGGGAATCCCTGTGGGTTGGCGAATGGGGGACATCAGGTCTGGCTCCAGCTGGGCACACAGTTCCTGTATAGTGGCTCGGTCAAGTCTGTATGTCAGTATGACATGTCGTTCTTCCATTGTCGACAGGTCCACCAGCGGTCTGTACACGGGAGGTTTCCTCCATCTCCTCGCAAGTCCCAGCGGACGGTGCCTATGAAGGACAACATGGAGCACAGAGTCAAGCAACCCACAGGTACGTAACCACAGCTTGCACAAAACACAATTCGCTATGCATTGAATGGCATGTATGAGTGGCAATGCAAGGCCTAGGCCTGTGTGACGCAGTAGAAATTAAGCCATGTGGGCCCTTGAAATGGCGGCTGCCTGACCTGTGAAGTGTGACAATGGGATGTGAGGTCAATGCGCTGGCGTGGCACACCGTGGCGGTAGGCGGTCGAAGACCGCGGCGCAAAGCAGCATTGGTTTACACTGAACCCTATGGGTCTCAGGAGCCAATGACGATGTGCGCCGGGGGTCGCGGTACACACCGCTGTGGTACGCACCGCCGCGGGCGCGACCGCCATTTTCTAACTGCTTAATCACTCGAGACCTGATCATCCACAGGAGAGGACCTATACTGCAAGTGCTGCTGTGACCTCGGTCTGGGAGATACAATGGCTGCTGCGACTGGGGAAAGGGCCCCTGCCTTCACATCTGAGGAATTGGAGAAACTTGTGGATGGGGTCCTCCCCCAGTATGTGCTACTCTATGGTCCTCCAGACCAACAGGTAAGTACACAGGGAGCACGTAGTATGGGCTATGCCTGTGTTGAGTGGGGTGGGTGTAAGATGGTGGGGAGGGGTGCGAATGGGGAGTGCAACGCACGACAGATGAGAGCATGTGCCACATGGCAAGGTTGGGGAGGGGGGGCAACTCACATCGACCATGCAGGAAAGTGATGATATTTCTTGTTCCATCCTGTCCATGTCACATAGGTCAGCGCCCATCAGAAGATCGACATTTGGGGTGCCATCGCCAAGGACGTCCGGGCCCTGGGGGTCCACAACGGATGGGGCCCCACTGCCGCAAGAGGTGGGAGGACATCTGCCGCGGGAGCAGAAAGACCGCAGAGGCTCTGCTGGGGATGGCCTCCCAACCTAGGAGGAGTGCCACACGGCAATTGACCCCCCTGATGTCCCGGATCCTGGCGGTGGCCTACCCCGATTTGGATGGGCGCGTGAGGACATCACAGCAGACTCAAGGGGGTGAGTATCAGCACATTCTGCTATATTAGCGCACAGTGGAGGTGTCTGGGTGGGGGAGGAGGGCTGTGGCTATCTCTAGGCCAGGGCGCTTTCTGTAGGCTAGGCCCCTCCGTTAGGCATGGCCCTGTGCCCCCGCCCCCCACCTCTGTAGGGTGCTAAGTACAGATATCCATGGTTGGGCCTCACCTATGTGTGCATTTGTCGTCCATTGACTTGTAGGCCAAGTCACAATAATTGAGTAGTGTACCCCGGGTGCGCGGCGTAGTGCAGGGGGCTTCTGTGTCTGTCCTCTCCGCCAACGGTGCCGCCAATGCATGGACTCAACATGTCTTTCTTTCTTCTCCCCCCCTTTTTTTGGTTTTCCTGCTCATGTGTGCATTAGCATCATCAGGCGGAGGAGAAGTGGCATCGGCGCACGAGGGAGCTGCATCTCACATGGCCCCGGAGGGCCTTGCAACCGACTCAGAGTACACCAGTGAGACGGAGGGCGAGGGGGGCTCCACAACGGGGACCCGTGGAGACGTCAGCGACACCGACACGTCCTCGGAAGGGAGCTCCCTTGTGGTGGCGGCACCACCCGTGCCCACCGGAACAACAGGTACAGCCGCCACCCAGCGCACCAGCCCCGCCCTCCCAGCAGCCCCTCAGCGTTCGCCCCGTGCCCGCTCGGCCAGGAAGCCGGGCATCTCCTTCGCCCTTGGCACCTCAGGTCCTGCCCCAGTTACCCCTGCTGCCCTCAGTGTGGAGATCATTGACCTCCTCCAGACGCTCATTGTTGGGCAGTCTACCCTTTTGAATGCCATCCAGGTGGTAGAAAGGGAGGTGCATCGGAGCAATGCATACCTAGAGGGCATTCATTCGGGTCAGGCTGCCCATCAGCGATCGTTCAACGCTCTGGCCTCAGCACTGACGGCAGCAATTGTCCCTGTGTCTAGCCTCCCCCCTCCAACTTCCTCAACCCAGTCCCACTCCCCTGTTCCTCTGCCTATCCCAGACACACCTACAGACCAGCCTGCACACACCTCAACACCCAAGGGCAGCTCATCCAGACATAAGCACCACAGATCACACAAGCATTCACCCAAGCAACATCCACATGCAGACATGCCAACAGCCACTGCCTCCTCTGTGTCCCCCTCCTCCTCGTCTCCCTCCTCCCTCCCTGTGACGTCTCCACTCACACCTGCATGCACACCACCATCAGCCAGTACGTCCATCACCACCACACCCACAAGAACAGTCCGCACACGTGCAGTCACCACCCCACTGCCATTTACACGTCCCCTGTGTCCTCTCCCAGTGTGTCTGTCACCCCCTCTTCCAAACCACACAAACGCAGGCAGTCACCCACCCAACAGCCATCCACCTCACGACAGCCTCCGTCACAAGCACCTGCACCCAAAGACAGCACACTTGACTCTCCTACAACCACATCCTCTCCCTCCACTCCCATACCCACTGCACCTACCCTTCCCATTGCTCCTAAAAAGTTGTTCCTCTCCAAAATTAACCTCTTTGCATCACCTGACCCACCCCCTCCATCTCATAAGAGTCCGAACAGCACCTCAGCCACCACAAGCCCTGCACCTACTAGGACCATCGTTCAGGGCTATTGGGGTCCTCCAGCTCCTAGGGCAGGAACATCGGCCAGCAGCAAGGGGACAGCCAGCCCACCCACTGGGAAAAAAAACAAAAAAGGGAAGGGCCGGCGCGACAGGCCTGAGACGGCTGCCCCCAAGGACACCACCCTTGCACCGTCACCTGGCCCATCCACAAAGGGAGGCAAGGGCCCCAGAGATTCCGCCAAGGGGGGCAAGGGCAGCAGGGCGGACAAGTCCGGCAGCAGGTGAGCTGCCCAGGAGGGCCCCACCAGCCCCATTTGGGGTGTGACGGAGGACACCCAGGGGCCCAGGAGTCCTGCACAGGAGGGCCCCGCAAGCGATAGGTCAGATGGCGACTGAGCGGGAATGATTGCCCAGATCTGGTTCCCTAGGAACACAAGTGAAGCACAGCTGAACAGGCCCCCGCCGTGAGAAGCACCGCTGAACAGGGCCCCGCCGTGAGAAGCACCGCTGAACAGGGCCCCGCCGTGAGAAGCACCGCTGAACAGGGCCCCGCCAAGAGAAGCACCACTGAACAGGGCCCTTCCTGTCAAGCACCCCTCCGCTGGGCCCTTCATCTCAAGCACCGCTCCGCTGGGCCCTTCATCTCAAGCACCGCTCCACTGGGCCCGCCGTCTCTGCACCGCTCCGCTGGACCTTCATCTCAAGCACCGCTCCGCTGGGCCCCGCCGTCTCTGCACCGCTCCGCTGGGCCTTTCCTGTCAAGCACCGCTCCGCTGGGCCTTCATCTCAAGCACCGCTCCGCTGGGCCCTTCATCTCAAGCACCGATCCGCTGGGCCCTTCATCTCAAGCACCGCTCCGCTGGGCCCTTCATCTCAAGCACCGCTCCGCTGGGCTCCGCCGTCTCTGCACCGCTCCGCTGGGCCCTTTATCTCAAGCACCGCTCCCCTGGGCCCTTCATCTCAAGCACCGCTCCGCTGGGCCCCGCCGTCTCTGCACCGCTCCGCTGGGCCCTTCCTGTCAAGCACCGCTCCGCTGTGCCCTTCATCTCAAGCACCGCTCCGCTGGGCCTTCATCTCAAGCACCGCTCCGCTGGGCCCTTCATCTCAAGCACCGCTCCGCTGGGCCCTTCATCTCAAGCACCGCTCCGCTGGGCCCTTCATCTCAAGCACCGCTCCGCTGGGCCCCGCCGTCTCTGCACCGCTCCGCTGGGCCCTTCCTGTCAAGCACCGCTCCGCTGGGCCTTCATCTCAAGCACCGCTCCGCTGGGCCCTTCATCTCAAGCACCGCTCCGCTGGGCCCTTCCTGTCAAGCACCGCTCCTCTGGGCCCTTCCTGTCAAGCACCGCTCCCCTGGGCCCTTCATCTCAAGCACCGCTCCGCTGGGCCCCGCCGTCTCTGCACCGCTCCGCTGGGCCCTTCCTGTCAAGCACCGCTCCGCTGTGCCCTTCATCTCAAGCACCGCTCCGCTGGGCCTTCATCTCAAGCACCGCTCCGCTGGGCCCTTCATCTCAAGCACCGCTCCGCTGGGCCCTTCATCTCAAGCACCGCTCCGCTGGGCCCTTCATCTCAAGCACCGCTCCGCTGGGCCCCGCCGTCTCTGCACCGCTCCGCTGGGCCCTTCCTGTCAAGCACCGCTCCGCTGGGCCTTCATCTCAAGCACCGCTCCGCTGGGCCCTTCATCTCAAGCACCGCTCCGCTGGGCCCTTCCTGTCAAGCACCGCTCCTCTGGGCCCTTCCTGTCAAGCACCGCTCCGCTGGGCTCTTCATCTCAAGCACCGCTCCGCTGTGCCCCGCCGTCTCTGCACCGCTCCGCTGGGCCCTTCCTGTCAAGCACCGCTCCGCTGGGCCTTCATCGCAAGCACCGCTCCGCTGGGCCCTTCATCTCAAGCACCGCTCCGCTGGGCCCTTCATCTCAAGCACCGCTCCGCTGGGCCCTTCCTGTCAAGCACCGCTCCACTGGGCCCTTCATCTCAAGCACCGCTGGCCCATTGGCAGGGACGGATCTGTGTCAGGCAGGGCTTCATGAAGCACTCTGGGCACCATGCCTCCTCCATAACCAGTGGAGTCTGTAATCCACCAGATGGACTGTGGCTTTGCACTCCCCAGGATGGTACAGTGGGCAACCCACCCACTGTAGAGACTTGAGAGACTGTGGCTTTGCACTCCCCAGGATGGTACAGTGGGCAACCAACCCACTGTAGAGACTTGAGAGACTGTGGCTTTGCACTCCCCAGGATGGTACAGTGGGCATGGAGGCCCCTCGTGGATCTGGCGTCGTGGACTCATGTGGCTGAGGTGCCCCCCCTTCCCTTCCCCCTGAGGTGCCTGTGGTTTTATTATCTGATGCCCCAGCAGTGTTCTCTCCAATGGAATGGGGTCTCGTTTGTGGGCTTTGCCCATGTGTTAATGCACATTGGCCCACGAACAATAGCATGTACCCAATATGTGCCGGACTTTTGGACTATGTATACATTGTTCATGTTGTGATTTATTTATTTAAAATATCTCATATTTCAGTTCAAATATGCTTTAATATACGTCTATTTTAATGATCATTTTATTTTGTCTTTGAATTATTCCGGGGGGTTTGGGGGGTGTAAATCTGACTTGTTGCTCTGCTTTGGTGAGTGGGGATTTGGGGGGGGGGGTGTCGCGTATGTGTGTGCCCGTTACCTTTTCTCCTCCCCCCTCCCCTGTGTCGTAGGTGCAGTACTCACCGTTGTCTCCTGCGGCGGCGTTCGTGCTCCTGGTAGAGGAGCAGGTAGACAATCGCTGGTAGGATGTTTAATTCGGGTTCCATGCTGTCCAGATTGCTCGTGGAGTGTATAAAGGTGAGCGTTTTCCCGTTCGTGGTCTGTTTCCGCCGTGTTTTTATCGGCGGGGCTCCCGCCCCGGAAAAGGTGGCGGATTGGTGGGTCGTGATAGGGTGGGCGGTACATTGTCTGCCGCCTGTCTGTTGGCGGTGACCGCTGCGCTGTTTGTTTGCCTCGCCGTGTCGGTCTGAGTGTTAAAGTGGCGGGCTGTGTTGCCGGTTCCTGCCAGGGTCAGAATTCCATTTTTTTTACCGCCTGCCTGTTGGCGGGTTGGCCGCCGCTTTAACACCGACCGCCAGCGTTGGAATGACCCCCTAAATTTGGGTTCATGATGAAGAAAAACTAAATTGAACAGCACCCAAGGCAAAATAGACAGTTGAAAAAGACATCTCTTAGTTACTGAGATTTTTGTGAGCTAAACATCCCGAAGGCAACTATTTAAAAAAAACTGCCCCCTTTCTGTGCAAAGTCTGTCCCCACACAAAAAAATAATTTAATCCACTGAACGTGTGATTGCAACAGATATCAATACAACAAACTCTGCCTCTTCAATAGTGAATCCTTCTACAGTTACACAGCTTGCCTGTGTATCAGTGACACAGTGCCAACAAAAGGCATTGTCTGTACAGTTTGTGAGAGCAGTAGCAATACCTAATTCACCATACCTAAATCAGATGTAAGTTCTAGGGAGACTATAATTAATACACCCTTATTGACTACATTTTATCTTTAAGCTAGACTGCCACACAATGTAGTAGAAACGACAGAAGTGACTAAAGGACATGGGGCAGACATTGAATTGAGTCCTTCATCTGAAGCTATCCAACATTGTGTGCCTCACAAGAGATTCCACCTCCCCTAATCACCACAAACATAATCGTGAAGACTCTAGAAAGTATTCATAGAAGTGTGGCTGTTGTTGGTTCTAGCCATGTAGTCTTGAAGGCACAATCAAGAAACTGTATGAATGCAGGTGAAAACATGGGGCCACATATGCAACAGGTTGTAGAATCCATAGGATAGCTGGTAAGGGTAACCAGCAAGAACGTTGATCATCTATTAGCCATTACATGCTGACGCAAAGTGACATGAACTCTGCTGAAAGACAACATCAGACTGATCTACAGGAAGAAAGAACAAATAGAAGATCCATCTGTCAGTAGGCCTAAGCAGTCCAACTATTTACCAGCATCTGTAGGAAAGGACAATTATCCTTGCTCAGGTCAATCAATGTACAAAGACATGCAATTCAGCATGCACTAATACGTTTCTCTACCACTACACAAATGGCCCATCTCCAAGCTCCTCCATTAATCATTCCCTTCCACTTTCTAGTAGTTCTACCTCAACCCAAAAAGAATCCCCAGTACGTCTTAGAAGAAGGTCTGCATGTACCACACGAGGTTCACTTTAATAGGGACACACACAGAGTGACTGAAAAAAATAAAGGTTAATGTAATGTTAAAGCTAAGTGAAGTGAATAGGACCCTGTAATGCTATCTGTATTTAACCACCGGCTCCATCTTGACCTGTGACTCCGTTTTGTGTTTAGCTTTGCTTCAAACACCGTGACATTGGTGGTGCAGGAATTTTTCCGCACCCAGCCTGTTAACATGTTTTCGCTGTTTCTCACCAAGGATAGGAACATAACATGGAGGAGTAGCACAGATAAGGAGGTACCAGGCTGAGAGTGTTTACGGTAGAGCAGGGTACAGCTCGGTCTTGGATGTTCACATCGGGGTCTTGCCAGTCTCTAGCATGTTCTTTGAACACTGACCTAGTACAGCCAGCATTTGAACAACAACTTACTCGAAAAGAGGGGGAGTTTCTATAACCTTCCTCTAACGTTTGTGTGAAGTATATAAGATGGGGAAGCTTGACAACAGGAAGAAGAAGAAGCTCATCTGGAAGGAAACCGTTGCCCAGAAAATAAATCCCATTGAGTTCGATCTCCCTCTTGTTTCAGTTGTCCAGGGTTCCATGACCTAAAGTTGGCAGACAAAGGGATGAAGTCGTGTGAAGCCCCATGGTGATACATTTTTAATTCTTATATTTAACTTTGCGGTGTGCATGCTTGAATATGTAGTCACTATATTCATATGTTGTATTCATTGTTGAAGTATTGCATTTTATTTGTTTCTGCGATCATTATTATTCTAATGCTGTGATTATTTTTAGAATTGCATGTGTGTTTCTGCATTTGAAAAAAAGCTATTTGAAACTTGGGAAGTGCCTTAATAAATTCATTATGCAGACTAAGAGTGCTGCATTCTTTGCATTCCTTTAATTCCATTTCCTCTTAGTCTGAAGCCAAGCAGAACAAATTAGCATTGTTCGGCAGTACGAGGGGGGGAGGTTGAAAAGTGTGAGATTTAAAAGTGAAAATTGTTTGGCAAGAAGTCAAAAGCAGCTTCGCAAGTAATTGCTCAGGTTGCATATGAGATTCCCGGATGGAAAAGAGAGCCTTATGCTATTCTGGTGAACGAATGGGGTTTGGGTACTGGTTTGTGTGAGGGCAGGGATGGCTGTCTTAGCGATGCTGAAACAAAAAATGTGTTAATGTGTTTCCAAAAAGTACCTCTTGAATGGGGTTGTGATTCATCTATTTTAGGCCAAAGAGGCTGCAGTTTATTATCTGCTTATAGAAAAATGCATGAAAAATTTAAGCAGCTGGAACAAGAAAACCAGCAATTAGAAAGGCAGCTGGTTGAAACCAAGAATATTGTAACCATGCTGTCTTGTCCGAATACATTATTTCAAGTCAAAGCTGTTATGTATCAGTTTGTTGCAGAAAAGGCAGCTATTAAAGATGCATAAAACAGGTATTGGAAATGAAGGGGTAAAATCAATTGAAAGAAAGTTCATTTAGCTATTCCTAAAGCAGGGTTAGACTGGGACCCTGAAAAAGGGATATGAATATTTAGGAGAGTACTGATTTTTCACATTTTAATGATGAAGAGGTTAAAAAAGGTGGGGGCCAGTTTGAGACAGACAAGCTGAAAGTGGTTCATGCACAGCCAATATTTAGACAAGAAATACAGGTCACTTCACAGAACCCCGCAGGAAATGAGATTACACCCAACAAGAAGTTAATGATATTATAGACAGATTCAAGCAGAGAGCTGGGGAAGCTTTATTCACAAGGATGGTGCTATTATTTGACACAGTAGCCTCTTGAGTAATGTTAGATATAGGAGACGCTCATTAGTTCTGTACTCTTAGCACTGACCCCATGATACAGGAGCAGTTTGTGAGTTATCAGGGTAACCAAGCGATCCCCCTACTGCAGCTAGCAGTCATGGTGTGCAATCATAATTATCCTCCAGAATCAGATTGGCCACCAAATGACGTGCCCTGGTACACGTTAAGAGATGCAGTACAGAGAGTTAAGGAGGACAGAAGGACTGGCTAGGTTTAGTTTACAGCTCTCTGGTTGTGCTTAAGAAGTTGTCTCCAAGGGCTAGCTTGCCTCCTGTTCCCTGAAGTCTCAGGACCAAAGACTTAATTCCTGCAAGAATAACTCCCTGTGCGGTGAAAATCGATGCACAGCTTGCAAGAAACGACACACAGCCTGCATCGCAGTGAGAAAATCACCACATGCCGAACCGGAACGACGCAGCCCGACTTCGCAAGGAGAAGATCGATGCAGCACTGACGTAGCGACCGGAAATTTAATGCACGCCCACTGGATCGAGGCAAAGCCGGGCCGGAATGAAGTAGCCCGACTTTCTGAGAGGAATCAACGCAGTGCCTGCTGTGCAGTAAACATTTCCACGCAACGCCCACCAGATTGACGCAGCCCCTGTGATTTCGTCCTGTAAGCGCCAGATTTCAATGCATCATCCCCGGGGCATCCGAAAACCCCGAAACCAAAAGAGGATCCCAGTCTATGTACCAGAAATCGACGCAGAACCTGCCCTGCGTGAAAACTCGACAACGCCTGTGTGCGCTGGAAAAATCGACGCACACCTCCTCGTTTTCCACGCATCTCCTCCTCTGCAGTCCCTTGCAGAGAATTTGAACGTAAACCAGGTACTTTGTGCTTGCAAGATACGCTTGTTGCTTTTTAAGAGACTAAAGACACTTTATATCATTTTTACATTATATTCCAACATATACTTATCGCATCTTAATCATTTTGACCTGCATCTTACCAGATAAATATTACATATTTTTCAAAACACTGTGGGCTGTATTTTTGTGGTGTTTTACTGTGTTATTGCATGAATTATGGCACAAATACTTTACACATTGCCTTCTAAGTTAAGCCTGACTGCTCAGTGCCACGCTACCAGAGGGTGGGCACAGGATAATTTAGATTGTGCATGACTTACCCTGACTAGAATGAGAGTCCTTGCTTGGACAGTGGGTAACCTGACTGCCAACCAAAGATCCCTTTTCTAACATGGAGAAAAAGCCACTTACAGGTGAGCAGAGATTAGAGGGATGCACATTCCCCTAGATTTGATAAAAACTCTGATCATGTGTCAAGAAAACTATTGCCAGTGTTGTTAAGTTCTTTCCTCAGCAAAAATGATTCCCCTTTTCCTTGTAACCACGTTGGTTGCAGAGGCATTCTCACTTCCGGTGTCTCATGCAGAGGCTGTTCTTAGAACTAGCTTCTTAAGGTTTAACTGCCACTCAAGATGGTGGCCGCAAATCTTTGTGAGATCAGCCCTCTAGTGTTTCTACCTTAGTCTTGTGCTGAAGCGTCCCTCCAGCTGTTTCTCTCTGGGAGATTTGTACTTCAACTGTCATCTTGAGGCGAATGAGCATTGTTCTTCAAGTGCTTTGTTTCATAGAGAATTCTTCCAGTTTTGAGTAATTAATTCTTTTTCTTGTTACGGTGTGCACACCAGCTACTTTTTCCCTTCCGGAGAAGCTGAATTTCTTCCTTCTGCCAACAACTGGCTATCGACCTTCTGAGGAGAATTAATTTTGGCTTAACAGAACTTTAAGCAACTGCAGTAAAGAATCCTTTTGTATGATGTCCAGACTTGCCAATATACATATATGTATATATATATTCAAAAACTCTACACCTTGCAGATTTGCCAGTCTTAGAGACAAACCTCAGTGCTCAGACAAATTCCTAGATTCAGAAAACTGAACCTTGAGAAGGAGTTTTCACTTCCTGTAAAAGACATTAGTAGATTGTATATTTGTGAACCTTTGAACTGTTCTCCAGAGAACCTTGGAAAACTCTGACACCAGGAGAAAAAAAGATGTTGATTAACATTGTTATTTTAGAGAAATGCTAGTCTCTCAAAAGTTTAAGGTTAGGAGAACAATAGAATTGGGTGAATGTGAATGGTTGAACAGATGAATGCGCAGTCAGAATGTACTTATCTATGCTCATATCACCCGACTGCAGGTCCTTGCTTTAAAGAAATCCCAATAAGAAGAAGGTGCAGGTTACAGAAGCACACACTGAATATCCATTCTTCAAATGGGAAACACAGGCTGGAACTGGATCTGGAGGCGGTCTCTATTTTTCTATTCCCATTCCCCTTTCCCCCAACGGATGCAGCGTTCAGATAATGAGTAAAGTCGGAGCACGCATCTGTTGGAGGGAGTTGGATAAAAGGCATCTGCTCCTGTGTAAGTTTGATTTAATGGGTAATCTCCTGACATCATGCAACGTCCTACTTGTCAACACACACAACAGAGATCTCTCCCGCAAGCAGTCAAAGGTCAGTTGGGGAGAGGGAAGTTACCGGGGCAGATATATGGCAAATTGATTTCTTTGAGCCACTACCGACCAGTTGTGGGTATCAATACACTTGCACAGTAGTAGACACTTATTCTGGTTATCTGATTGTTGTCCCTTGCAAATGTGCCACACAACTTCACACCATAAAGACTCTGGACTTGTTAACGTTATATTATGGAGTCCCACTCCAAGTCCAGAGCGACAACAGTTCACATGTCAGAGGAAAATAGGTACAAGACTCTTGTTTACAACACAATATTGAGTGGATTTATCACATTCCATTCTATTCACAAGCCAGAGGACTGATTGAGAGAATGAACGGCTTGCTGAAAGCCCAATTACAAAAATTATCAAATGGAACTTTGAAAAACTGCAGAGAGCATTTAAATGAGGCTCTCCAAATCTTGAATAACAGATGACAAATTCAGAGACTCTGCTAACACAGATGTTAACCCCAGCATTATAGATACAACCTCATGTAGCGACCAACACTGTCATGTATTGGGAAGTAAAACCAGGAGAGTTAGCTCCCTACCGAGCCACACCAGAATCTGCAGGTCTTGATCTACATGCCTTAATCGTTTGCCCATTGAAACCGTAGACATGGCACACTGTGAAACAGGTGTTAGAATACAGATTCCGGCAGAGCATTTCAGATTGATAGCTCCCCGATCTGGGTTGGCACTCAAAGGTATTCACGTCTTGGGGGAAGTGATCAATGCAGACTACCAAGGAGAAATCAAAACTATACTCTTGAATAGTGAAGACACTGACTTGATAATACAATCTAGAGACTGCATTGCTCAGATTGTGATTAACCCAGTATGTGGAGGAATAGTGAAAAAGGTGACTGCCCCAGCCCTTCTTACAGTACGGTTGGAGAGAGGTTTTGGTTCAACTGAAAACAACCCTGGTGATAAGGTGTGGATAGAATCCCCAAATCATCCTCCAGAACCAATAGAAATCATCACAAAGGGCAATGATAATATATTATTAGTCATGAAATCAGGGAATGAAAAGTGGGAATATATACCTGGTGACAAATATTATTTGCGAGAATGATCATACTTGCTTCTTTTACAGATCATACTATGAGGTGTCTGTGTGCTAGATGTACTACATGGTCTCCCTTTGGGTGTGTGTGTGGGGGGTTGGGATGGACCGACTGCTCCAAAATGATTGATCGACCACGCCGATCGACACCTTTACTGCACTTGACCAAAAATGTTTGGACACATCTGGCACGAGTCGTACTCAACAGGTCAGATTTTTGTATGGCTCTCATGCAAAATATGGTGGATGTTATATCCACCTGTCTAGTGGCCATACCCATGCCTTAAAAGGTTTACTGGAGATGTTCAACGTTACCAACAAAGATAGAGATGTCCAAGAAAGTGACATAATATCCTATTTTAGTCCCAATGAGCACTTTAGGTTTTACCAATAAACAATGGCTGAACAGTGGGATAACTTGACCCAAGTGATTACTTACAACATTGAACAGGAGACGTATGCTATTCCATGACCTGTGATTCTCACAAAATCAGAAAATTTGCTAAACTGTACCTAGAGACAACAACAGGGTCTCCTCAAGAGCTCTCGTTGGAACACCAAACTCTATCTTACTATTGAACTGATAAACAGTGCAAATGCGTAGACAGTGCCATGTCTTGTCTTCACATTGTGACTGCTACTAGTCACACCAAGCATGTCAAACTACCTATTGGATGGTTATTCTCTTGTGGAAACACCACCTTTACATATATTCCTGCTAATATAACCAGTGGAGCATGTACCTTTACATTATTAGGACTCATGATGTTTCTATTTCATTTTGTACATACTCATTATCCAAGGGAAACAGTTCCATTAAGAGAGGATTGTGATTCTGAAATTCAGTTGTTATCTAAATCCGAATATATAAGCATACGTCTTGTTATTGTGGGAATTCCAGGATTATCTGTATATAATGCTTGAGTTATTAACAAATTAGCATGTTTAATTTTGAAGAACATCAACCATACTTCCATTGCTTTAGCTGAGTTATTACTAGACATACGAGGTACTAGAAAAACTGCATTTCACAACAGGACCACAATTGATTATTTACTGTTAAAGCACGATCATGGTTGCTCAGAATTTGAAGGTCTGGTCATTGGTGGTGCAGGTATTTTTCAGTGCATAGCTTGTTAATGTGTTTTGCCCTTTCTCATCAAGGATGGGAACCAGGATTAGTAGAGATAAGGATGTACCAGGCTGAAAATGTTTATGGTAGAAGGGTACAACGCAGTCTTGGAAGTACACCTTGGGATCTGGCCAGTCTCTAGCATGTTCTTTCAACACTGATCTGGTACGGCCAGCATTTGAACAACAACTTAGTTGACGGGAGGGGAGATTCTAGAACTTTCCTCTTACATTTGTTTAAAATATATAAGGTGGGGAAGCTTGACAACAGGAAGAAGAAGGAACGCATCTGGGAAGGGATGCCTTGCCAAGAAAATAAGGGCCAGATGTAGCAAACCATTTGCGACATTTGCGAAAATCGCCGTTTGCGAGTCGCAAACGTGGGTTTGCTATGCAGAAATGCATATTGCGAGTCGTTACCGACTCGCAATATGCATTTCCGACTCGCAAATAGGAAGGGGTGTTCCCTTCCTATTTGCGAGTCGCAGTGGGATGCAATACCATTTGCGACCGGTACGCGGTCGCAAATGGCATCGCAGTTACCATCCACTTCAAGTGAATGGTAACCCACTCGCAAATTGGAAGGGGTCCCTATGGGACCCCTTCCAGTTTGTGACTGGACCCAAAAATATTTTTTCAGGGCAGGGAATGGTCCAAGGGACCACTCCCTGCCCTGAAAAAATACCGAAACTAAAGGTTTCGGTTTTTTTTTTAAGTGCAGCTCGTTTTCCTGTAAGGAAAACGGGCTACACTTAAAAAAAAAAAAACTGCTTTATTTAAAAGCAGGTCACGAACATGGAGGTCTGCTGACGTCAGCAGGCCTCCATGTTAGCGAGTGCCTATACTCGCTATGGGGCCGTAATTTGCGACCCACCTCATGAATATTCATGAGGTGGGTCATTGCGACCCCATAGCGAGTTGCAGTCGGTGTCTGAGACACCGTACTGCATACGAATTTGCGAGTTGCAAATTGGGAGTCGCATGGACTCGCACTTTGCAACTCGCAAATTCGTCAGTTGCTACATCTGGCCCTAAATCTCATTGAGGACGATCTCCCTCTTGTTTTGGTTGTCCAGGGTTTCACAACCTAAAGTTGGCAGACAAAGGGCCAAAGTCAGTGTTCAGCCCCATGGTGATGCCTTTTTAATTCTTATTTTTAGCTTTGCGGTATGCATGTATGAATACTTCTTTGTTCTGTGATCATTATTTATATATATATAAATATAGTTAGGACCATGTTTCAATAGGAAAAGCGTTTTTTTAACTTGCCTATATCTTTGGCACCGTTTGACGAATCTTCACAAAAGTTTCCAAAAAAAAGTGTTGTGCATGGAATGTTTTGGGTTATTCGTCAATCGGTGGCCGAGAAAAATGGGGCTCATAAAATGTTGTGTTTCCCATGTTAATTTCCATAGGATTTTATTTATTTAGAAACAACTACAGAATGTACCACTGGATGGAATTACACCAAATTTGTCAAAATCTAGCTGTTGGTATGCAGATTATTCTTTTGCTTATTTGGGGTGAATCCGTTCAGTAGTTTTTGAGAAATTCAGGGAAATTCAAAGAAGTATTTGCGAACAAAGACAAGCTTGTGCAGGACAATGCACAGCTCTAATTGACTGCCAGCACTTCAAACCAGGAAGTGTTAGTAGCCAAATAAAAGGGGCCAGGGTAGAGGCACCCTGATTCCTTAGCACTGGTGGGGGGGATCCCAGAGGGACAACCCCAGATCAATAAAATGGATGGGCCAGGTCCGGGGGCATTTGAAATTTAGTGTGGGGGGGGGGGCTTCTGGCCCCCCACAATCCTGGAGACCACCACCTCTCAGAGATTTAATTTTTTTCTAAGCCAGGTGGCCCACGGCCCCCGCTGTCCTGGGGACCGCACCTCCATAGGGATTTTTTTTTTAAATCTGTGGGGGCCCAGGGCCCCCCACTGCCCTACTGACCACAAGCTCCCCAGGGCTTTCAATTAAAATATGGGAGGGTCTGCAGCCCCCCACTTCCCTGGTGACTGCTACCTCCTGAGGGCTTTTTCATTAAAATAGGTGGGGGGCTGCGGTTTCCCCTGCTGCCCTGAGGACTGCAACTCCCCATGATTTTCTTTTAAAATATGCGGGAGACCTATGCCCCCCTACCTTGGGGGCCACCACCTCCCAGGGGTTTCAAATAAAATATGCGGGGGCTGCATCCCCCCTCACTGCCCTGGGGACCGCCACCTCCCCAGTTCTTCCATTTTAGTATGTGTGGGTGAACCGTGGCCCCCCCATGCCCTGGGACCACCACCCACCGGGAAAAAGTGTGCAAAAAAGAAAGGGGGTCTCTTTGGGAGCCCCAGGGACCACCACCTGCATGGGGTTAAGTCCTTTTTGGAGGGGAGCTGCACAGCCCCCTCATGGATCCTCTGATGGCCCTGGGGACCGCCACCCCCCAGGGCCAGCTGCTGCTATTTCCCAGGTGCCTACCCCTTGGACATAGCTGTTTGCTACGGCTTGGCTGCAGCACTGCAGCCAAACCACAGCAAATACTCAGCTGTTTGAGAGGGGGACCTGTAAAGCAGGTCCAGCTGTCAAACAGCTGAGCATTCATCTCTGTTCCCTGCATACGTCAAAGTAGCTCTGTGCTGAAGCAATGGCACTGCAGGGGAAGCCTTAGGGCAGTGTCAGTTATCCCATTATTTTTTCTTATTGTTAAAAAGGACTTGGAGGTTTTCTCACTTCACCTCTCCATGTTTATCATGGTGCAAATGTTATTGTATTATGAACCGATGTACTCTTGGACAATGCATTTCACTTAGCATTTATGATGGTGAGAGTACTGAAGGTTATTAATTGGGGTGTTGGATTTTCAGTTGATGATTAACTAATAATATGTTTAAATTGGATAAGGAGGACTGCATGGCACTGGGCCGATATGTTAGTTTGGCAGTGCCATGGCTCTACACAAGAGTAATTGAGATTATAATTGAGCCGATTTTTGATGAAGTTTAATGAGCTATTTTGAGTCAAGCTGTGGATGATAAATTAAATTTATGGAGGGAATGTAATAATATATTTTTGTAATGATTTTTTGACAATGTTTTGTTTGAATTGATGTAAAATGTACAATAATTTTTCTATGGAATGTCATTTTTTTTTTCAAAGAATGGGTGAGAGTATCTCTACCATTTCCATTGTGATGAATTTCATCAGTTTTTAAGGGTGGTAGTGGCTGTGAACAATATCTCAGTTGAGATCGAAATGCGTTGCCAATAAATTATCTTTCGCGAAGAACAAGCCTTGGAGTGCGAGTTTTTTGGGGCACACATCATGCTGTACCCATATATATATATATATAAGCAAGTAAAAGAAATCAAGCAGAACGAAATTGCGCTTACCGAATATTCCCTGCCTTTGTTTCTGGAATCTAACTGAATGAAAACAAATGGTGATTATTTGAATATTGCAAGAAGGGCCAAGGAAGAAGACCGTGAAGGTTGTAACGCGTTGCCCTATGTTTCTGCTTTATGGAATTTTGGAATAAATGAAGGCCATTATATTTTTGTAAGGAGTGCCAGACTTTGACTTATATATATAATGTTTTTGGAGTGGATTAAAAATGGGTCCTGTGCCCATTAACTGAGCACCAACCTTGATAGGCGAGCGCCGGAAGGAACACAGGATTACCTTTGGCTGATATATATATATATATATATATATAAAATAAATACATATATATATATATATATATATCCAACACTTCCTTAATATAATTAAGGCAAACAGCACTCCACGAGTAAATAAACTAGAAGTTTATTGCAAAAAACAGGAACGCGTTTTGGGTTTCCGCGTTACCGCCTTTATCAACCTGTGGGCCGCCATCTTGGCCCTCTTTATATACCGTGTGATTGTGAAAACAACAAAAACCCGATGTATTCATTACAAAAACCACAGTGAATAAAAAATTATAATAATAACTGTGACAATCATCACCAATCGATATCCCATTATATAAAAATGTTTTAAGAATTTTCCTTTCGTTCAATGCCTCTCTAAATGTTATATATTTGATCAAATATCATATCATTTTAAACTCATCTCAGTAATGAAAGGAAATAAAATAAAATAAAATAATTACCAAATCACTCATGGTATGACTGGAATGCTTTGACATAACCTTTTTGAAACCATTTTACAACTGTATACCAAAAATTTATATTCCTGCATTATTTTCGCACAACATACCCTTGAATTTAAATAATACCCCAAAAAACCATTGTTGCCATGGGAATGTAAGTCCATGCCTCCCCGTTACTTTTTCCTAAATTACATTTTTTGAAGAATCATATTTTGGGTTGACCATATTTGTAAAATACAACTATTCTTGCGCTTAGACCATCCTCATTTTGTCCATCTCAATCACAATATACAATTATCCATGTGCATGTACTATAAAAATCTGTGAACGAATGCATGACTATTTTTACAAACATCAATTCAAGTGTATGTATAATTCCTCACTAGAATTTAGCCCATATGGTTCTCTGGTATCTAATGCCAATATGTATTTAGACTCTAATTTTCTTAAATTCTTCTCCCTGTCACCTCCACAAATGTCTTTTTTTATCCCATCTATTACACTGTACCTCACATCTTCTACTCGCCCTCCATGAAACTTGTGTATGTGTCGTGCAACCGGGTAGGAATCATCTTTGTTAACAATCACTCTTAAATGTTGTAATATCCTTTTGCGTACTTGCAATTTGGTACTTCCTACATAAAATTTAGAACAACTGCATTTCAAAATATAATCTACATCCTCGCTCTTAAAATCATATCTTCCTTTGATGGTGTGTACTATTCTATCTCCTTGAACAATAGTTTTTATATTTTCCCCTTTCTTGCATGCCTTACATTTAGCACATTTATAAAACCCATCTTGCAGGTTAAGCCAACTGGTTTTTGGAGTTAAACCAACACTACAGGGAGGACTCCCCGGCGACTGCGAGTCCGTGAGTAGTCAGAGACGACCCCCCTGAGCCCGCACAGCGTTGCCTGCTGAGGAAATCCAGAGGCTCCCCCTGACCACGACTGTGACAAGGGACCCGGCGCCTGGAACCAACACTGCACCCGCAGCCCCCAGGATGTAAAGGAACCAAACTCCAGTGCAGAAGTGACCTCCAGGTGCCTAGCCCAGGTGGTGGCTACCCCGAGGAAACCCCCCTGTGCCTGCCTGCATCGTTGAAGGGACCCCCTGGTCTCCCCATTGCTTTCAATACAAAATCCGACACCTGTTTGCACTCTGCACCCGGCCGTCCCACTGCCGCTGAGGGTGTACTTCCTGTGCCTGCTTGTGTCCCCCCCGGTGCCCTATAAAACCCCACTGGTCTGCCCCCGAGGACGTGGGTACTTACCTTCTGGGACACTGGAACCGGGGCACCCCTGTTCTCCATTGAAGCCTATCTGTTTTGGGCACCCTTTGACCTCGGCACCTGACCGGCCCTGAGCTGCTGGTGTGGTAACTTTGGGGTTGCCTTGAACCCCCAACGGTGGGCTACCTTGGACCCAACTTTGAACCCTGTAAGTGTTTTACTTACCTGTGAACTTAACATTTTCTTGCCTCCCCCAGGAACTGTGATTTTCGCACTTTGTCCACTTTTAAAATAGCTTAATGCCATTTTTGTCAAAACTGTACATGATATTGTGATTATTCAAAGTGCGAAGAATACCTGAGTGAATTACCTTTCATTTGAAGTATTACTTGTAAATCTTGAACCTGTGGTTCTTAAAATAAACTACAAAAATATATGTTTCTATATAAAAACCTATTGGCCTGGAGTAAGTCTTTGAGTGAGTGTTCCTCATTTATTGCCCTTGTGTATACAACAAATGCTTAACACTACCCTCTGATAAGCCTACTGCTCGACCACACTACCACAAAATAGAGCATTAGAGTTATCTCTTTTTGCCACTATCTTACCTCTAAGGGGAACCCTTGGACTCTGTGCACACTATTTCTTACATTGAAATAGTATATGGAGAGCCAACTTCCTACGGACATTCATTAGCATGTTTATCACAAAAAGTGTGCCAAAATACCTTTCTTCACTTTAGAATATTGGCACTTCACCACATAAAAATACAAAGTTTGGTTAGGAGACTTTACTATATGAAGACTCCAGCATTATGTTTATGAGAAATTAATAGAATACTTTCGCACAGTATCATGCAAGAAGTAGAAAAGGTTTATGAGGATGTACAGTTTTGGTTCTTCGGTTCCAAAGATGATTCTAGGGAAATGAGGAATTTGTAGTTACAAGTATTGGTGAACAGAGCACAGAGATTGGTACAGAGCATTTTGAACAAGAAATTGTAAAGTTTAACACAGTTTGTTTTGAAAAACAAAACTATGTGTGCATTTGTTGTAGAAGCACTCACTGCAAAAGTCAAATATGAAATGCAGATGTTATTTCCAAAAACTGGTAGTGTAAACATTGAAAGGCGGAAAGAATGTGCTGTTTATATATTTGTAGACGAGCAGTTTCACTTGTCCATGCAGCATGCTATATGTAAGTACTGCTTTGAGAAGTTACAAAATCAGAAAATACCAGATAAAGCAATATATGACAGGTTAAGAACTTGTGACTTTTCCTGAAGAACTATGACACTTAAATGCATATGAATTAATCCTTATGCAATCTCTACATCCATTGCAAGTGAATATGTGAATTGAACCAAAAACAGGTAGATTACATCCAACAGAGATATTGAAAGGCCTTAAAGGAATAGTAGCATTTGCCATTAGACTACGAATAGGGTTACATTGTAGGAGTAGACAAAGAAAATGAAGAGCCACTTATTATTCTGGTAAATGGTGTGCCAACTAAAAACAAAACAATTTGGCAAGAGTTAGTTGATGTTGATTAAGTTCAACAAGCAATGTTATACTTGGAACAAAATAATATTTATTACCAAAATGTTGATATTGAACCTGTTATACCAAATGTTGAAGATGACAGTATCCTAGCAAGTGGGCAATTAGAAAAAGTGGATCGATCCTGATTTGAACAAACTTATGAGCACTACAGCATCCATCTGTTATATATTCCAAGGAAGTCATTAGTGAAGCTATTGACCTTTTCCAAATGAAGCAAGGTAAAGGAGCTTCCATGAGTGTATGGGAAAAAAGTGTAGAGGATCACTGTTTCCCTCACTTGTTTCCCAATGGATTAGGGGGTCGGTATGATGATCGACCCTTACAAATACCAGCAGCTGAACACCCATCAAGATGATTATATTTAGAGGATCTAACATTCGGACAGTGTATCCCAAACATATTTCACCTTCTATTTGCAAGTGACTTGTCTGGACTTTCGTGTGTAGTAAATCATATTCTAAAAACAGGGGTTAATCTTCAAAACATCTCTGCGAAAGATACAGCTTGATTAATTTAATGGCATGCAATGGAGCACCAATGAATATTGGTTCCGGCATCACAGAGAACTGAAGTGTATCCTGAGAAGCCCGGGTGCACCAACATGGTTTATTATGCTTAGTTGAGCTTAGTATGCATGGGAAGACCTTATTCAGTTCTTGGGGGGAAGCAAATTCCAATTTGAAAGATATCAGTTTAGGACAGATGGAGAACTTTGCTCATTAGATCCTGCTAATGTTTGTAGATATTTCAACAATAAGTTACAAGCTATGCTTGCTTTTATCTGCAACAAAAGAGATCCTCCTCTTGGAGAATTAAGTGACTTCTTTTGGTAGAAAGAGTATCAGATCATATAAAAGATGCACACAAATTTGGGCAGATAGTGATAAGTCTGTGTTGTCTTTTAAAGAGCAGAATGTGACATGTACCATACCAAAACACACTGCTGACAAAGGTCTCAGAGAACAAGTTTTGCATTTTCAAACACATAAATATGGAAAGTACTGTTGATGTAGATACAGATCGAAAGGAGATTTTTACACAAGATGTTGATTTGGATTTCCACAGCCTGTCATTTTAAAAGGAAGGTTGAACAGCTTCTTGTCTTCAGTCAGATGCACACTGATATGGAAATCACCAAAGAACACATATAACCTAAAAAGAACCAAAGATGCCAAATATATTAAAGACTATAATCCTGTGATTTTACAAATGTGGTATGCTACTATCAATATACAATTTGTTGCAGACAACTCCATTGCTGTGGCTTGCTACATTACATTATACATTACAACACTGGACTGAAAAAACTCTCAGCAAGAAATTGTATTCCTTCAACTTGAAATACTTTCCTGCGGGGAAATGGGGTCCTATGAAGCCTGTGACATGTTGAATTTGGCAAGTTTGTTTTCAAAATCAAGAGCAATAGTCTGGGTAAGACTTGGTCTAGATAGTACAAAAAAAAAGAGATTTGAAGTATTTCCCTGAAATTCAATACCTGGCAGAGTTTGACCCAGAAAGTACAGATATTGTAAAATCAAACATGTTGGATATAAACTATCCAAGAAGAAGTCCACACTTAGAAGACACGTGCCTTTATGAAATTCTTCAAAACTACAGATATACATGTAATGTAAGCGAAAACACTGAAGAAGAGAAATATGCATTACATGGATGTAACAGATGTTTAGTGAAACATGGAAAAAAATTAATTAACCATTGAAAACTTAGCGAGCAAACTCCTGAGAAAAGAGAATTTTTGTATTTAGCTCTTCTTTAAATATTCAAACCTTGGTGTACTGAATTGGAATTACTTGGAGATTATGACTGCTACAAAGATTCTTTTAATGCTGCCATAGATAGTGTTCTGTGCCCCATCTTTAAAAAATATTTACAAATGTTAAATGATGAGATCCAACAGGAAGAAATGATAGCTGCTGAGATAGGATAGTTCTCAAAGCAGCCAATGTTCAGCAGCTTTATGTCGGAATTCTCTATTATTGACAATGAAGGTGCAATAGCTATGAATGGAATGGAAACTGCAATGGAACAAGCTAGACAGAAATCTGTAGATTTGGAACAGTTAGTTGGACAACCCAACAATGAACAGAACAACATTTACATTGTAGTAAAAGACAAAATAGAACATTGATTTCTTCATGAGAAGAAAGAGTGCAATTGCTTGTCATTCAAGCCAATGCAATTGTATATCAGTGGTCAAGCTGGTACCAGAAAAAAACTTTTTAAATAAAGTTATCTCTAATTACCTATAAAAGACTACAGATTCAAACTCATTGTGTGTAGGAACACCACCTACTGGATTAGCTGCACACAATATCAAAGGAATGATTTTACATAGACTACTAGTGCTACTGGTTGAACGTGACAATAAACTGGAATACCAAGGTTATCTGGTGAAGCTTGTGAGGAGGTGGCAAGAGTTTTGATGAAAATGAAGCTTTTGATTATTGATGAGGTTAGCGTGGTTTCATATCTAATACTTGCTTTTGTTCACCTAAGAATGCAACAGATATTAAAAACTGAATACAATGTCTTGTTTGGAGGAAAGCATTTGAGTGTTTTGGAGACCTACCACAACTTAATACTGTATTCGGAACTCTTTCACATGAAGAGACTCAAAATGCATTAGAAAGTATTGACAATGGAAAACTTGCCATTATTTTCAATGTAAGGAACTTGTGAAAAATATGCTTCTAGATTCTGACTTAGAGTATTGGAACATTCTAAAGGACATTATAGTAGGAGTTCTGACAGAGGAGGGAAAACTGATGTTGGAAAGTAGACTTATTAAGAAACTGTTTTTCTGTAACAATCGGCAGCAGAGCTAATGTATAACTTTTATAAAGAAGGGAAACACACAATTTCTTTAATGTGTACACACCAAGAGTGTGCTGAATTTAATGAAGAATTACTGAGACTGGAGAATGAAGACATTTTGGAGTTTACTGCTATTGACAAAATGGAACACCTAGGAGTACCAGTACTACTCAGGGAAAACTTACAGGATAAATTGATCTCTTTGGAGTAATCTTAAGATATAATTTGAAGTGTTGAAGAAGGATTGGTAAATGGTTCTGAGAGAGCGTAGCTTAAATATTACATATGCTAACATGAAATGCTTAACAATGCTGCACATAGAAAACGACTATGATTTAGTTATTTGCTTAACGTACATTTGAATTACGACTATGATAAACTGAATTAATGACAATAATGAGTAAACTTGTTTATGATATGATTAACCAAACTTATATTAGTATTTGCGATATTATATTGAAAAATCTATAGACCTTAAGTTAGCGTGAGTTGAAGTTTTAGCCGTGTAACTCTCATATTAAAGCATATTTTCTGTTGTACTCACTCGCAAAGAGCCATGACCCAGCATTTGTTCTTTTTCTTCGTTTTGTGTAGGAATAATGAATTCTTCCCATCCGCATATTAGCTGATTGTACCATGGACTTTATACGTTTTGCAACAAAAGTAGAAATATTCAAGGACATTTAACCATGGAAAAGAGAACTTTTGACCTGAAGGACGTGCCAAGGCGATGACATCCTCCGGATGTGCCACCTACGAAGACGTCAATTATGAAGACCAATCAAAGCATTATAAATTATTGTGGGGTGACAGTTTGGATTACCTAATGTATAATTTGATAGGTTAAAGATAGTGGGGTATAGCGATTATCCAATAGAATTTTGGGGGAATGTATTGTGAAAAAGGGATAAAAACTCATGACACAGAAGGGTCGTTAGAATTAGGTAGGGAATGATGTCGATTGCATCCGGAAACTCTGTCACTCTATTTGGTGATTTGAGACTTAAACAAAACCATCTTCATCCATAGACTGCCCCTTTACACTTCTCCTCCTTATGAGGGAAGTGTCCCCTGTCCCTTAGATGAAATAGACTGACGGCGATCTAACTGATGTCCTGAAGACGAAGACTGATCCTGTATGCTGACTTATTCCGAGGAGGCTAATTATGACAATGCTATTGTAAATTTGTCTGTTTGCTTTTCCTTTCTAGGTACCAACTGCTGTATTTTTGATAGAGTCCTTAGTCAGTTGTTTTCCAAATTTGTGTTCAAAATTATTTTGCATGAAGTCCAACATGCTGATGCCAATTAGTGGTTAGGTTAGGTGATCACTTTGACTGACACAAATAGACGTGACTGACATTGTGCTATGCTGAACTGAGACGTATATGATATTCTATGCACTCTGATCTATGCGTATCTTATGTTGGTGCTCTTATGTTTGTGATCTTTGCATTATCGAAGTCTTATCACAGCTGCCATATTGTGACTTTGCTCTTTTGCTTCTTGGTTTTGAGATTGACACTTCTATTATTAGATTGTAATTAATAGGGAATACAATTCACAAAAAACCTCAATAAAGGTGTGGTTATTCATGGCTGAAAGGTCATGGTTGCGCCGATAGTTTAATAAATGTCTTTATCCAAAGTAAAGTATATTGTGGTGATATATGTTGATAACGTCATTGATATATTGCTTGACATATTGATCAGTTATCTTGTTCTACGGTATCTCACCACTGGGTCAAAAGATTCATCGGCCTAAAACGAGTATAAAATTGACATAAAGGGACGCGTTAACAGTTCCATGGGTAAAGTTGTTGATTTCATTACATTTTCCAACCCTGAAGAGGTTTATTTTTCAGCTAGAAGTTTGATCAGGTTGATGGCATCAAGCAAATTGGACAATGTGTTGGGCACATTTTGCTTGTGAAGCTTTGTATGTCTGGGGAAAACAGTTTCCTGTTGGTCTTGATGTAACCACCCACAAGTGTCAAGGTTTAAGTGCTGCATTTATTAATATTGGAAGTACAGTTTTTAAAGAAAGTCACATGTAGCATTGTCACAAGTTCAAACATTATCTGGTTTGTTTCTGGTTGATTTTGATTAGAAGAAACTTAGTGCATTTGTAAATTGCATAAGAGTGTACAGCAGATTAAGAAGTGAATATGCTCCTCGCTTAGGACAGTATCTTGTTTATGAAAAATGGGTATTATGTCCTAAGCAGAAACAAACAAAACAATCAGAGAAGACAGAAAGCAAAGCTATAGAAGAATGTGGCAAAAAAAGAAAACCGAAAAAGGCTGAAGATATTGTAGGTTACCAGTTGGATGACACTAACGGTGTAAACCACTATGCTAATGTTGTCCTCAGTGTTCTCTTCCATCTGCCACATGTTGTAAATGCAATCCAAGACAAGCCGGGGGAACACATTGTGCACAGAACTATTACACTGCCTTCAGCGCTTTTGTCATGACAGAAGTCAAATACATTCTACTTCAGTGATCATTGTAGTTTTAGAAGAAGAAGAAGAAGATGTAAATATTGAGAACATATTTGGGCTGAGTGATACATGGAACCATGAGTGTGAAGATTGCTCTTTCTCATTTACAACTGAAATCCAATCTGAGTGATTTCTGTACTTAACTCTGCCAGATTCTTAAAGTGTGTCTTTTGACAAACTAATAAAAAGAGTAACCAAAATATGACCTTTCCAAGTTGTAAATCAAGGGCCATATGTATGAAAAAATGGCCTTGCGAATCGCAAATAGCGATTTTTAAGAAATCGCTATTTCTGAGTCGCAATTGTCCATGTATCAAAATTGCGAATTGGAATTAGCGATTTCTTAAAAATCGCTATTTGTGGTTTGCGTGGCCCATTTACCGAATCGCAATTTGCATTTTCGCAATTGTGATTTTTTACTGATTCGGTAAAAAATCGCAAATTACGAGAAGTTTCAAGAAAGAACACCTGGAGGAGCCTGATGACATCACCAGGAAGAAGTGAGTCATCCCAGGCAGTTTCAGGTGCCACACCCAAACCAGCATCCAGAGAGAGAGCAGCCCAGCCACACAGAGCAGCACTCTGAAGGAGGCAGCACACCTGAGCAAGGATGGATACCTCAGCCCAAGGACAGGAGAAGGGAGAAAGAAAGCGCAAGCTCAAGTTCAGCGAGCAAGAGCTTGAGGTGCTGACAGAGGAGGTGGTCAGGAGCCATGACCGCCTTTTTGGCAAAAGCTCACTCCAGGTGCCTGAGAGTGAGAAAAGGAGACTATGGGCAGATATCCAATCAAAAATCTGCGCAATTGGAGTGGCACATCACTCTGTAGAAGAAATTAAGAAGAGGTGGTATGACCTGCGGTCCCGTGCGAATGAGAGGGTGGCAAGGAGAATGCAGGAGGCCAGGGGCACAGGAGGCGGTCCACCCAGAGAGGCACCATCCATCCCATTAGAGGACCTAGTAGAGTCCACACTCCTCCCTGAAGCTGTGACAGGTGTCACAGAGATTGACACCTTCGGCACACCAAGTACCAGCCAAGGTAAGTGCAATATTGAATTGAAACCCCATATGTGTATGCACAAAATCCCCTTAGGAATTAGCAAGTAATGTTAAACATTGTGAGAAGTAGTCCAGTCCACATCTTAGAAGCAGCACGACAATGCATTATGGGAGTGGCAGTCCACAACCCGAGCTGAAAGTAGCACATACAATGTAGTTAAGTAGAGCGACACCCAGAGGAACACAACACACACAGCACAGTGTAGAGAAGTACCTATACCTTTATTACCATTGTGTGACCGTAAATGTAACAAACATAACTGACATGCTGCATATTGTTGTTGCAGGTGGGCCAGGCCCAGCAGCCACAGCATCAGCACGCGTAGGCGAGACTGACACCCATCCGGCCTCTGATTCTAACACCAGTGGGCCTCTCACCATTGCGAATGTCTGACGCAGGCCCAGGGCACTGCCACTGCCAGAGCTCAGCCAAGACTCAGATGTGCAGCAGGAAGGGCCAAATTCCCCATCACAACAGGCAGGCGCAGCCAGATGCAGAAAGTCATGTGTCAGCAGACCACAGCACCCCGCAGGATGGCAACAAATTCTGGGGCACAGCAGCATGAGGCAGGTGAGGGTCCCTTCTTCTTTGGTGGGCTGGAAGCTCCTATGTTGCAGCAGCAGCACCTACAAAATTAAAGGATCCTGGGATTACAAAAGAATTTGCGCCAACATAACACCAACATAGGGGGCCTGCATCGCCAGCTTGAGTCCCTCAATTCTAACATAGAACTGCTGCATGAGGGACAGGTGCAGGCATCACAGGACACCAGAGAGCTCACAAGTGCTGTCTGTGAACTATGCCAGGAGCTGCGCCATGAGAGGGTGAGCCACCCAGACATGAGCGCAGATTTATGAGTATGTTTGGCGGCTTCTGTCGTTCTGTGAACAGGGTGGCAAATGCAACGTGACTAATTGCCCCTTGTGCAGTGGCTGCACAAGTGGAGGCAACACACAGCAGCAGGGATGTTGCAAACGGACTGGTACAGATCACCAATGTGATCAACAACATAATGGGACAGAGGTCAGCCACACCGAGTGAGCTTGCACTGGGGGACACTGAGGACAGTTCCAGCCTCAGCAGTGTAGCTGTACCAGCATTGGACACCAGATGGCGCAGTGCCAGGCACAGCACTGCCACTGAGGCAGACAATAGAGGTGCCAGTGAGGTAACTGGGCACCCAAGTGGTGTGCGTGGCCGCAAAAAATGATTGTAGCTGCCAGTGGACTTATGTTTTCACTATGACGTAATAGTTAATTACTCAGGTCCTTCATTGTTTCTTGTTTTTCACTTAACCTTTTTTCGCAATTCCTCAAACGAACATTACCTGACTTAAGGTAATACATTTACTTCACTACAGGTACAGTTGTATGAGGATTTGTGTCATTCATACTTACGTCTGAAATGGTTGTGTGTGATGTCAGCACGCCTTTGCCTTCCCTCTGCTGCACTGGTCCTGTCTGCTGGCTGTAGGGGTGGTATGGGATCATCATCCTCATCAGATTCAGTATCACATATTTCTACAGGTATGGCCCTGGTGGTAGCTATATTGTGGAAGATAGCACAAGTAGCCACTATTCTACATGTCGTCTCTGGTCTGTACTGTAGTGCCCCTCCACTTTTGTGGAGGCAACGGAAGCGACTCTTCAGCAGTCCAAATGTGCGCTCCCCCACATTGCGGGTTGCCCTGTGTGCTGCATTGTATCTCCGTTCAGCAGGTGTTGCAGGATTGAGGTAGGGCGTCATCATGTAGGTGCGCACTGCGTAGGCACTGTCTCCTGGAAGGGACAGAGGGTATGATGAGTAAGTGAGCCACCTGACATCAGCATGCCATCAATGCGCCATTGTATAAAGGGACAATACCTAGTAGAGATGCGCCATTGTATAAAGGGACAATACCTAGTAGATATCCTTCACCAACCTCCCCAGCTAGCAGTCTTGTGTGTATGCCGCTGTGGCGAAAGATGTATGAATCATGTGTGCTCCCTGGGTACCTGGCCACGAGATCAGTTATGATGTAGGAAGCATTGCATATCACCCGTATATTCATTGAATGTTGGTATTTCCGGTTGCGGTACACATTCTCTGTGGCTGATGGTGGATAGATTGCCACATGTGTCCGATCTATGGCACCTAGGACGTGGAGGAACTATGCTATCTGGTAAAATTCAATTTTTGTCTGCTGTATTTCCTGTGGGGTGTGGGGGAATCTAATGTACTGGTGTAGTTTGCTCAGCATGGCGTTGATAAATGCATTGAAAAATCTGGAGAGGGTACTCTGTGAGACCCCTCCAGGAGCTGCTATGACCCCTTGATAGCTCCCTGAGGCGAGTAATTGGAGGGAGCATAATACCTGCACATGGGTGGGTATGCTGTGAGTCCTTAGTGTTCTGCCCTGCAGTATGGGTTGTAGCTCAGCTATCAGATCAAGTATCATGGCTGAGTTCAACCTATACCTCTCAAATATTTCCTCCTCTGTCAGGGTAAAAGTGTAATGCACACTCTGAAAATGTGCTCCTGTCTTCTCCTCCCTCTCCTCAAACCTGCCAAGATTCTCATCCTCCTCGCCATGACGTAGAGTGCAGCCATTGTGGAAAAGAGTCTGAGGCATTCTGGGCCTCTTTATATAGGTTGCACCTGGTTACCACCTGGTTTCACTTAGTAGTATTTTGCATGTGCAAAATGCCATTCTGCGAAAAATCGCAATTTGAGATTTTTTGATGCATCTCTTTGCGATTCGGATTTTGCGACCTCCAATTTGCACCTCACAATTTCTTACTGGAAATACCGAATCACAAAATGCGACTCGCAAAACCAGGTCGCAATGCAAAAAATCGCAATTTTTGCGATTTCTTATTTTTGGTCTGCAAATGCCTTTCATGCATCGCAGACCACGTCTTTACACTGCAAAAAAAGTTTCAGACATCTGGCACCAAATGCATTGAATACTTTACTTATACAGAGAAGTGGTAAATATATCATAGCAATGTTTCAACAATGCAGAGCAAATGGAACACAATTGGACACTGAGATTAAAAACTTTAAAGCTGGACTGATATCAATAAAGGCCTTAATATTGCAACTTGACATTATACTGTATCTTTAAAGCCTCAAACTGGATGGGCGGAGCACAGCAGTCTGCAATTCAAACAAAAAATACCTTTCAGACTTCCTAATTCTTACCTACTATTTCTTCTGCCAAAGTTCTAAGCAAGATTTCTGGCAACAAATATCAGATATGGTCTTCTGCTTAATATATCATTCAGCCTATCAGGGATCAAGTCTTTGACAAAATGTCAAAAAATGAAGTGTGGATGAAATGTGGTCAAAGGATTCCTGCCAAAAAACAATTGTTCCTTTTTCCCTCAATATGGATCATCACTATTTAAGACATAATTTGGCCTATTGGGGTGATTGTAACAAAAAGATATCCAAAAATAAAGTGTGAATGATTTATTTTCATAGGCTTTCTGGAAGAAAATTACTATAAGGGCTTCTTCCTATGTGAATCATCACTGTTTAAGACATTATTCAGCCCATCAAGAAAAGGTAATCCAAAAATTAAAGGTGACTGAAATACTTTCATAAGATTTCTGGAATAAAATGACTATATGGTCTGTTTATGTGAATCATCACTATTTAAGACATAATTCGGTCTATCAGGGTTGATGTCAACAAAGGGATATCCAAAAATGAAGTGTGGATGAAACATCGTTGTAGGATTTCAGGAAACAAATAAAATCTACGTCTTCTCACCATGTGGATTATCATTGCTTAAGACATCATTCGGCATATCACGGATGATGTTTACACACAGATGTGGAAAATTCAAGAGTAGATTATATTTGTTTGTAGTTTTGTACCAGCTATAATTTTAGCCATATTGTTTTTAACATATGATCTGTTGGTTAATGTAGTATGTTTGGCTTAATCAAATAATGTAAAAACTGTAGTGAATACAATTCACAGCATAACTTACTTGTATTGAAGTAACATGGAAATATGTTTTTTTCTACAATCTATGTGATTGTTCTCCCCACTGTTCAATGATGATTGTACAGTATAATATATATAACATGCTGTATATGATTATACAGTACTCTATTTATAGGTAAAAGTATAAAAACTGAGAAAAGGAAAGGGGGAAAATAAAATGTTATAGTAAAGTGGCAAATACAGCTATGGCATAGTCAATGTAGGCTGCTTTGTTTTACATCTCTTTTAAGCATCATACTAACATATTTATATTCTTCTTTATTTAAAAAGTATTTGAAGATATATGTTTTCAAAACGTTGAAGATGGTGGAGTGTCAGAAAAAAATTATTCAGATATGTATTGAATATTGTTTATCTTTTGACTGTATTCTTTATATGTTGCCAGTAGTGTGTTCTCTGGTTAGTGATCTGTACAGTATCTGGCACACACACTCAGATGCTCATTTTCACTTCGGCGGTCTTTTGCCAAGACCACCGTCGAAGCAGGCACCAAAAGACCGCCAGTGTTGGCGGTTCGAAGATAGACAGGCAGAAATCCGACACCGTCAGCCTGACTGATGGCGGGCGAGAGGCAGTTCCAACAGCAGCACCACCATGCCACAAGGACTCTGCCTGCAATATTATGAGAAATAATTTGGCACAGCGGTCCTTGCACGGCGGTGCTGCATTGGCAGTGGAACCGCCGATATCCACCCCCTACCCAATGACCACCTTTACATGGGCTGCTGTGCGACCCAGACAGATAGGTAAACTAAACGAAAAGAGGTTGGTGTGTGTAGGTGCAGGTGTATGTGTCTGTCTGAATGGGTGTGCGTATGTGTGTCTGGATGCATGCGTGGAGGGGTGTGTGTGTGTGTGTGTGTGTGCATGTATGCAAAGGGGTGTTTGTGTGTGTGGAGGGAGGGGAGTGTATATGTATGTGGAGGGTGGGGGTGTGTATGGATGTGGAGGGGGATGCGTATGCGTGCTAGCAAGTGATGGTGCTTGACTGTTGATGTGCAAGCGAGTGGAGGTGCGTGTCTGTGTGCGAGCGAGTGTGGGTGTTTATATGTATGTGTGCAGTCGGTGGTGATTGTGTGTCTGCAAGTGTGTGGACATGTGGGGGGGGGTGCCAGTGACAGGAATGGGGATTCCTAATGCCAGGTGCGTTACAGCCTGGCAGTTTGTTGCCTCGTATTACTGCCGGCCCGGAGGAGCTCATCGCTGACCACGCCACTCCGACCCCACCGACGGGACCAGCAGCATTGTGGCAGTTTGGTTAACTAATACAACAACTCATTGATACAGCCACTCATGTACCCAGCCACTCATGTAAACAGTCACTCATTCAGCCAGTCACTCATCTATACAATGACTCACACACAGCCAATCGCCCATGGAGTTTCTTATGTACCCATTAACTCACCTGTAAAAGCATTCGCACACCCCTTCATTTACCCATACAGCTACTCATGCATCCTTCACTCACCTATACAGGCACTCACGTATCCAGTCACTCATTCAAACACTCACTCATGGACCCATTCACTCACCTAAGTAGTCACTCATGCACCCACACACTCACCCCTACAGCCACTCATACACCCATTCTCTCACCCATACATCTACTCACATACCCAGACACTCATGCATACAGGCACTCACGTACCCATTCACTCACCGATACACCCACTCATGCACCCATTCACTCCCCCAATCATACATCCTATACCTCACTGATACAGCCACCCATGCACCTATTCACTTACCCATAGAGCCACTCATGTACCCTTTCCCTCACCCATACAACCACTCACATGCCCACTGAATCACCCATACAGCCACTCATGCACCCATTCACTCCCCCATACATCCACTCATGAATTCTATCACTCTTCCATAGAGTCACTCATGCAACCCTTCAGTCACCCATACAGGCACTCATGCACCCAGTCATTCATGCATACTGTCACTCATACAACCACTCACTCATCTACACAGTGACTTATGCACCCAGTCAATCACTCATACAGTCACTTACTAACCCAGTCACTTATCTATACTAGCACTCACATACCCATTCAGCCACTCACATACTCAGTCACTCATGGGTACAGGTATTCATGCAACCTTCTCTCACTCATACAGTCACTCACATACCCATTCAATCATGCACACTCAGCTATTCACTCACCTATACAGCCACTCGTGCATCCACTCACCTAAACAGCCACTCATGCACCCATTCACTCACTCATATAGCCATTTATGCATCCTGTCACTAACACATACAGGCACTCACACACCAATCACTCACCCATACAGTCACTCACACACACAGCCACTGATTAACCCAGTCCCTCACCGATACAGTCACACATACCCACTCACTCACCAATACAGCCACTCACGAACCTAGGGCCAGATTTATACTTTTTCATGCAAAACTGCATTAGCGCAGTTTTGAGTGAAAAAGTATAGCGAAATTCCAAGACGCCAGCCGGGCCCATATTATTGGAATGTCTTAGTAAAGACAGGAGCCATGCTCACCACCCCAATGGCCATGCCCAGGGGATGAATGTCCCCTGGGCATGGCCATTGGGGCCTGCACTGTGCATGGGGCCCCAAATCAGGGCCCGAGCGGTAAAAAAAAATAAAAATTACCGGAACTTATCTGGGATGGGTCCGCATTCTGTGGTGTCCCTCTTGTGTGGGTGGGGGTGTCCCTGGGGGCAGGGAAGGGCACCTGTGTGCACTTTCCAGGGTCTCTGACCATGGAAATATGCCTACAGGTCCCCTTACGCCTGCCCATACCCAGGTGTTAAGTAATGGCCGTAAGCAAGCTTAGCGCCATTATTTAAGGCCCCCATCCCCGTGCTGGATTTTAGCATAGGGCGATAAAATATGGTGCTAAGGCCATATCTTCCGTTTCTGGATGGCAACGCCTACCTTGCATCTCATTGACACAAGGTAGGTTTTCACGTCCAGAAAATGACTTTAACTCTTTAACTTTGATGCTAGACAGGTCTAGTGCTGAAGTATAAAATATAGAGTTCGATTTGTGCTGAATTAGCATTAAAAAAATGATGCTAATTCATCACAAACTGAGTATAAATATGGGCCCTAGTCTCTCATCCACACACAAACTCATGCATCCATTTACTCACCCGTACAGACAGTCATGCACCTTTTCACTCACCCATACAGCCACTCATGCGACCATTCACTCCCAAAGACACCCACTCAAGCACCATCTCACTCACCCATACAGCCAGTCATGAATAACTCACTCATCCATACAATCACTCATGCAGTCAGTCAGTCACTCATAGAGTCACTCAAACACCCTATCGCTAACACATTTTGCCCACAGAGCAACTTATGTACTCTATCACTTACTCATCAACCACTCATGTACCCACTAACTCACCCATAGAGCCACTTGTGCACATTATCACTCACCCATACAGCCACTCACTCAACCAGTGACTCAGCCATATAGCCACTTGTGCACCCACTTACTCACCCATTTTTAGTCTCTTGCATCCTTATCACTCACCTACACAGCTACTTACATACCCAATTATATTTCAAACAAACATATAACAAAATATTTTCTTTATTTTAACCAGAATAAGGTTCTAAAAATAACTTGTTTTGGTTTTCAAACTCTTTTAATGTTTTTGTGTTTTCAAATACTTTTTTTTTTTGGGGGATACAAACATTTAAGCCATAGTGCTACAGAAGAAATAGCAATACTTTTTCATGAACAAAATAAATCCTAACTCTTATGAGTGTTGATACTATTGATGATGCTGGAGATAGAATTCTCCACCAAACACTCAATATGGCCTGATATTTTAGGCAGTATATTCCCACAGCTACACATTTTGGAAAAGTTAGTGGTAGTGGAGTAGAAAGTACAGGTCCAGATGATGTTCCAGGTTGCAAATCTGGGTCTCTCGATGTTCCTTCTGGTAGATCTCTTTGTCTTTGTGCACAAGTGAGATGTGCACTGTGCATATTTTGCAGATGATTCAACACAGGTGAAGTTCCACACAAGTACTTCCATTTGGATCCTCAAGCCAAAACTTTTTTATACAAGGTATATGTAACCTTCCTCGCGTTCACCTTCCATACTATACTTACTTTTCTTCCTCTTAAGAATGGTCACTGGGAAGGTCTTGATTTGCAGGTGCAGCTGTTTCCTGCTTTACCTGTACTCCGAAAAAAGCAAAACACCCCAAAAAAAATACAAAAGTGTTCTAGGAACAACAGGTCTGTTCCAATAGAAACACACCCAAAGTACGACTAAAAATGGGTGCAGCCTTCTGGAAATAATGGAAAGGTGTTCAACCAATGAAACATTGTTTTGGGTGAGTCACATAGGGGGCCACAACGCCATTGCATACATACTGTGTCTCTGTCACATTTTCACAAAAATAAATAAAACTTTGTTCTAAACGTTCTGTGTGTGCACTTACAACAGTTCCACTAGTTTAATAAAAATCTTCTGACTTAAAATTACATGGCAAGGCTGTTTTTATATACTATTTTGTAATGTAAAAATAACGGAGGGGTCTCTTTTCTGCTATGACACCAGAAATATGTTGCAGCAGAGATGGCTTATGCATCACGACTCCCCAGAAAGTATTAAAACAACCAGTAAATTACATTCTAAATTCAAAAATGGGTTTTCTAATAATTTCTAAAAGCTTATTTGAATCTTATCTAAACTCAGGACATGTTCATATACATAGATATATATATATATATATATATATATATATATATATATATATATATATATGTGTCAATCAAGGATTAGCAGTGCACTCCATTAGGGGTGATGAATCTAGCGTTTATTTCATTTCAAGCTGGAAACAAAGAACGAACGACGCGTTTCGACCGTCTGGTCTTTTTCGAGTTCGAAAAATCTTGTTACTATTACAGCTTCTATTTATAGTGACAATCAGTGCTTTTTTGTTATGACGTAAGGTGTAGTGGTTTGGAACCACGAGTCCCAACATGCACTGCAATTAGCACTGATTGGGAGAAATAGCTACCAAAACAAATTTCCAACACCTATACAAATATAGGACGGGATAGTTTAGGACCCAAGCTGAAAAAGCCTGAACTACATGGTACCACCCCTAAGGAAGGTACCAAAGAAGTACAGGATGGTTCTAAAAAAGCACTGAGACAAACATAAGCAAATTAAAGCCAGACGAAGTCAGAGAGCAGATTCTCCACAACCGGAGAACTCCGACAGCAGATATAATCTCAGAAATGGAGAAAATATTAAATCTTCTGACAGATATACTGATTTACGTCCCTCTTGTTCCTTTCAGGACATACCAGAAAGATGCAGCGAGAGAGTGGGACAGTCAGAGCGATGTCCTGTCTACGTGAAACAGAAGAAAGAGTCACCACAGTCTTCAGACAAAAAAGAAGACAAGTCCCCACAACAAAAGCCACAGTTTAAGAAGAAAAAGGTGGCAGCACTGTCAATGAAAAAAGGCAGTATACTTGAGAGCATTGCTGAAGAACAAGACATGGGCAATTACACTACTAGACAGCTTGGCACAGGTCACAATATGTTGCCAGAGTCTGAAAGATCATCTGGATGTGACAGCAACTAGCTTCTTTCTTACAGTCGAGATTGCGGATGGGCGCGTTCTCACAAAAATCCAAATTGAGGGAGACATAGAGCGCACTATTGGTGTGATATTCTGGGATGAACTTAATTGTAATATAATGCTGGCCGAGAGGGACTGGCCACCTAAGCACGTCTGTAAGCTCCCACATGGGGAAGATGTATTTTTGCCTTGTTTCTCTGATCTTGTTCCAGAGGCGGTACAACAAGCTTAGCCTGTCAACTGGCTTTGGCGCGAGACCTGCACTATATCACAATCATGTAGGTTGAGACAAGGATTCTCCATGCCATGTAATATCTATTAGGTCTACACCCCAGCCTCAGCCACAACATCCTGTTAAACACGAAGCAAAAGCTCCAGGGAGGGAGATCCTCACTCAGCTCGAGTAGCAGGGAGTAATTGAGCCCTGTGTCTCTGCAATGAACAACCCGTTATTCCCTATTGCAAACCTGAACATTCATAATGAATAGTCTTAGATTACAGACACTTAAACAGTTATGCACGACCATACACTATACAAAATTCACACAGCACAACACTAATTAACAACATAGTGCATAAAAAATATAAAACAACCTCAGACATCTCCAATGTTTTTTTCTGCCAAAACTTACCTCATGAAAGTCGGGACCTGAGTGCATTCTTATTTGGCTCACAAAAACACTTCTGCCGTTTGCCCCAAGGATACAAGATAAGCTCAGGGCTGTTCTCAGCCTGTGTAATTTCAATATTGTCATTGCATGATATTGATCCGAGACGCTGTCTTATGTGGATCTATCTCACAGAGGACGACCTCAACATTCTTCTTGCCAGAGTCAATCAGATCATTCTGGGATTTGCAGCCCTTGGTTACAAATTCAATTTTAGGAAAACTAAAATAGCCTTTCTTAGCATATTGTTGGGAACGAGGGCAAGAACCTTCCCCGCACTTGTTAGAGAAGTCTGATCAACTCCAGCCACCAAATACAATCAAGAAACTGCATTCTTCTCTTGGTTTCTTTAATTTTGGCAGAACTTCCATTCCTGAATATGCACATCGTATCAAGCCACTCTATGACTTAATACGTCCTGATTTTTCTATCAGACACTGGACAGTAGAACACACATGCATCCTTAGAGGACTGCAATAGGACATGCTAGAAGAAAAACACTTACACACACGTGACAACAAAACAAATTTGGTCATCTGAATAATTGCTGGTGCCATTGGGTTTACTTATGTCACCTTTAACGAAGGCGACACAGTGCCCTAATTTATAAATCACACTTATGCTCCAATGCAGAACAATGATTTGCACCCTCAGAAAAAAACACTAACTGCAGTACAGATGGCTGTCATTGAGTAGAGGCCACTTGCCCAAGGGAAACGCATTACTGTCCTTACCCCGGTGCCAGCCTTAGAGGCCGTCTCCAAAGCTAGTGTTCCCAAAGCTGAAGCATTGCATCCTCGTTGGATTCAATGCGCAACCTCCTTGACTGCCACCAATGTTGATTACGTACTTGATGCAAAACTTCAGACACAAGAATTTCTCCAATATGAACAGGAGTACCCTGCACCTCTAGACATCCTGCCACTTGACAGATACCATATTGTAATTTACACTGATGGTTCAGCACACCAGCTGTAGGTACTAAACATCAGTACTCAGCCGCTTGTGCAGCTGTGAGCGGAGTGATAAAGGATGGTATATTCCACCCCCACAATACCTACACGTAGATCCTAGGGACCGCACAGCCCAGCTGGCTGAACTCAAAGCCCTTATCTTAGTGCTAGAACATATGGATCTAGGAAAACTCACTTTGATTGTCTCTGATTCGTACTACTGTGTCCAGTCCTACTAAGATTACTTTTATCATTGACGATTGAACAGGTTCAGAGACTCCAAAGGAAAACTATAAACCACAGAAATCTCATGTAGTCCATACATTGGACCATCAACGTGTAGGAGTACACGTTATTGATAACACTTTAGCTGATGAAGTGGCAGAGTCAGAAGTAGCTAGAGTGGCTGCAGTGATTCGTTCTCAGATGAGACTGGATGATGGAATGTTGGCTGCCATGAAAACTTCGACTGAAGGCAAGCCTTTCCCAAAAGCATACCCTACAAAATACTCTTACCACATCAGTGCGCAGAATGTTGCTTATGCAACACTTCCTGGGGTTGGAGATCAAGCGATCCCCAATCAAGACCAGATCTAATTAGAGAAGCGCATGAGAGTGTTGCTACTGCACATGCTGGTATTGCGGCCACAATAACCCTGTTGCAAAAATGCTTCTGGTGGCCAGGTCTATACAAGCGGTCCAAGAAATATGTCCTTTGCTGTGATATCTGCCAGCAGATAAAGGGCTCAAACATTAAACGTCGTCCACAGACATCCCTCTTGGTGCCCAACAGGACACTACAATGTGTGTACCTGTACCATTGTGGTCCCCTACAACCTGATGGTGCATACAAATACATCTTAGTAACTGTTGAGTCTTGTTCTAGATTCCTGTGGGTATTGCCTCAGAGGTCAGCTGACGCTCAAACTATTATAAAAGACTTGGGCGGTCATTCTGACCCTGGCGGTTTCCGTGGTCCGCGGGAGCACCGCGAACAGGCTGGCGGTGCTCCTTTGGGCCTTCTGACCGCGACGGTACAGCCGCGGCCAGAAACGGAAAGTCGGCGGTGTACCGCCGGCTTTCCGCTGCCCAGGGGAATCCTCCATGGCGGCGCAGCTTGCTGCGCCGCCATGGGGATTCCGACCGCCATCCTGTTCCTGGCGGATGGCGGTATGGGGTGTCGTGGGGCCCCTGGGCACTGCAGGGGCCCCCATAAGAGGGCCCCACTTAGAATTTCAGTGTCTGCTTAGCAGACACTGAAATTCGCGACGGGTGCTACTGCACCCGTCGCACCCCTTCCACTCCGCCGGCTCCATTCGGAGCCAGCTTCCTCGCGGAAGGGTGTTTCCCGCTGGGCTGGCGGGCGGCCTTTTGGCGGTCGCCCGCCAGCCCAGTGGGAAACCCAGAATGACCGCTGCGGTCTTTTGACCACGGTACGGTCTTCTGGCGGTTCCCGCTTGGCGGGCGGCTCCCGCTGCCCGCCAAGCTTGGAATCACCCCCTTGGTGATCTTTATTGGTACATATGGTTGTTTTGCTTTCACTAATGACCGAGCTGACAAAAATCTCTGGAATGCACTTCTTAGTTTAAAGAAGACATTTATTATTATTCCACCATGAGGTTCCTAAAAAAAGTGAAGGAGATTAGTAGGTCGAAAGCACACATTTAAAAATAGTCACAGCAATGAAAGGAAAATATATCAAAGTGATTCTCAACTGCAATGTACACAGCAAATATATGTAATTATATTATAGCATAATTGCAAAACAAAGGATAAAGTCCAAATTCATCACCGTAGGGCCTGCCAAGCTCTTCATCTTTCTCATGCCAGCAAGTTGATGACCCCTGTTCAACTGCGAGAAAGCAATATCCACCCTCATGGGACAAGTGTCTGTGTCAGGCATTTGACGTCCAATCCTCATCGAGGTCTCGGAAATTCCCCTCGCTACTGAGCAGGGCCATTTCTTTTATAGCTTAAACAATCATGGAAAAAGCCTTCTGAAAGGCCCTCCCCTCTCAGACGGAAATATTCCAACATGCTGGCTACTGTAGGTCAGAGACGGAAGAAAAATTTTGAAAATTGGCCAACCTTTCAAGGCTCCCCTTCGAAGGCCAACCTGCAACTGGTGAACATTGAACAACTAATATACACAGTGGTGAAACACAAAGTCAGTGGTCAAACCTACCTATTTTCATTACAATGGTACATATGCGGTTGTAGCAATCCATTCCGCCAAGGGCCCTGCCTTTGCCTCTAAGGCATTTAGGGACACCATGGGGACGATAGGTGTTGAACTCCATTACTCTTCACCCTACCATCCTGAGGGAAATATGGTTGTGGAGAGGAGGAATTGAGATTTAAAGCAGGTTTTAACAGCTAGAGTATTAGTTTCTGGCCACAGCTGGCTCCATCACCTATATGGGGTCCAGAGAGCATGAATAATCTAAGTATGTCCCAGATCTAGATGGCCCTGGTTTGTTGGCAGCAGATATATCTTTTGACATAAATGAATGCCTCACTGTCTTACAGGGGCTTCAGCAATTCTGTGATGATAATTCATCTGCCAGTGCTGCCACCTTAGGAATGAGGGATTTGCCAACAACATCTACTAGCTGGATTCCTAAAGTCAGGGATCTGGTTAATGAGAAGATTGTTGTGAAGAAGAAATTTGCCCCATCGTACAGAGCAAGGGTAAAAGTCCTGGGAATACAAGGTACCAGAACAGTCATCCTACCACCACTGCCTGGTTCTTGAGCACACATATTTCTCTTGATTGACAATATCAAATTTCACCATGTGGCTGACTCTACATAATCGACCCAGATGTCCCTTAGGTAGTTCCTGGTCCCCTCTCACTATCCAACAGGACTTACCTCTTCAAAGAAGAAACAACAACACTTATGACTACACAAGCATGTACAATAATGCCACAAATGCCTCTTTGAGCATGGGTAGGGCAGAAAATGAATTTTTGCTGATTCCTGTTAACACCTCAATGACAACACTTGTCCAAGTTGTGGCTGTCTTCTATTCCAATACCACACAAACTGACAACATTGTCTACTATGATCCTCCACGTGAAGTGGATCCATCCACCAGTAATACACCAGCTCCTGTCTTTGTAGAGACTGCTTCTGGTTACTTCATCGATATTGATGACTTTTTTCAACTTCATCTGCACCTGCTATTGATACTGTTTCAAAGACACGTAAGCTGTACATGTGGTTAAAAATAATTATTTAATTTATCCATTGAACTAACTGTGGTTATTTCTAACATTGCTTAAATGTTTTTCTATGGGTTGGTTTTGTGACTGTTTTCTTCTTGCTTATAAATGATCAGTACCTTCCTGAACACTACTCTGTCAAGCATGTGGATGAAGTCTTAACTGCATATCTTTCCTCACATAAAGTCAGAAGAGACTTGTCCATTGTGAAAGTTTCAGCAGCACTGATTCCTGATGGGATTGTATGGGATAAAGTTCTATTTGATATATATGGGCCCACTGAGGTCATTCAAATTCTATATGTCTTTAAAATGTCAGTGACTGATGTTTTTACACCTGCTTTTGTATCTGATGACTGGAATGTCCAAACAGTTAATTCCATGTTTGATGAAATGAAGGATTACACTGTATTTGAAAGTGATGATGTGTACACCAACACAAAGAATTATGTGGAGATGTTCTGTTATAACATCTGGGGACATTACTACCTGCACCGTGCAACTAGACACAGAATGATAGTTAATTACATACAGTGGAAACACTGTTCAACTCCACCTGTGGGGAGCTCAAAACATTATTCAGATACATTCCCTTATTTTTCTAGGCATAACATTAAGAATGCAGAATCATACTATTTCAAGTTACCACCTTCCAAAATTATTTTGCTAACAAACACAATGTTGATTTGCTCAGATTCCTTTGTTTCCCTACTTGCAGTTTAAGGCTACGAATACTGGAAGTACACTATTGATGTAAAGAGTGTATGGGGATCACAAGATTGGCAAATTCAGGGTTGGGAAGCTTTATTTAGAGCGTGCCTTATTCCTGTGCAAATTATCTTTTTAAATGACACAATTCAACAGATATCATGCCTAGGGTTAGCAAAGATGAAGGACATGAATGCCCCCAGTATCCCCACACTGGCAAAATTCACCAATTGGCAGTCCTTCCTCAACATCACCAAGGAAGAATTACTTGCAAAGGTTCAGACTGGTACCTAAAAGTTCTTCAATTTCCAGTCCCGGGGTGGTTATTGTGGCCAGTAGACACAAATGGGTATCAGGTGCATTTCGTGAATTCCTCAGGGAGGTTTAAAGATTAGTTGGCCGGACCATCGCTTTGTCTTGGGTCATCACTCAGGTATGGTTACTCTATACAGTGTGGGTAAACTGTGCCAACAATGGTTATATACTGACATCTTAGGAGCAGTTAAGGAACATATTAATACTGTTTCTGAAGATATAGACTTGCAGGACTTAGGTCCAAGAAAGCCACGCTCTTAAAGATTTATTTACACTATATACAATGAGATTTCGAATGTTAGAAATGGGGTCTTTGGTTGACAGTCAGGGTACCCCCTGTTCAAGCAAGGACCCTCACTCTAGTCAGGGGAAAAGAGAATCACCCTCAGCTAACCCCTGCTTACCCCCTTGGTAGCTTGGCAGAGCAGCAGGCTTAACTTCAGAGTGCTAGATGTAAAGTACTTGTACCAACAGACACAGTATCTTAATGAAAACACAATACAGGTTTAGAAAAATAAAGAATATTTATCTAAACAAAACAAGACCAAAGTGACAAACATCTGACATACACAAGTCAAGTTATGAATTTTTAAAGATTAAATCCAAAAATAGCGCTTAGAAACACAAAATGCTTCGTTGAGGTGTTAACACGGTATCGTGACGGAGTCGTCCCCAACAATCCGACACCAGCGGCGCCGGCCACGGAGTCACGTAGACCCCCAGCTACAGTACCTTGAAGAAGAATGGAAACAAGCCAATGCGTGAAGTCGGGGATTGCGGCGTCGGTGAGCTCAGCAGCGGGCCAGAGTCGTCCGAAGTCGATTTCCTTGATTTTTCACCAGCTTTTCCTTTCAAGGGCCCAGGGACTGGATAGGGCACCACTTATCAGGGTAGGAGTCTCAGCAGAGAGTCCAGGTGCTGGTAAGGTAAGTCTTTGATGGCCCTCAGACTTCAGAACAACAGGAGGCAAGCTCTAAATCAAGCCCTTGGAGATTTCTTCACAAGATGGAAGGCACACAAAGTCCAGTCTTTGCCCTCTTACTCTGGCAGAAGCAGCAACTGCAGGATAGCTCCACAAAGCACAGTCACAGCAGGGCAGCACTTCTCCTCAGCTCTTCATCTCTTCTCCAGGCAGAAGTTCCTCTTGATGTCCAGAAGTGATCTAAAATCTGTGGTTTGGGTGCCCTTCTTATACCCAATTTTTCCTTTGAAGTAGGCCTACTTCAAAGCAAAGTCTCTCTTGACTGTGAAATCCTGCCTTGCCCAGTCCAGACCCCAGACACTCACAAGGGGTTTGGAGACTGCATTGTGTGAAGACAGGCACAGCCCTTTCAGGTGTAAGTGACCACTCCTCCCTGCTCTCCTAGCACAGATGGCTCATCAGGATATGCAGGCTACACCCCAGCTCACTTTGTGTCACTGTCTAGTGTGAGGTGGCACCAGCCCAACTGTCAAACTGACCCAGTCAGGGAATCCACAAACAGGCAGAGTGACAGAAATGGTATAAGCAAGAAAATGCTCTTTCTAAAAGTGGCATTTTCAAACACACAATCTTAAAATCAACTTTCCTAAAAGATGTGTTTTTAAATTGTGAGCTCAGAGACCCCAAACTCACCATGTCCATCCGCTCCCAAAGGGAATCTACACTTTAATCAGATTTAAAGGTAGCCCCCATGTTAACCTACGAGAGGGACAGGCCTTGCAACAGGGAAAAACGAATTAAGCAATATTTCACTATGGGGGTGATTTTAACCTTGGCGGACGGCGGAGGCCGTCCGCCAAGGTACCGCCGTGAAATGACCGCACCGCGGTCAAAAGACCGCGGCGGCCATTTAAACATTTCCTCTGGGCCGGCGGGCGCTCTCCGAAAGAGCGCCCGCCGGCCCAGAGGAAATGCCCCTGCAACGAGGACGC